>NW_005841957.1:3062195-3064410 GCF_000455745.1 Alligator sinensis | reverse complement strand
GGAGGGGGGGGGGGGGGGGAGTGGCAGGGGGATGTCCCATCTGTGGGTGGGTTTGTGGAGGGGCTTGAGTGTGGGCTGCCCCACATCTGCCCCCCACCCAGCCCCCGCGGGGGCCAAGTGGGAGGGCAGGCATGTGGCAGCACCTGCTTGAACCCTTCCACAAAGCACATGGTGGGACCCAAATCCAGCCCAATCCGGCGCGGTCTACTGGCATGCCTTTGCAGTGGACCAGGAGGAGTGCCTCCGGGATGCGCGGCTCCTTTGCACAGGCATGCTAGCTGTGTGACCTGGGCCTGGTTGGGTCAATCCAGCAGGGTGCATTTTCTATGAGGCTCAGGTGGTGGTGCACCACAGCCGTGCACCACTGCCTGAGCCTCATGGAAAACATGCCCTCCTAACCCGACCTGGCCCAGGCCGTGCAACGAGCATGCACCTGCACCGGATTCATAGATTTATAGATTCATAGATGTAGGGTCGGAAGGGACCTAAGTAGATCAAGTCCAACCCCCTGCCCTGGGCAGGAGAGAATACTGGGCTCATATGACCCCAGCTAGGTAATTGTCAAGCCTCCTCTTAAAGATCCCCAAGGTAGGAGCCAGCACTACTTCCCTTGGAAGTTGGTTCCAGATCCTAGCTGCCCTGATTAGAAGACACTGTGAAATAGTGTCTTCTAATGTCCAGCCTGAACCTACTCTCAAACGACTTATGGCTGTTATTCCTTGTTACTCCAGGAGGTGCATGAGTGAACAGTTGGCCCCCCCTGGTAAGTTTGTAGATGGTCACCAAGTCCCCTCTCAGCCTTCTCTTGTGAAGGCTGAACAGGTGCAGGTCCCATAGCCTCTCCTCATGGGGTCTGCCCTGCTGTCCCTGGATCATGCAAGTGGCCCTCCTCTGGACCCTCTCAATGCTGGCCACATCTGTCCTAAAGTGCGGCGCCCAGAATTGGATGCAGTACTCCAACTGTGGCCTGACCAGTGTTGCATAGAGGGGGAGGATCACCTCCTTGGCCCTGCCTGTGATGCATGTGTGGATGCATGACAAGGTGTGGTTGGCCTTACTGACCGCATCCTCACATTGGCGGCCCATGTTCATTTTGGAATTGATAATGACTCCAAGATCTCTTTCTGCCACTGTGCTTTCGAGAAAGGAGTTCCCCAGCCTCTAGGTAGGCTGCTAGTTCTTACTGCCCAAGTGCAGTACCCTGCACTTGTCAGTATCCTATTCTCATTCGCTCACCCCTGTAACCTGTCCAGGTCCAGCTGTATCCTGTCCCTCCCTTCTAGTGTGCCCACCTCACCCCAGATCTTGGTATTGTCAGTGAATTTGAACAGGGTGCTTTTCACTCTCTTGTCCAAGTTGCTAATAAAGAGATTAAAAAGTGCGGGCCCAAGGACCAAGCCCTGGGAGACACCAGTGCCTACATCCCTCCAGGTCAAATATGACCCATCCACCACCACTCTCTGGGTGCAGTCCCTTAGGCAATTTGTGACTCACCTGACTGTGTAGGCATCAATGCCACAGTCGCCAAGCTTTTTAATGAGAATGGGGTGGGAGACAGTGTCAAAGGCCTTCCTGAAGTCCAGAAAGACTACATCCACCGTGACACCTGTGTCCAATGATTTTTGTGACCTGATCATAGAAGGCAATCAGGTTGGTCTGACAGGACCTGCCCCTAATGAACCCATGCTGGTTGCCCCTGAGCATCGTTACCCCCTGCTGGTCCTTCCCAGATACGCTCCTTGATAATCTTCTCAAAGAGCTTCCCCAGGATTTAAGTAAGACTAATGGGCTTATAGTTGCCCAGGTCCTCCCTCCTCCCTTTTTTGAAAATGGGGACCACATTGACCCTCTTCTAGTTGTCTGGCACCTGGCCAGAGCACCACAAGTGCTCATAAAGCCATGCTAGGGGCCCCTCGATAACCCCTACCAATTCCCTCAGCACCCTGGGGTGGAGAGCATCTGGACCCGCTGATTTGAACATGTCCAGCCCCTCCAAAAGTTACCTAACTAGGTCATCCCTGGCCCTAGGCCTGTCAGAGTCACTCCTGAGTCCATCCTGACTCTCGGTAGGGGAGTCCTGGTCCCTGCACAAAAAAATGGAGGCAAAGAAATTGTTAAAAAGGTCTGCCTTTTCCTTTGGTGCAACCACCAGATTGCCTAGCGTATCCCGCAGGGGCCCCATGTTGCCTGGTGCTTTCTTCATACTCCCTATGTA
>NW_005841957.1:3027060-3061852 GCF_000455745.1 Alligator sinensis | reverse complement strand
GAGTCGTGGATGATTGCTGAGCTGTTTGGGGGGGGGGGGGGGGGGGGGGGCAGCTTTTGAGCACTCTTGTCCCCTTTGATTCTTATTGGGACTGTCACCCCTTGGGCACGGAGGATCATCTCCTTAAGGAACGACCACTCATCTTGGACACCCAGTTCCCCAACTCTTCAGGACCCCAGTGCCTCTCCTACCAATCTCCTCAACTCCAGGCTGTGAGTCCTGGAGCTATGCCTCCTGGCCTGCTGCAAAGGCACGTTAGCGGGCTGCACTGAGCTGGGCTGGGTCAGGTTGGGTCTCCCTGCACACTTTGTGGAGTGGCTCAAGTGGGGACTGCCACCCGCCTGCTCCCCACCTGGCCCCCATGGAAGTGTGGCAGCCTCCACGCGAGCCCCTCCACAAAACCACTCACAAATGGGACATCTCCCTGCTCCACTTCCAACACCGCCTGACATCCCTTGCCACTCCCAATACCCCCAGCATCCCACTGCCACTCCTAAAACCCACCCACACCCACCCACACCCATAAACCCCCTCACCCCACATCCCTAACTTACCCATGACAGTGCCCAGGGCAGTAGGAGCACCACAGAGATGCTCTGGCCAGAAACCAGTCTCTCTCTCTTGGAGGACCAACTCCTAGGTTTCCTGCCTCACTTTTTTTTGCCCACGTTTTACTTTGGTACCTGGATCTCCAGGTACCAAATTTTGGACCTGTGTTAAAAATATGCAGTGCAGGGAACAGTTTTTTGTTCCTAGTGTGCTTCTTGTGCTTCTAGTGTGCAACTCCTTTGAGACTCTGCAAGAGGCACATGCACACTCATCTGAATGTGCCTGGTGGGGGGGAGGGGACAGTTGGGAGCAGCCTATGGGACGTGCTGCTTCTATGGTACAGAATCAGCCTTAAAAAGTTGAACTTTAGGTAAACCATTTGGAATTATGATTTGTGATGGAAATTTTTAAGCTATATGACAATAGCTCAAAGGAAACATGCTAGTCTATTGCTTAAAATAGTTATTTGATTATGAGGCTGGGTTTAAGTACTAACAAGTTTGTTTATTTAAAACTGTTTGGGTAAATGCTATTTATGATTATGATATGTGCACATTATTACTTATTAAATGGAGACAGGTATTTTAAGAACCTGAATTCCTGATTAGCCTCCTTCCATAAACAACAAATCAAAATCCATGCAAATTTGCCTTGTCTATCGTGTGGTATATGGGTATCTTATATTCAAACATTATGGTTAACTACCCAAGGCTCTAAGCCCTCTATGTTAGGTTGGGAGTGAACAGAACAAAATGGATGTTCTCTGTTTGGTGGGCAGGGGCTTGGAGCCTGCCT
The DNA here is from genome assembly GCF_000455745.1 of Alligator sinensis. Lineage (NCBI taxonomy): Eukaryota > Metazoa > Chordata > Crocodylia > Alligatoridae > Alligator > Alligator sinensis. The sequence goes on along the minus strand of NW_005841957.1, from coordinate 3,060,508 downwards.
GCAGTGGCTGAAGCCAGCAGGCTGGCGGTGTTCCTGCATGCCTCCCAGGAGGCTGCCCCTTGCCAGTTGCATGGGACCCAACCAAGCCCCTCCCCCTCTCCCCCCAAAGACCCAAGCCAGCAAGCTGCAGGGAGGCACACAGGGAGGAAACAGAGTCTTTTCTGTCTCCTCTCTGTGACAGTCTGGAGTGGGGCTGGGGCAGTGCACACCCAGAGCAGAGGAGCACCAGCTGAGGTTAGCAGGCTGCCTAGCAAGCACCCTTGGGTTGCCAGCAGAATGCAACCTACCTTGACTCACAATGGGATCTGGTACAGATGTTCATGAATGTGTTCTAAACTAAAGCACTTTAGTCTGATACCACATCCATCCAGAATTATCTTGGAGTGGATTCTGCCATTTTTAAAGAGCTTTATGTGCTGTGAACATCTGTTTGCTTGTGACAGTTGAGTGCTTTCTGTGTGCTTATAGCACAATAAATTTAATGTGTACCTAACCTATATATCAGTATATAGTGCTGCCTTCATCACAAACACTAGGAGCCTGATTTGCCTCTCACTGGCTTGTTGGCCTCTTACTGATTTGCCTCAATAGCATATAAACAAGTACTATATGACTGCGCAGTAGCACCAAATAACGGCTTTTTTGTGAGCTGACTGCACAGTAGCTCCAGACTTGTGCAGTAGTGTGGCGTCATGCTTTCTGCCATGCAATGCTACTGTACAGTAGTCTTAGGCTACTGCGCAGTCAGTATCTCATGTAGATGTAGCCACTGCTTTTATACTTGTGCAACTGATGGACCTGATTCTGAGAACACTTAATATTGTAAGGCAGGATTAATTCCTTTGAAGTCAGATTAATTTTGTACTGATTTAACTATAACTCAGACTCTGTTAGCTTCTGTGGGGTTACTTTTGATTTACAGTAATATAAATAAGGGGAAAATTCAGCTATGTAATTGCAGAGGAAGGGCGAAACATCAATCTGCAGGCCCTACTGCACCTCAGCATATACCTTGGGAAACTAAAAGCAGCCATGTGTTGTAGCAAGGGTAGAAAATTCCATAGAAAGTTTTGAAACATTTGAAAAATTCCAGCTCAAATTGTTTGCAGTATTTAAAAGAGATACACAATGCAGTTTGGTATGTACAACAGCACTGAGCCCTGTAATGCACTAGAGCGGGTAAGAAGTGTCTCTCATACATTTTGAAAGGGCTTGTATGTTTGTCCTCTAAGGCTTTAAAAACAAGTTCTTACCTTGGTATCACTTCAGAGATTAACATGTAGAAGAATCTCTTATTAACTGAGTCACGACACTGGGTCTTTGCATAATGCCTACATGACAATGAAAGTTAACCACAGTCAAATCAGAACCAGTAACTGTCACATTCTTGTAACTGTAATTATTCTGCAAGCACAGCAACTTTTCCCCCAGGAATCAGGCAGGGCTGTAATTACAATACTCTCCTTTAGAAATGTATAAGAGTGTTTCTCAGTATATATCCCCTCTAGCTCCTGATCCAGTGACTCATTTCTTTTAAAGCTATGTTGTATATATCACAGAATACTGAAAATGTTGAAGTTGGAAAAAATGTTAAAAAATCCTCCATGGGTATAAATACCCTAAGACTCTTCCAATGGCCAATTGCAACACATTTGGATTCTGAGTCCAAAAAGATTTATTCACTTGAGAATATTTAAACACACGAGCTTTCCCTCTGAACAATGGCTATTGGGATGATTGCATGAACTTTTGCAGGATTTGAACAATAACTTGAGTCCTTTTGTCTCCCTTTAATGTTGATAAGCATAACCACCTGGATTTTAATCAGTGAGTTTATAATGATCAGTAAAGAAATAAATCAAACTTAAAGTATGACTCTACTCCCTACTAAATGCATCCAAATTCTGGAGGTACTAGGGCAATAAAATAATAATGTGTGATTTTGTTTAGCCTTTGGGAAAAATATTTTCTATCTACTTTTTCTTACTGTCTTTAGATGACCTTGTTTCCAGAATGAAGGAGCTGGATCCTACTTATCAGAAAAGGGGAAGTGACATTTCCAAAGCAATGGCTAAAGGGAAACTGCTACTCACCACCTACTTGTGCAGCAGGGGCATTCAGAACCTTGGTATGATGCTTGATCTTATTTTGTGACTTATCTTACTTCTGACTGACAGGTTTTCTTGGTTCTGTGGCAGGCGAGAGAGATTTTTGTGATGTTAGTTCTTGTGTGATGGTTCCTGAAATCTTATCTGTGTGTAACAGAGTTTGTAGCAATGACAGGAACATGGTACCTGGATCTCATAATAAAGCCCCTGAGGATAACTTTTCCAAAGGACATGCCTGGCATAAATACATGAAAGTTGAAATTCTGGGGGAAATTGTGTATGTTATGTATTACCACTTCTACATATCATTAAGAGGGGATGTAGATCTGCAATATGTTTTTGAAAGTGTTGTACCTAAGGCTTAACAAAAGGTAAACAATTATACTAATGGGTATTACGCTCCTTTCAGGTGGTGGCTGAGATCCAGCAAGTGCTTGACTGGTGGATCTCTGACAGTGTTTCTAATAAAGCAAAATAAATGGTTTTCCAGCGATTCTGGCCTTCACTGTAAAGGAGGGATATTTTTTTTGTGGTCATCACTGTTAACATGTTCAGTTGAATATTTCAGCTAAAATCTCTCTCCCTCCCCCCGCCCCTTCTTTTTCTCACCTTTTGGGGAGCTTAAAATTGTGTCAGTATTAATCATGTGGGTTACTTTGGGCACGTCTACACATACAATTGATGCATCTGAATTTTCTACACAGAAAATTGAGGTTCATTAAAGCACTCCTCAGTACACATCTACATGTGCGCCTCTGTCAGGAGCAAATAGAGCCTGACAGGAGCAGCCCAGTCCCACCAGCCCAGCCCAGCCCAGTCTAGAGATGCTCCTGCCTTGCTCTGCTCCCCTGCAGCAGCTAGGGAGAGCTCCAGGGCCCCCTGGGTGCCAGCCTTGGGCTGGCAGGGGGTATGGGGGCTTAGCCCCAAGCTCCAGAGGGTGTGGGGGAGCTGTGCCAGTTCAATGGGCAGCTCAGTCCCAGTTGGGGGGTGATCAGACTGGCCCCAAGTGGGGGCAGTTGCCTCCCAGCCACGTAGAGATTGGGACCCATCCTGATCTCCAAATGGCTGGGAGGCAGCATCCTGCCAAGGCAGGACAGCTTAGATAGTCTTCCTAATTGGGGGGTGGCATGCGCAGCTATGCAAGGCCTTAAATGCCTGTATACCAATGCTCGGAGTATGGGGAACAAACAGGAGAAACTCGCCCTCAGAATAGCCAGTTCAAACCCAGACATAGTAGGGATTACAGAAACATGGTGGGATTCATCCCATGACTGGGCAGTTAGCATTAGGGGCTATAGGCTCTACAGGCGGGATAGAGAAGGAAGGAAGGGAGGGGGTGTGGCACTCTATGTCAAAGAGCAATACACATCCTCTGCCAGCAAAATGGGGTCGGAGGAGGGGCAAGCTGAAGTGCTTTGGGTCAAGATACAAGGGGGTCATAGGGAGAGGGATTTAATGGTGGGGGTCTACTACAGACCCCCCAACCAAGGGGAGGAGTTGGACTGGGAATTTTCGGGCCAGCTTGCAGAGGCACTTAAGGCACTGCTGGGAGGAGCAGTCAGCCGGGACGGACCGCTCCAGGAGGTTCTTGGCCGAGTTGCAGGACCTCCACTTGATTCAGGAGGTGCACAGTCCCACCAGAGGAGATGCTCTGCTGGACCTGGTCCTGGCCGCAGGCGACGACCTGGTAAGAGGCCTCCAGGTTCTTGACCACCTGGGCAATAGTGATCATCGCGTGCTGGAATTCACCATCCAGCGTAGAGTGTCAAGGGCCCGCAGCAAGGTGGTGGCCCTAGACTTCAGGAGGGCCAACTTCAGTGAGATGAGGAGATTAGTGGGAGAGGAACTGGGGTCCTTGAGGGCAGAGGAACTCAGCGTCCAAGAGGAGTGGTCGTTCCTTAAGGAAACGATACTCGGGGCCCAAGGGGTGTCCATCCCGACAAGAAGCAAGGCGGGCAGGAGTGTCCAAAAGCCCCCCTGGCTCACCAAGGGTGTCCGGGAATGCCTGCTTGCCAAAAGGGTGGCGTACGCCCGGTGGAAGGGGGGTGTAATCTCCAAAGAGGAGTATACCTCCTCTGCTCGGGCCTGCAGGCGGGCTGTTAGGAAGGCCAAGGCGGAGATAGAGCTCGGATTAGCGTCCAGGATTAAGGATAACAAAAAGTCCTTTTTCAAATATATTGGGAGGATGAAGAAGGCGCCGGGTAATGTGGGGCCCCTGCAGGATATGCGGGGCAATCTGGTGGTTGCGTCAGAGGATAAAGCGGACCTCTTTAACCAATTCTTCACCTCCGTTTTCTTGTGCAGGGACCGGGACTTCCCTGCTGTGATAGAAGCCGGACGCGAGGGGATCGCCTTCAGACCTCAGGTTGGGGAGGACCGGGTTAGAGAGCTTCTGGAGGGGCTGGACGCGTTCAAGTCAGCGGGTCCGGATGCTCTCCACCCCAGGGTGCTGAGGGAGCTGGCTGGGGTTATTGCAGGGCCCCTGGCACGGCTCTACGAGCGATCGTGGTGCTTGGGCCAGGTGCCAGACGATTGGAAGGTAGCTAATGTGGTCCCCATCTTCAAAAAAGGGAAAAGGGAGGACCCGGGCAATTATAGGCCCGTCAGTCTTACCTCAATCCTGGGGAAGCTCTTTGAGAAGATCATCAAGGAGCACATTTGTGATGGGCCGGCATCCGAGATGATGCTCAGGGGCAATCAGCATGGATTTATTAGGGGGAGATCATGTCAGACCAACCTGATTGCCTTTTATGATCAGGTCACAAAGGCCATGGATGCAGGTGTCGCGGTGGATGTAGTCTTTCTGGACTTCAGCAAGGCCTTTGACACCGTCTCTCACCCCATCCTAATTAATAAACTAGGCGACTGTGGCATAGATGCCTACACGGTCAGATGGATTGCAGATTGGCTGAAGGGTCGCACTCAGAGGGTGGTGGTGGATGGATCATACTCGACTTGGGGGGAGGTGGGTAGTGGAGTCCCCCAGGGCTCGGTCCTGGGGCCTGCGCTGTTCAATTTCTTCATCAGCGATCTTGATGTTGGGGTGGAAAGCAACCTGTTTAAATTCGCTGATGACACCAAAATTTGGGGGGAGGTGAGCACGCTAGCAGGGAGAGAGAGATTGCAGAAGGATCTGGATAGGTTACAGGGGTGGGCAAACAGGAACAGGATGTGTTTCAATACGGACAAGTGCAGGGTGCTGCACTTGGGTAGTAGGAACCAGCAGCACACTTATACGATGGGGAGCTCCCTACTTGAGAGCACGGAGGTGGAAAGGGATCTTGGTGTCATTATTGACTCCAAGATGAACATGGGCCGACAATGCGAGGTCATGGTTGGCAGGGCTAACCGGACCTTGTCGTGCATCCACAGGTGCATCTCGAGTAGAGCCAGGGAGGTGATCCTCCCCCTCTATGCGACGCTGGTCAGGCCGCAGCTGGAGTATTGTGTCCAGTTCTGTGCGCCCCATTTCAGGAGGGATGTGGACAACATGGAGAGGGTCCAGAGGAGGGCCACCCGCATGATCCGGGGACAACAGGGCAGACCCTACAGTGAGAGACTGCGGGACTTGAACCTATTCAGCCTCCACAAGAGAAGGCTGAGGGGGGACCTGGTGACCGTCTATAAACTCACTAGGGGGGACCAGAAGGGTTTGGGGGAGACCTTGTTTCCCCTAGCATCCCCCGGGATAACAAGGAATAACGGCCACAAGTTGTTGGAGAGTAGGTTTAGATTATACATCCGTAGGAACTACTTCACAGTCAGGGCAGCTAGGATCTGGAACCGACTTCCAAGGGAAGTGTTGCTGGCTCCTACTCTGAGGGTCTTTAAGAAGCGGCTTGATGCCTACCTGGCTGGGGTCATTTGAGACCAGTTTTCTTCCTGCCCAGGCAGGGGGTCGGACCTGAAGATCTACAAGGTCCCTTCTGACCCTACTTCTATGATTCTATGTTTCTATGATCTCAGTCATGTGGACATCAGGACGGGTCCTGATCTCCACATGGCTGGGAGGCAGCTGCCCAGCAGCCAGGGCAACTCTCCTAGCCACGTGGAGATCAGGACCAATTCATGTGTCTGGCAGGCAGCATCCCACTGAGCCAGGACAGCTCTCCTTGCCCCCTGTGGTTGCCTGCTGCCTAGGCTGACCGGGAGCAATTTGCTCCTGGTCAGGGTCACCTCCGTTTTCTTGTGCAGGGACCGGGACTTCCCTGCTGTGATAGAAGCCGGACGCGAGGGGATCGCCTTCAGACCTCAGGTTGGGGAGGACCGGGTTAGAGAGCTTCTGGAGGGGCTGGACGCGTTCAAGTCAGCGGGTCCGGATGCTCTCCACCCCAGGGTGCTGAGGGAGCTGGCTGGGGTTATTGCAGGGCCCCTGGCACGGCTCTACGAGCGATCGTGGTGCTTGGGCCAGGTGCCAGACGATTGGAAGGTAGCTAATGTGGTCCCCATCTTCAAAAAAGGGAAAAGGGAGGACCCGGGCAATTATAGGCCCGTCAGTCTTACCTCAATCCTGGGGAAGCTCTTTGAGAAGATCATCAAGGAGCACATTTGTGATGGGCCGGCATCCGAGATGATGCTCAGGGGCAATCAGCATGGATTTATTAGGGGGAGATCATGTCAGACCAACCTGATTGCCTTTTATGATCAGGTCACAAAGGCCATGGACGCAGGTGTCGCGGTGGATGTAGTCTTTCTGGACTTCAGCAAGGCCTTTGACACCGTCTCTCACCCCATCCTAATTAATAAACTAGGCGACTGTGGCATAGATGCCTACACAGTCAGATGGATTGCAGATTGGCTGAAGGGTCGCACTCAGAGGGTGGTGGTGGATGGATCATACTCGACTTGGGGGGAGGTGGGTAGTGGAGTCCCCCAGGGCTCGGTCCTGGGGCCTGCGCTGTTCAATTTCTTCATCAGCGATCTTGATGTTGGGGTGGAAAGCAACCTGTTTAAATTCGCTGATGACACCAAAATTTGGGGGGAGGTGAGCACGCTAGCAGGGAGAGAGAGATTGCAGAAGGATCTGGATAGGTTACAGGGGTGGGCAAACAGGAACAGGATGTGTTTCAATACGGACAAGTGCAGGGTGCTGCACTTGGGTAGTAGGAACCAGCAGCACACTTATACGATGGGGAGCTCCCTACTTGAGAGCACGGAGGCGGAAAGGGATCTTGGTGTCATTATTGACTCCAAGATGAACATGGGCCGACAATGCGAGGTCATGGTTGGCAGGGCTAACCGGACCTTGTCGTGCATCCACAGGTGCATCTCGAGTAGAGCCAGGGAGGTGATCCTCCCCCTCTATGCGACGCTGGTCAGGCCGCAGCTGGAGTATTGTGTCCAGTTCTGTGCGCCCCATTTCAGGAGGGATGTGGACAACATGGAGAGGGTCCAGAGGAGGGCCACCCGCATGATCCGGGGACAACAGGGCAGACCCTACAGTGAGAGACTGCGGGACTTGAACCTATTCAGCCTCCACAAGAGAAGGCTGAGGGGGGACCTGGTGACCGTCTATAAACTCACTAGGGGGAACCAGAAGGGTTTGGGGGAGACGCTGTTTCCCCTAGCCCCTGCTGGCATAACAAGGAGTAATGGGCACAAGTTGATGGAGAGGAGGTACAGATTGGACATCCGGAAAAACTACTTCACAGTTAGGGCGGCTAGGAGCTGGAACCAACTTCCAAGGGAGGTGGTGCTGGCCCCTACCCTGGGGATCTTTAAGAAGAGGCTGGATACTTACCTGGCTGGACTCATTTGAGTCCCGTTTTTTTTTTAGGGTGAGTGGTTTTGTTTGTGTTTTTTGGGTTGTTCTCCCGCCCTGGCGGGGGGTCGGGCTAGAAGATCTATTAGGTCCCTTCCGACCCTGAAACTATGAAACTATGAAACTATGAATCTATGTGGTATGCCGCATCAGTTAATGTGCTGCTTTTCTATCTACAGGTACTAGAAAATGGCACATTAGACTAATACACTGCACAGTAATTGCTGCACATGTGTAGACGGTGACACTATACTGTGTATTAGATTAGTCTATTGTGCAGTAAAGTGTCTCATGACTACTAAAAGCACTGAATCAGGATAGCATTCTGGTTGCTGTTGGCTTGAGTCTAGGCAAAAATACTGATAGTGGATCACCTGTGATTTTTTTAAAGACAAAAGATTTCAGTATGTTTTCCAGGTTACTTACACAAAGGACAGGACTAAAGATTTCCTTTCTGCTAAAAATTAATATTTTATGCTCAGAACTGAATTGCCTAGTGGCTTCACTTGGATTTATCTGAAACCATATTGGACATTGCTTCATGGTTTTATAATCAGCCATGTTTGTCAGTCTTTGCTCAAGAAAGTCTTAGACACCCTTCACATTTATTTTGACCCTGGCTATTAATCTTTCACTGACCTGTGTATTACATTCATCAGTAAAATGACAAAAACAAAATAAACAAAATAATGCATGGTTCTTTGTTTATATGACATAGAATTGATTTGAGGAATATTATGCTTAAGGGTTTTCTTGAGTTTCTATTCTTGTATTCCAATTATTTTAGATTTAAGTGAATTGTATATAATAGTTTTTATTTCATGAAGTATTATCAGATTTAAGTGAATTGTATATAATAGTTTTTATTTGATGAAGTATTATCAGCCCAGCCAGACCCAGACAATATAATTAGAATTTCCTTATTCCTTGGAGAGTTAGAATGCCTGATACTAAACTTCTATAACATCAGGGAGAATGACTCAGATACATCATTAGACAATTTCCCATTATAATTAGATTCATAATTTCTAGTACAAAATGAAGTGCATAATTAATGGTTCATATTATATTAAGAATATTTTAATTTTATTAACCTAACTCTTTGAAATAATTCTACAGAAATGGTAAAATGAAACTAAAGAGGGAAGTTATAATTGCTGCATATTAATTATAAAAAATAATGTTTATAGCTAAGAGGAAGCTTAGGGACCAGTAAAAGACAGGAAACAAGAAATCAGAGCATGTAGTCTGCCTTATCTCACATTTCTGAAAGAGAACTGTACAAATTAGGGACAGGGTGTAAACATGCCAAAGCAAATAGCATGTGGTATAACAACATGGAGGGCTGGATTCACAAGGAGGGCTTAGGTATCACCTATGTTCTGCCAGACAAGTCAAAAAAGATTTATGCACCAGCATGCTGAGCAGGGATTTGCCTATGCTAACTAGTAGAACATGCAAAAGAGAGAGGTATGGTTTAAAATTAATCTTATTTACATCCTTATCAGGAATAAGGTGTCTAACACTTTGCTGCCAGAAGATCAGTCTGTCTGCTTGGGGTTCATAATCAGAACTCTCTCTAGGAGTTAGGTGCTCTGGCCCTTTCTTCTCAAAAGGGAGATGAGGTCAGTCCTTTCTTTCAAGGAGAGGTAAAAAGGAAATGCAGTGAAAATACCAGTGGTTAGGGCATTTGCCCATGACAAGAAAGGGTTGCATTCAAACTCCTCCTCTCCTGCGGTGGACCAGATAGACTGTTAGAATATGTTGATAACTGGTTCAGGCACTTAGTTGGGAGTGCCAGCTGATTGTCTAAATCTCAGTAACCCTTATGCATGAATTGGGTGTCAGCTAATCACACTGCGGGGCATAGGCATTTGGCATTCCCAGCAGCAGAAATTCAGGTGTCTTGGGGGCTTTACCAGTGGCAATTAAGATGCTGAAATACTTTAGGTGCCTAAGAGTTAGATGAAGTTGTAAATTCTGGTTACATGCAAATTATTGGACTTGCACACCTAAAGAGGCATTTAGGTGATTATCATATGTAACAGACTGTAACGGAAGGGATACTCACCTATAGAGAGTGTTCCATGTGTCTAGTTCTGTGTGTGTGTGTGTGTGTGTGTCTGGTTCTCTCTCTTCTCTCTTTTTTTTTCTCTTTTTTCTTTCTCTTTCCCTCTTTTTCTCTTTTTTCTTTTTCTTTTCCTCCCTTTCTCTCTCTCTTTTCTCTCTCCTCTTTTTATCTTCTTTCTCTCTCTTTTTTCTCTCTCTCATCACAACATGCTTAACAAAAAAGAATATACAACAACAAAGGTAATATATGAAGTTTTGGTTATTGTCACCAGGTTTAGAACTTTTAGAAAACCTGGTATTTACTGAAAAAAAGCAACATTTATGCTTATTAACTGCATTAATATGCAGTGCATTCTGCCATATGCCCCTATCCCCAGTTTTGTTTTTCTGGAATGCCAGCACTCTAGCACCTTACAAGCTAGACATGACGTTTTTTCCTGGCACTCAGGCCTACCCTGGTACAAGTACATTCCCCACCAATTCTACCCTGTTTGTGAGCAGCAGGTCAAGACGAGCATGCCACTAGTTGACTGCTCCAGCACTTGTAGCAGGAAGTTGTCCTCAACATTCACCAAAAACTTCCTCGATTGCCTGCGCACTGCTGTATTGCCCTCCCATCAGATGTCAGGGTGTCTGAAGTCCCACATGAGAACCAGGACCTGTGATTGGGAAACTTCCGCTAGCTGTTTGAAGAAAGCCTCATCCATCACTTCCTCCTGGTCTGATGGTTTGTAGCAGACCCTCTCCACAGGGTTTTTGCTTTCCTCTCTAGCAGGGGGCATGGCCCTTTTCCTCAGATCTCACTGGCCACCTTCGCTCAACCTGCTTTACCTGTGGCAAGTTAGGGTGTTATGTCTTGTGGTTGTGTCAGGGTTGACTATGTAGTTTACTTATAGGTTAGACAATGAATTCATAGATTCATAGATTCATAGATGTAGGGTCGGAAGGGACCTTGCAGATCTTCTAGTCCGACCCCCTGCCCTGGGCAAGAGAGAAAACTGGGCTCAAAAGACCCCAGCTAGGTAACTGTTAAGCCTCCTCTTAAAGACCCTCAAGGTAGGAGCCAGCACTACTTCCCTTGGAAGTTGGTTCCAGATCCTAGCTGCCCTGACTGTGAAGTAGTGCCTTCTAATGTGTAGTTTGAACCTACTCTCTAACAACTTATGGCCATTATTCCTTGTTACTCTGGGAGGCGCTCGGGGGAACAAGGTCTTTCCCATCCCCCGCTGGTCCCCCCTAGTAAGTTTATAGACAGCCACCAGGTCCCTCTCAGCCTTCTCTTGTGAAGGCTGAACAGGTTAAGGTCCCTGCTGCCCTGCTGTCCCTGGATCATGAGAGTGGCCCTCCTTTGGACCCTCTCAATGCTGTCCACATCCCTCCTGAAGTGCGGCGCCCAGAACTGGACGTAGTACTTCAACTGTGGCCTGACCAGTGTCGCATAGAGGGGGAGGATCTCCTCTTTGGACCTGCTCATGAAGTATCTGTGGATGCACGACAAGTTACGGTTAGCCCTACCGACCGTGTCCTCGCATTGGCGGTCCATGTTCATCTTGGAATCGATAATGACTCCAAGATCTCTTTCTGACACTGTACTTTTGAGAAGAGAGTTCCCCAGCCTATAGGTATACTGCTGCTTCTTACTGCCCAAGTGCAGCACCCTGCACTTGTCAGTACTGAATCCCATCCTATTCTCACTTGCCCACCCCTGTAATCTGTCCAGGTCCAGCTGTATCCTGTCCCTCCCTGCTAGCATGTCCACCTCACCCCAAATCTTGGTGTCATCCATGAATTTAAACAGGGTGTTTTTCACTCCCTCATCCAAGTCTCTAATAAGGAAATTGAACAGTGCGGGCCCAATGACCGAGCCCTGGGGTACTCCACTGCTCACTTCCCTCCAGGTCGAATATGACCTGTCCACCACCACTCTCTGAGTGTGGCCCCTCAGCCAATTTGCAATCCATCTGACTGTGGAGGCATCAATGCCACAGTCGCCTAGCTTTTTAATGAGAATGGGATGGGAGATAGTGTCAAAGGCCTTCCTGAAGTCCAGAAAGACTACATCCACCGCAACACCTGCATCCAATGATTTTGTGACCTGATCGTAGAAGGCAATCAGTTTGGTTTGACAGGCCCTGCCCCTAATGAAACCATGCTGGTTGCCCCTGAGCATCATCCACACTGCTGGCCCTTCACAGATGTGCTCCTTGATAATCTTCTCAAAGAGCTTCCCCAGGATCGAAGTGTGATGGCCTAGCTGGTAGTGATTTAGCCCAGGGGTTTTGAAAGGGTAAAAGATGATTGGAGGGTTTGGGATTCCCTTTCCTCACCAATCTGGTAATGATTTGGCCCAGGGGTTTTGAAAGGGTAAAAGATGATTGGAGGGTTTGGGATTCCCTTTCCTCACCAATCTGGTAATGATTTGGCCCAGGGGTTTTGAAAGGGTAAAAGATGATTGGAGGGTTTGGGATTCCCTTTCCTCACCAATCTGGTAATGATTTGGCCCAGGGGTTTTGAAAGGGTAAAAGATGATTGGAGGGTTTGGGATTCCCTTTCCTCACCAATCTGGTAATGATTTGGCCCAGGGGTTTTGAAAGGGTAAAAGATGATTGGAGGGTTTGGGATTCCCTTTCCTCACCAATCTGGTAATGATTTGGCCCAGGGGTTTTGAAAGGGTAAAAGATGATTGGAGGGTTTGGGATTCCCTTTCCTCACCAATCTGGTAATGATTTGGCCCAGGGGTTTTGAAAGGGTAAAAGATGATTGGAGGGTTTGGGATTCCCTTTCCTCACCAATCTGGTAATGATTTGGCCCAGGGGTTTTGAAAGGGTAAAAGATGATTGGAGGGTTTGGGATTCCCTTTCCTCACCAATCAGGCCCCAGAGACACCCTCCATGTCCCCTGATTGGACCCTTGGGTCACCTGGAGGGAGATAAAAGGGGCAGTGCAGCTGACTCAGGGGAGACCAGTGAAGGACCACAAGGAAGGAGCTCCAAAGAGCTGGCAAAGAGCTGGACCAGCGGGGTGGGAGCAGTTGCCCCAGAACAACCTGAAGGGAGTGGGACCTGCAGCCAGCAGTTGGACCGTCAGCAGCGTGGCGTGCGGCTGGCAGGAGAGGCTCCCCCACTGGACTCTAGGATCCCCTATGAGAAGCTGTGGCCAGCAGGAGAGGCTCCCCAGCTCCAGCAAGGATCTGAGCAGCAACCTGAGAGGTTCCCAGCTCTGCTTCCAGCTCCTCCAATAAGAAACTGGGAAGCTTGATGTGAGGCAGGGGCTCCAGGAAGGTCAAGACCCTTTGTAGTTTGGCATAGTACCAGCACTGGTAGCTGTGTGGTAGAGGTTTCTGCCTCTCATGTGGGAGACCTGAGTTCAAGTCCTACCTGGGAAGACTTAAGGTCAGTGAAGTGACTGGTGGAAGTTCTTGTTGCAGTAGAAAGGGATGATGTCATTGTGCTTTCCCTTTGTTCTGCTGTGCCCCCCCCCGGGTACCTAGGCCCTATATTCCTTGTTATTTGATGTTTTGTATTTTGTGCCTTTTATATTTTGCCCACCAGTATTGTTTGTTCTTCTGTTTGTGTTTTATATTTTGTTAACCCCGTCTTTTTGTTAACCCTGTCACTGGATGAATATTTCTATGATTGTAAGTGTCTAACCTTTATTGAATCCTGCCCCCTCGGGGCATTGTAGTGTCCCCTATACCCCCTGGTTTATACTGGTTACGTTCTCAGTACTGTTCTCTCATTAAAAGGTATATGGTTAAGTCCCCATTAGTGATCTGGCTCTACTCTATAGGGGTAGGAGGGCCCCTACATCTTCCACAGCACTTGTGCACCTGCTCTGATCCCTTCAATTGGAGAGGGGGTACCTCTTGGAGTACCGCCCGGGTTACACAAGTAAGACTAACGGGCCTATAGTTGCCTGGGTCCTCCCTCCTCCCTTTTTTGAAGATGGGGACCACATTGGCCCTCTTCCAGTCGTCCAGCACCTGGCCAGAGCACCACGAGTGCCCCTAAAGCTGTGCCAGGGGCCCTGTGATAACCCCTACCAATTCCCTCAACACCCTGGGGTGGAGAGCATCTGGACCTGCTGATTTGAACATGTCCAGCCCCTCCAGAAGTTCTCTAACTGAGTCCTCCCTGACCCTAGGCCTGGTGGAGTCTCTCCTCAGTCTATCCCAAATCTTGGTGGGGAAGTCCTGGTCCCTGCACAACAAAATGGAGGCAAAGAAATTGTTAAAAAGGTCTGCTTTTTCCTCTGGTGCAACCACCAGATTGCCTAGTGTATCCCACAGGGGCCCCACATTACCTGGTGCCTTCTTTATACTCCCTATGTATTTGAAAAAGGACTCTTTGTTGTCCTTGATCCTTGATGCTGGCCCTAGTTCTGTATCTGCCTTAGCTTTCCTAACAGCCCCCCGACAGACCCGAGCGATGGAGGTATACTCCTCTTTGGTGACAGTTCCTCCCTTCCACTAGGTACACGCCTCCTTTTTGGCAATCATGCATTTCTGAATGCCCTTGGTGATCCAGGGGGGCTTTTGAGCACTCTTGCTCGCTTTGATTCTCGTTGGGATTGTCACCCCTTGGGCTCTGAGTATCCTCTCCTTAAGGAAGAACCACTCATCTTGGGCTCTCAGTTCCCCTACTGTCCAGGACCCCAGTGCCTCTAATTGCTTTCAGATGGTTTGGATAGGGATGATCCTGCCTCTGATGGGAGGTTGAACTAGATGACCTCTAGAGGGCTCTTCCAGCCCTACTTTTCTGTGATTGTATGATTCTGGAGCTTATGCCATAGGTACCACTGGTCCCTAGACACCATTCTGCCATAGTGAATCCTGTGAAGCATATCACTGTCCAGCTTTATCTACTTGAACCTGCCTTTCCTGGCCTCATTTGGTGTCAGAGCTTCCTGGCTGAAGCTGTACAAATAACTAGATCAGTGGTGCTTAACCTTTTGCCTGGCAGATTGGGTTGGCAGTGCCTGGTTTGTCCACAAGCTGGATCCAGCTTGTGTTCCTGATCTGGCACCCAAGTAGGCACAGTGGGCACCATTTGGCTATGTGAAGGGTGGCAGAGGGCAGGCTTGCCCCAACATAACCCTGAAGGGGAAAAGAGCTTTACCTGGCCCCATAGAGAGTGAAAGGGATGTGGCCTGGCCCTGTAGGACAGGGGAAGAGGGCATGGCCAGGTCCCAGCCCAGCCCTACAGAAAGGAAAGGGGGCATGGTTTGGCCCTGCGGGGGGTGGGAGGGAGGGGAGCATGGCCAGCCTCCAACCCAGCCTCATGGGGAAATGGGGCATGGTCCAGCAGTGACAGGGGGGAAGGGGACATGGCCAAGCCCCATGAAGGAGAGAAAGGGGCATGACCTGGTCCCAGTCCAGGAGGTGGTTTGGTCCTGCAAGGTAGGGGGAAACAGCCTGGCCCAGCCCAGCCTGCTGTGCAGGGCTTGGGGTTTGGTGTTTTGGCAAGGGGGGGGGTGGCATGGAGGATGGCTGTATTAGTGGCCACTGCTCCCCCACCACCCAATTTCCTGACCCAGCCAGGCTGGAACCTGACCAGAGTTTGAACACAAAATGTGTTGATCACATAACTTCCCTCCCAGCTATATTATTTCCATTAACTCAACAAGGTAGACAAAGATCCCATCAGGCTGTTTGTTTGACCCAACAGATACTTTACAATGATGAACTACGTAAGGAAACTTGTTTCAAACCTAGCTGCACAAAGCAGCAATCTGAGAATACGACTGTACAGAGATACCAAGAGACAAGAGATGCTAAATTGTAATAACGTTGAAGTTCTTAATTAAAGAGACTCAGTTCTGAGGTACAATGATGGTAAGAGTTAAACTACTTTGTTCATAGTTTCCTCCATGTTATTAGTGCAATCCTCTGCCACTAATATGGGCAAAACTGAAGACCAGCAAGAGTGCATCATGGGCACTAACAAAAACTTAGCATCAGTATACTGAAATGAAGATGAAGGCTTTGTGGGTCCATGAAGTATCATGTTTCATATATTCATATTTGAGAGGCTACTGTTGGCTGAAACCACTCATAAACCCCTTCTTGCCTTCGCCAATCTGGGCCTGGCAAGTACCCTAAGATGAGAGTTTCTTTTTTAAACTAAAAATGAATGATTAGCAGACTGAATTCAAACCTAGGAGAGACTAGAGGAAGTGCAATGGAGCAAGCGGAGGTAGAGTGTGTGTGTATATCAAATCTAATTAAAAAAATTAGCCTTGAATAAAAACTGGTGTGCTTACCACACCTATTGAGTCCTTCAGCTGTAGCCAGAAACCCTACAGGTCAGATCCATTCAATTGTGGTCAATCTAGTTCTAAAAGGTAGTACAAGAATATCTGTTTGTCCAGAGCAAAATATGCATAGTTATTATATTCACTAGAAAAAAATAAACAAATAAAAAAGACAAAAGAAAAAAAAAGACTTGCTCAAGACTCTTATTCTCATTTCTTTGAGATAGCCTTTCTAGAAAATACTACAATTAAATAGAAGATTGTGCCTGTCAAATCTGCCTTAATAAGATGTGGTAATATATGACAATTGGTCACAATTACTTGGTATGAGTTTAAGCAGTTTTCAGTGAAGAATGGGTTTAGACATGTGCCCTTTATCTCAAATGCAATGGTCTGATGAAACACAATGTCAAAAAACTAAAGCATTCCTTGAAAAAGAAAGAAATAGACTCTGATCCATATTTAACATTATTAAATTATAGGATGGCACAAGAGAAGCATGGCTTGTCATCTGGTGACATTTTATTAAAAAGAAAACGGAAAAGAAAAATGCCTGCAGTAGTAGAAACTGATGTCAGAGTCACCGGGGACTGGCTTGTGTTTAAAGACAGACAAGGAAAAACAGAAAACTCAGTCTGGTTTAGGGTCCTGGAAGCTGCCACCACTTCATGAAAAGGGTGAAATAGATGTTGTGTTTTCTTATTGATCCAAGTCAAAACCTGGGAGTGGCACAGCCCTTCACACATGCATCTTGAATGGAAATTAATTCTAAT
Organism: Alligator sinensis; assembly: GCF_000455745.1. Classification (NCBI taxonomy): domain Eukaryota; kingdom Metazoa; phylum Chordata; order Crocodylia; family Alligatoridae; genus Alligator; species Alligator sinensis. Next base: position 3,043,544 of record NW_005841957.1, on the reverse strand, counting down.
TATGCCAGATTTTTCTGGGGGGCGAGGGGGGAAGGGAGGAGGTAGGACACTCACAGATACTTAAAATGGGATGATGTGTTTGTACGTATGTAGGATCCCAGAATAAAAGGTTGTGTCATGGGAAAAAGTTGACATCAGTTTTTACCCACGATGATACTGTGCTCATCGGCAATGGGAAACTTTGGTTACAAACAGTAGTGAAGTCACAAGAGGCAACCCACAGATGTAATAGGTTGTTTGTCTAATGGACACAAACTGCAGGAAAATAGATGATGCCTTCTCCAAATCCTGGAAGGAAGAAAATCAGAGGTACCGAGGTGATGTCTACACAGTAAAATTGTCATGTTTAATGTCATGCTTCTCCGCACGAGCTGCCTCCTAAACTGGCTGTCTTGTTTACATAGTGCTACCTGAGGGCTAATTATCATATGGAAGGACTAATTGGTACTCACACAGCTAATTAGACCATGTATAATACTGTGTGGTTTATGCTGGTTCTAACTTAGGAGTCAGCCTGTGTAGAGCAGTGCAGCATAGCATTTCTAAGAGGGCCACAGCAGGGCATGGTATTGTATAGATGTGGCCTGAGTTGACTGTTTTGCCTGAGATGTCAGATGGGCAACAACCAGACCAGACTGCGACAGATGAGACCCAGGACATTTCACAAGAAACAGTGGAGTTACCGGGTCTGACCACACTGGTGCTGTCTCGGGGAAGACCTGCAGGTGCACGGGACAATGTTAGTAGCTTAACATTGACTAACAATTACACTAACTGAATATTAGTAGTCAGTTTAGTTAATAGATTGGTTATAAGAATTTGAGATTCTGAATTGTATTAATGTTTGTTAACTGATGTTGTTGAGGTTTTTTGGGGAGGAGGGGGGTTGGCTGGGAGGCTCTGGTCAAAATCATTTTTAAGTTACTTAATGTAGTAATGTGTACTTAATGTAACCTTTATACTCAATGCTGATCAATTAGAAATAAGACCCTGATAGACTAGACCTCTATCTTTGCTGCCAGTGTTTTCTGAACAACACAGTCAGAGGTCCTGGAGGGAAATTGACTGCACGATATACGGCAGGGAGGGCAGAAGCCTCCTTCACAAGCTGTGGGGTCACAGCAGAACACTATTCTTCTACTGCTACTCTAGCCTGAAGAATAACCTTAATGATGTTTGTTACTGGAAACCCCGAGAGGAGTGAGGTGACTCATTACATAGCAAGAATTACACCTTCTTCCTTTTGGCTCTTCGGGTTTTTCCTGATGCCTTTATATTCAGGCCATGTTCACATCAAGGACCTGGAAAACCTCAGCTACTTTGAGGGAAAAAAGTTGCCACCATATGATGCAACCTCTTAAACCAAGGTAAATGCAGCCCCTTGAACCTGGTTATAGTCTATGGGAATTTCTTCCTGGGGTAAGTTAGGAAGTTCATTTGTGAACAGCTACTTTGTGCATATCTAGGCTTTCGTCTCAAGGTTCCCTGATTCAGGGCACCTTTGTTCACTTAGCCATGGCCTAATGAACACAGCTATCTGCAGTGCTCATACAGTGGTAGATTTAATTGCAGATGATAACTTTCTAATGTTGATCATTATGCTTCAGTGTAACTCTTCAGTAATGTGACACCTCCACAGAGTATATACAATTCTAGTGCATTATAAATTTCCTCCAGTTGCAATGTTATGTCCTAGAGTAGAATGCAGAAGGTGAATCACGACAGGACCTAAGGTGGAATTCACTGTAGGTGTGTATTTCTCAGTGGGTGTTAATTGGCCTTTTGATGACTAAAAATAGCTCACCAAATTTTGTTCTCAAGAGATGTGTCTACATGAAACACTTTATTGTTCAGTAGACTAATCTACTGCACAGTAAAGCATCACCATCTACATGTGTGCACATTTACTGTGCAGTACGTTAGTTTATTGTACAGTTAGTTACTACCCATAAATACAGGTAGTAAACTAACTGTGCAGTATCTACTGCACAGTAGTGCATGTGTAGACACTGTCTGGGAGCAAATTTGCTTCTGGTCAGTCCCTACACTAGGGGACCACAGGAGATGGGGAACTCTCCTGGTCCTAGCACTATTCAGCTGCTGGCTCCCCACAGGACCTGGGAGCACAGTACCACTGGGATGGGGTAGCTCTCTGCTCCCAACCTGTTCCAGCACTGCTCAGCTCCCAGCTCCCCACAGCCTAGCTCCCCACAGGAGGTAGGATTCAAGCAGCTCCAGGACTCAGGAGCTCCCTGCTTCCCTGCCCAGCCTGGAGCTGGTAGGGAACTGTCCTGCTTCTGAGGCAGGTCCCAGCCAGCTCCAGGCTGGATGGGGAAATCCTTGCACAGCCCCAAGCTGGTTGGGACCTGCCCCAGAAGCAGGATAGTTCCTGGCTAGCCCTGGGCTTTGTGGGGAAGCCCTGCTGGGCACAGGGCTTGTTCCCATGTGCACAGGGTGGGAGAGCTTTGCAGAAGTAGCTGTTTCCCATCCCTGTGAACATCAGGACCCCTTCTGATGTGTACAGGGCCAGGAGACAGCTGCTGCTGCAGCAAGCAGAGGTTTCTTGGCTCTGTGCTCCCTGCCAGGCCACAAGCTAGCACCCAGGGGAAGCCTGGAACTGCACCTGGATGCTCCTGGGGCTAGAGCAGGATTGGAGCAGCTCTGTACTGGGCTGCTCCTGTTGGAAGATTTGCTCCCAGGAAAGGCTTACTGCACAGTATTTTACTGCGCAATAAGCCTTTATAGTATTAATTGCACATGTAGATGCGCTGAAATACCCCCAGTTTATACTTGTGTAATTCCATTGATTTAGTGGAATTATGCTTTATCTACAGTCTGTTTGGGCTTTGTGTGGAGTCACTTGTTTTAGAATGTTAGATTGGTCCTCAGTGGGTGCATTTACATGAGATGCTGAGTTCACAGTAGTATCATGTGGCAAAAACCTTGACTCTACACTACTGTGCAATAGTATTAGGCTACTGGGCAGTAGCATCACAAAAAAGGCATTCTCCAGTGCGACTGCACAGTAACTCAGGTTACTACGCATTTATTTAGTACTTGTAAAACAAGTACTAAAAATGCACAGTAATGACTGCACAGTGGCATCTCATCTACCACTGTGTTCAACGTCCAGATTACGTAGGTTTGATGTTTATAGGAAAACTTATTTGTTTATAAGTTATATTGTTTATAGGCATTGAAGACAATGCAGGAATTTAACATGCTCCAAAATTCTGAAATGTCAGGTCTTTTCAAGGGGAATCAATTCCTTTATCTTTCAGAGGCCCCTCTATATATTTTTTGGAAATTAGATGCAGGGGAGAAAGGTATTTACAGCTGGATCTCAATAATAAATGGTGAACTTCTTTGACTAGATTCAGGACTGAACAGACGCCCACAGCTGTCTTAGCTGGACGTAAACTTTCTATTCTGAGGGCTGAAAGATGCTGCCCAGTCTGACTAGGACTTTTGGAAGACACTATTCATTGTGTTTTAGAATGTTCTCTATATAATGACATAAGGAGAATGTATTTATCACCATTCCTGCAGAACTTGACATACTTCTCAAATAGAGAGAAATTAATATGGCTCTTCCAGCAAACAGATACATAGTAAAACCTCTTGCAATTTTGGCTTATAAGGCTGAAGCAATCAGAGCTAAAAATCCTTTACAGTTGATATGACTGATAAACTTTATCACTATATTTGTTTTTTACTGTGTTAATTGTGGACATATGCACAACACTTATAGATTCATGATCTGATTTATCACTATATTTTTACTTGATTATGTTAATTCTTGGCGTATGAATAATTTTTTTGTAATGGTTGGCCTTATTATTATATTTGCATTTCTGTTATTTTTGTTTAAATTTATATTATGGTTGTATGTCTGTTATGTTGTTTTCAGGAACAAGGCTTTCAGTCAGAATCCTTAATAAAATTGAATTCACTGTTACAATTATGTCAACTTTTCAGAGGTGGTAAAAAAGGCCTTGTGTATTATTGTCATGCCTTGGTTCATTGAGGACCCCAGATCCTTCCGGGAACATTAAAGTTTCACCTGATGTTGGGATTTGCATCCTAGAGGTTGTTTAAAAATTGAGGCCCAGAATTTCAATAGGCATATAGGCTGTCATTGAAATTGTCTGAGGACAGACAAGGCAGTAATTGGTGCTCATTAAGGTTTTGAAAATAATGTTATTTAGTGTGAGGACGAGTGATAAAATGTACCCTGAAATTTGATACACATCTTCCTGTTACCAAGAGAAGCATGAGAAGAATACAGGCATACTGAGAGAAACCCTCCTTGTGACATAAATGTCTTGGCATTTTTTTCACAAAAGAGCAGAGAGGGACATCTAAGTCTTATTCTTATATGATGGTAGAATATTGGCAAATTACTACTTAAGAAAAGAGTCTTCTGATAGACTCTTAATTGCTAAACACATATAAAATACATAACACTAATCAGAGGGCAGAATTAGGCCCTCAGCCTGATTTCGTCAGTGAAGTATTTTAATTTAAACCGTTAGTATGATGGCAAGCCTGTTGATGTATCCTTGTAGGAATTAGTTTGCCACTATCATCCCTGTAAAATTTCTGGAATAAGAAAACTAATAAACTAAAATGTTTAAGTACTGCCGAGTAGAAAGGTTCTTTAAACACTAGTTTTACGGTTTTGTGTGGGCTGGAGAAAGACTCACAGTATTACATTTTTTCTTTGTGTTTAAATTTGAAATCCTAAGGAGAGAGTGCCTAAGTTTTCCAATTTGAAGAGGTTTTGCTGTTTTGTAAAAACAAAGAGAGAAAAGATTTTTCTAATAATAGAAGAAAACATTTCAGGAAGAGAAGACGAACATAATTTTTGATGTATGCATTACATAAATGTACACATATAACATTATTGTCTTACAGACTATACCAAATGTCAAATATTCATTGAAGTAATTATTCGCTCGGTTATAACTGAAAACATAAATCCTCTCAGTTATGAGAGTCAGGAAGGAATATATCCAATTGTATTAAATATTGTTAATGGCTGCTATTGATTGACCTGTAATTATTTGTGTTTTCTGATATGTGATCTGAATATTAGTAGAATAATTGCCAATGTTAATATAGCCTTTATAATGTTCTAGAAATGATCTGAATCCCCACCTCGCAAACAAAAAGAGGAAAGGATAATATGAATACATGTATGTGTGCTGGTTCACTTGCCCATCAGCCATCTCATTCTGATAGCACTGCCTCAAACATTTTACTCGTATTCACATAGCTTTATAAGGAGATTGAAGCTTAATAAGGAGATTGAATGGTGGATGATGATCATATATATGATCACTTTTTTCACTCAAAATAAAACAGCTGATCCAATGGCCATTTCTCAACGTTTTGGTAAACTAATAAAAGTAAAACTTAATTGTGACTGTGAATCTTATTTTAAAGGAACCTATAAACCCTCAACTCCCATTTACTTCAAGAGGAGTCAAAGATAATGTATTTTCGATGAAATTGTTTAGATTTAATTAAGCAAGGACACTTAAGAAATTATATTAAGTATCTAGAACAGACATTAAAGTGTATAAATACCCTAGACAAGGGAAAAATAATTTGTCTCTATCCTTAAAACTCAATAAAGCAGATCATTATTCTTTTACTTGAAGAGTACATGGCATTGCATGCAGAGCTGTCCCTGCTGTAAAAAATGGCTTTGATCTTGCAGTTCATTGAATATACACAGACTCCTTTGCCAATGTGCAGCAAATTGTAGGATCTAAACTGGAAGCAGAAATTCTGTATGGTATGAAAGTGACAGTAATAAAGACATTAATGTTGATTAATTTCTCATTATTCTTATATAAATTGATGCACTTAGGTAATGTAATCAATCCTTCTGTCTGATAACCATTCAAAATATTTAAACAAAACATACCTTTTTTAAATGAGAAACTAATAAATTCCAAGGGCAGTAAAAGCTACAATGTTAAGACATTACTTCAGTGCATACAGATGTAGCTATATTTGCAAGTTCTTATGTAGGACTATTTGAAAACACTGTCAGTCTTTTTTATAGTTTTACATAATTTGTCTTTATTATAAAGCAAGAACAATAGACCAAAAAACACTAAACATTAATCTGTCAGAAGCAGATACTTATGTTCCCTAGACAGGGCATTTATAAGTTTTGAAATCAATATTTATGATCATGCAGTTTTGAAAGCTAGAAGACTTTCTCTGCTTTAGCTAAAGTGCAACTTGCATCTAGAATGAACATATGCTAGCAAACTTCCAGTTCACATATCCTAAACTTCCCCTCCTCCCCCCTACCCCGAAGTTTACAGACACCTCCAGGATATCACTATGCAGGACACATTGACCAGATGGAAATATTTTATTTAGAGGAAGGTCATCAGTTGAGTGTATATGTTTGTTTGGAAGTTATATTGATTTGTTTGGTGCAATAATGAATACAAATAAAAGAAAAACTAACACTGAGTCAGATTCTTCCTTATTTCCACTGTTTTAGATTTTCAGCTGGTATAAATAAATTCCAAACCAAACCAATTAAGACTAGCTGCAACTTACTCCAAAAAAGTCAATAGGACTATTTTGGATAAGGTAGGATTACTGTCTTCATTTACAGTGAATTTTCATTCTCATGTAAATGTTTTGAAAGAACTCTGCTATTATATTGGCTATATTTTAGTCACACTTTTTGCAAAGCTTGTATGGTTGGATCTAATCTGGTTTTGGGATAGAATGAAATACATGCCTGGTTTCACTTACATTCTTGCATTGTGTATGAGAATAGTATCATTGAAATCAATGAGACTAATGAGTACGGTGAATGGAGTTGGTCCTTAATGCTTGGCTGAAATACTTAATACTAAATAATCATACTTAGCACTTATGCAACATAATGGTTTATAATCTTCAAATCTCTTTATAAATCTTAACTGACTAATCCTCACAGCAACCCTGTGTGGGAAGTGATGAAGGCCCAGGGCTGAAAATTCCCTACCAGCTTGCCAGAGTGCTAAGCCTACTAGATGGAGTGAAAAACATATCTGCAGCATAACCATGCCCTAGAATTCAGGCGTATTTAATTTTTATTGGAGCGGCTTTACTTCTCTCAGAATAAATCATTTCTGATCCACCCCCACACTCCTCAGCTCTACCTCTCCTCAATTCTATCCCAAATGAAGTAGCAGTCTTCCCAGGCTCTCTGGGCTCATTCACCCAGCCAAAATGTCTGCATCCCCTGAGAGCTCTGTTGCAAACTTATTTTAAGCTCCATTTAAGAGCCCTTTCAGGACAATATGAAATAGCATAGGAGGCAGAGCAGAACTGAATAATAGTGGATAAACCAATCCTGGGGTGTAGGGAGATATTGTCAGTCTTTGCCACATCTCGGCTCATTCCTTTTCTTAAGGTATTGCATTGTCATTTACCATCCATCATATATATGTTTTTTCTCCTACACAACTAACCTTTCAACTAGCCAGTTACCACTGTCAACATTATTAACAGTTCATTTCTCAGTATTTTGCTACCACCTGGTTGACTGCTCATGCTCTGTTTCCATATATAGGCTCAGATTATCTCTACTTGCAAAATGATATATTTGGAGTCAACTGTTATCTTTAATGACTAGACAGGGTTTAGATACACTTTCTAGGCAAGTCTCAAGTCATACTAAGTTCAACTAATGTGGGCGTTCAAGCATTATAGGGATTTGGTTCACAGTTTGACATAACACAAGTTCACAAATGTACAGAAATAAAAAGAAAATTGAATACGTACAAAAGATTATCACGAGTCCATATCCAAAAAATTCACACAGCCAAATAATGACTTAATATCCAATAAGTCTAAATGAAGGGTATATCTGGGAAGAACACTCGCATCTTGCCGGCAACTGTTCAAGTGGGCAGCGACACCCCGCTCCCCACCCCAGTGGGCTGCTGCAGATCTCAGTAATTTATTTTCCCCATAGATTTTGCGGATGCCATGGATTTCGTAGGTATTGGCCGGATTTCACAGGCAATGCTGGATTTAATGGAATCTATGAAATCCACAAAATTGTGAATTCAATAGACCCCTAAATATGATTTAATGAGAAATCTATGGGGATGAGAGAGAGGCAGAAAAGATGGATTCTTTGCTAGTGTGAGCTTATCTGCTGGAGCCAGCCAGCATGCATCCCTCGATAGCCCAGTTGTAAGTATTCTGATCAAATGTTTGTAACTAATTACTTCATGGATGTAGTCATTAATAAGGATTGTTCTCTAGTGCATGGTTAGTCTTTTGTTATAATATTTTAGAGTGTTCATTTAAAGTAACTGTACAATTGCTATTAATCTTTGGATTTAATAAAGACATTTATTTTATCTGAATTACTGACTAGGTCACTTGAATTTCAGCAGGTCTGCAGCCCTGGGCCAGCCATGCATGTCAGGTCTTTCAGGATGTGTTCTGAGAAGCTAGGAGCTTGAAAGCCCTGTGGAAGTTCTGGCATTCTCCAGGTTTTGGCTACTGCCTCCAAAGCCTTAGGAACCCTGGCTTGATCAAGGCTATAAGGAAGGGGTAGCAAAAACACAGCCCATGGATGGGATCCAGCCTGCAGAGCCCTACCATCTGGCCTCTGGTAATTCCTCTGGGTCTGATCAGACCCACATGGGGCATGCCCCCCCCCCCCCCCCCCCCCGCCTCTCTCTTCCCCCCACTCCTTAGTTTTTCTTTACCCTAACATATCTGATCCAGCAGCTGCTCCAGCCAGTTGGAGACCCATGCTACATGTGGCATTGATCCCAGACTGGCTGCAATGGGCACCCCATGCAGTGCAGTTTGGCCAGAGTGGTAGCTGCACTGCATGCAGTGGCTGCCACTACTGGACTGTGCTTCAGGGCTGGATGAGTTTGACACCCCTGCTATATATACTTCCAGGCTCCCTCTTACGGAACCAGGACTTGGAGCCAGGAAATCCTAGGATGACCAGGGCTGGTCTACCGTTACAGATCCAGATACCACCCCAGTCAGTTGGTGAAAGTGATATTTTTGTCAATTCCACTATTGCTAGTGATAAGTATATCAGCAATATCAACTTCCCTGAGTAGCTTCAGTTTTTAGGTGTGTTGTTTTATTTAGGAAACACCTGATGTCAGTATTTTCTAAATAAAACTTTATGTGAATTTCCAGTTTCTAGAACATATATATATTGATTTAGGCTTGAATCTGACTTGGACCTAAACCAAATTGAAAAACCTGAAATTTCCTGCAAACTGGAAATTCTGCTTTATGGCTAGCCTTAGCTGTAATTTTTGTGTAATCAAATCTGAAAACTTACTGTGTTCCTTTTTGTTAGTCCCAACTGGAAAACTTTTATGAATAGCAGAATTCTGATATCTTTTTAAACAGAAGACCAGGAACACTTTCAACAGTCTGGTTTTTGTGTGGACCAAATTTATCAACATAATTTAAATAATTACTTAATCATGACATCTTGATCAGCTTGACAGAAAAAGAAGTCACTGAAAAGTGTTCAAGCATGATGATGATAGCATGAAAAAGAGAAGCAACTACTTTACCTTGTGACTATTTTGGAAGAAAAACAATCCTGTAGTTGTGATTTTCATCACAGGCCATCATTCCTATTAAGCTAGTGTGTCATTAACTAACAAGTATAGATCAACCCCCAGCAGGAAACTGATGTCTTCTTTTTGCTTCAGTTTACAAATAATTCCTACTGTTAAACTTGTAATTTGAGAGTGGATACTTTGTGCTGATACTTTGGGCAACAGTACTATGGAATCTAACTTTGATGTGAAGATCAATAAGAGAGGTTTTTATTCTTTACCACTGCCTTGCAACTTGTATAGTCATTTACAAGTATAGGATTTACACTTAGAATATGAGTACAAGGATACAGTAAAATAGTACAAGAGAGTAAGCATATATATTATGGATATTCTTCTTTCTTTACAAAGGAAATAATCATGTTTTGGACAATCATTGTTCTTCTGTCTCCTTTCTTTTGTTTCCATCTGCTGCTTCTGCTTAATTTGTATTCTCTTTCTTTATAGGCATCTCTCCTTTTTTCTTCCTTGTGTTTAGCTCTTTACTTCAGGGGTGTCAAACATATAGCTTGTGGGCTGTATCTGGCTCATGGAAGCCTATGATTTAGCCTGTGGGTCTTGGATTGACCCTACATATCTCATGCAGCATGTGGAGCTGAATTTGCGTGCAGGATGGACCCCACACTGTGGGTGCTGCATCCAGGCACTGTGGTTGGTCCAGGGTATGTGGTGCATGTGGTACCTGTGTTAGACCAGCCCTGACTAGTAGCTCTGGGGCTGGTCCAGATCTGGCCACATTGGAGTCAGAGCAGGCCATGTCTGGTGTGGGTACCATGTGTAGTGCATGCCCTGAACTAACTCCCTGTGCTGTGTGAAGGACCTGTAGCACTGGGTCCAACCTGCACACTGCATGCAGTGTAAGCCCTAGAGTGAGGCTGGAGTGTGCTGAAATGGCATATGAGGCTGGACTGAGCACTTGCACTACATGCACTGCAGGGGGGCAGAAGGGGATGCATGTTGTATGCAGCACCCTGCCAGCCCAGCCCTGCAAGCTAGCTTCAGACCGTCGTCCCAATTTGGTCGGAAGAGTGGTTCGGAGACCCTCATCTGGCCTATGGGGCCAGATTAGTTTGACACTCCTGCTTTACTTCATCTCTCCCTCCCTTTGGAGGTAAGTGGATACAGCCTCAATGAGTAGCTGACAAATGCTTTGAGCCTTGGGTCAAATTTTTTGTCTAATTCGCCTTTAAAAAAAGTGCATTATTCAGTGGAAAGAGTTTTAGATATATGGACTAATACAAGGTAAAAAAAAGCTCTTGCTGTCACAAATAACAAGGAGTGGGAAGAGAGGAGGTTCAGTATGCAGCTGTGGAGTAAATTGGTTGGAACATAAAGAGACATATATTTAGCCAGTCTTACATACTTAACACTTTACAAAATGTTAAGTCTTCTCATTTCTGCAACAAATGAGGCAGACAGCAACTTCCTACTGATAACAACCTCACTCAGTACACAACCCTAATTCATACCCAGGGATCTGTCTGCATACCCAGGGATCTGCATTGAATGAGACAAGGATCTAATGCATCATATCAGGGTGTGTGCATAAGATAACTAGTACTGTATTGTATTATGGAATCTGATTTTGATTTGACAATTAATAAGGAAGGTTCTGATTCTTCACCACTGCCTTGCAACTTGCATAGTCATTTACAGGTGTACAGTCATTAAGGTTTCACAGGCTGCCTTCACTCTGGTGTTTCCTAACCTGAATGTTTGACTTCGCAATCAAGGTTCTTTGGGTGTATCTCATATCTTTTATTAGATGAACTAAATAGTTGGAGAACAATTTTTAAGCAAGCTTTCGGGTTCAAAAACCCTTCATCAGGCTAAGGAAGTTTCAGCAGTTGATGTGTGCTCTTCCTGGATGGAATGAAAAGTAAAAAAGCCAGAGGCTGGGCTGGTATGCATACAAAACAGGAAGTCAGTGAAAATGTAGATTGAGGAGTCAGTGGGTGAGAGACAGGCTGGGGGGGGGGAGAGAAGGGGGATGAATAGTGGAGAAGTACCTGGGAAGTCAGCTGTCAGGCAGGTTATAATGTGTCATAAATCCAATGTCTATATTTAGTCCATGATTTTTAGTATTGAGGAGGTTGATGAAGTGGAGATCATAGACTCGTCTCTGGGAAGTGTTGTGTAAGTTTCCTTTGAGGATCAGGACTGAGAGATTGGAGAGAGAGTGGTTTTCTTGTGAGAAATGTGCCCCCACAGGTAATTGGGTATTCCTGTCTTTGATAGATTTCTGGTGTGCATTGATTCTGGTGTGCAGTTGTTGTTTGGTTTCTCCTACATATTTTCCATCTGGGCATTTAAAGTTAGGGTTTATTTGAGGGGAGGTAGGGTAACTTATTAAGTATATATTGTAGATCAATGATGCTTCCAGAATAAAAGTACTCCATTTTAATGTAGAGAGAGGTAAATTAGCTGGGTTAGTCTGAAATGAGGGATGGCTAGCACCTCAGAGATTAACTCGTTCAGTTTGTTACCTATGAAAGCTTATGCCTCCCTGAACCAGTTAGTTTCTAAAGGCTCCTATACATGAGCATACAAGCTGTTCCGACAAGCTGGAATTGCAGCATGGCAATTGCTGCACTCCAGCAGCCTCCTGTGTCTCAAGTACAGGCATACTAGTTTTCTGTTTCCCATGGAAAAACAGAGAAAGCCACAAATTTCCCATTTTTATCAGAGAAAACACGCGTTTTCCTTTTTAGAAGGGAAACCTACGGATTGCCCCCTTGGCAAAGAGCTCGGCAGGCTGGCAGAGTTCCAGACTACAAGAGCTGTTTGCAGAAGGGCTAGGGAAACCCTCAACCCTGCCAGGAGGGGAAGGGAGGGGGGAAGGGCAGGGCCTGACACTCACACTTACTGGAGGCTGCTTCAGGCTCACTCTTCTTGCTGGAGGTAAGTGGGGTTTGGGGGTTGTGGGGCAGGGCTGGGGGGGAAGCTGGCTAGGTGCTGAGGGAGCAGAGAGATTTGCAGCCAACCAGGCACTCTGGCCTGGAGGGGGTTTGCAGCCTCCCTGCTCCCAGCTGAAGTGCTTGGCTGGCTGGAAACCCCCGCTGCTCCCAGCTGGCTGCAAACCTCACCACTCCCTCAGCCCCCAGCCAGCTTGGACACTTCCCGGCTGGGCACTCCGGCTGGGACAGGGGGTTTGCAGCCAGGAGCAGAGAGATTTGCAGCCAACCAGGCACTCTGGCCTGGAGGGGGTTTGCAGCCTCCCTGCTCCCAGCTGAAGTGCTTGGCTGGCTGGAAACCCCCGCTGCTCCCAGCTGGCTGCAAACCTCACCACTCCCTCAGCCCCCAGCCAGCTTGGACACTTCCCGGCTGGGCACTCCGGCTGGGACAGGGGGTTTGCAGCCAGCTGGGAGTGGCAGGGTTTACAGCTGGCCAAGTACTCTGGCCGGGAGCAGGTAGGCTGCAAACCCCCTCCCCGCCAGAATGCCCAGCCAGCTGCAAACCCTTGGTTGCAAATGCTGTGCTGCATGCCCTGCTGCTCTCCCCTATGCTCACCAGAGCTCAGTGTGTGTGACTGGCGCAGCAGGGCACAGCAGGACCATGCACGAAAGCTGCCTGCTGCTGCAAGCTCTGTGCTGCCCTGGCCACACTTCCTCTGCATGCACAGGGGCAGTGCACATCTGCCTTGCCCCCACCCGCCCCACAGATCTGGGGGGGCGTGGGTCCCCCCTACTACCCAGGAGTGCATGCTGCCACTGGGAGCTGGCCCCACCTAAGCCTACAGCAGGCAGCAGCAGGGGGAAGCTAGCTTGTGCTCCTGCTGTAGCAGCCGCTGTCTTCTGTTGCGGGCTGCAGACCTGGGTCCCTGGCCCTATAGCCCTGGCAGCTGGGGGCCCCCTTCAATAGGGCTGGGGGGCAGGGGCTGTGGATGGGGGCAAGGGGCACTAGCAGGGCTGTGGAGGGGGAGTGAGGGACACCAGCAGGGCTGTGGGGGGCATTTAATTTTAACCACAGATTTGGGGATTTTTATCAGAGAATTTGCAATTTTTTATTAGGGAATTTGTAATTTTTTTTTTATCATGGAAAACCAGGATCCCTGTGTCATGTATCAGCGTCCCTCCACTTAAAAATGGTGGTGGGGCATTTGAGCTAAAGCCCATTGAACAAACTTGAGTTCAAGTGGCCCTGCCACTTCCATTAGAGCAGCTCTTGTAACCACTTTAACTAAAGCTCGCTCCTGCTGCCCCCCGAGTATGTGTAAAAGTGCCCTAAGGTACCACCCTGCCCTGCTTTCTGCATATTTTATTTTGTGTAGGTGCCTATACAGCCCTAATTACATACTGTCTGTGCATCCTCCAGCTGTGCATTAGGCAATGTGATTAACATCTGTTACCTGTGGTTCATTCTCTTTCACGGTCTCCCTGGAGGAGACGAATATTGTTTTGTTTGCTTGTTTTTCCTAAATGTACACCCTACTGTACATTTACATTAGGGCAGGCAAATTCAAAGGAGCATGCCTTGCCAATGGAGCTGGATTTGGTAAGGTTTGTATTGGTCTTTAATGCCTATGGGAGTTCATTAAGTCCTGATTCTCTCCTGAGAAAGTCCTGTCTTTTGCACTGATGAGCTTTAGATCAAGATCTCTGTCAGTCCTTGAGGAGAGAAGCAGTTAATCACCTTAATTTCACAGCTTTAGGTGATTTTTTTAGATATGCTTGGCCTAGGTGACTGTGAAGATAGCTGTTTCACAACATCTGATGAAGTGAACTCAGTTCATAAGCTTGTGCTCTCTCTAGATATCTTACTCAGTTAGTTTATAAGGTACATATCTAACCTGCCTTCCTGAAGATTCTTGGTATTCCAGGGTCATTCTGAATACTGGGGCTATGCTCACAAGAATGCTCCAAAATGGACTCTTCCTAAATTTGGTAAAAAATAACCCCCCAAAGCTGCTGAGGGTGCAATATGATGCTGCCTGGTTCTGCAGAAGGGTGGCTACTGGCTATCTTGCTGGGCTGGAAGTTTTGTCATGTTTACCTGGCTCTACACCTTGACCAGCTAATTAGTGCTGTCTCTTGGCATTAGTTGAATCTATGCTCATTAGGTCTGGTGAAAGGCTCAGGCTATTTCTCAAGTGGGTTTAAGTGGTATTTCTGCATTCACATGGCTCTGGGCCCAAGCTCTCTACTCAGCAAGCTAATTAGTCCATCCAGAGCATTACACTATGGCAACTACAATAACTGGAATTACTGCATGTTCCAGAGATCTCTGAAGTGGTTTCTTCCCTCGGTCCTTTCACTCAAAATATTGTCTAATTTTATGCCAACCATGCACTGGGTCCAATAAAAATTATTACCCACACAATCTTTGCCTCTAGCATAATTCCTAGACCATCACAGCTACATCACTTCAACACCACCTCCTTCAGTTAGTCATTTTACTAGGCGATAAAGACCAAGAGCTTCACTCTCTGCTACTGTGCTAGACCAACTGACCTCTGGTTTGACTTGCATGGCATTTCTTATGTTCTTATGAATCTGACTTCCTTGTTTTGGTATTAGCATGCATATTTACCTTCATGTCTCCTGCATATATGTTCTTTCTGTTTGACCTTATAGTGTTGCTGAGTTTTACAGATTGTTTCATCTTTTTTGACACCGGGTCTAATGGGTGGGATTTTTAAATTTCAGAGGGACTTGCTCTCCTCAGTCCCTTGCTTCCAAAGCAGTCCTACTTTGGAAAATCATCTCCTGTATATGGAGACTCTCCTTTGCTAACATTAACGCAGCAGGGTGCTTGGCTGCTGCCATGCTGAGTCCACTGCCCAACATGCTGCCCTGTCATTTCTCATTGTATCTAGTGCTGCTATTTCTATCCATCTGTTTTCTCTGGCTTTATACATAGCTTGCAAACTCTTCCGGTTGGGACTGTCTTTTTGTTCTGTGCTCGTAGAGGCTGTAGCGCAATGGAGCCTTGATCCATGTCTGGGGGTCCTTGGTGAGATAATGATACAAAGGATCCATTTTAAAAAACATAATTTGCTGCGTTTTAAAGGATTGTGACGGAAATCACCACAGAAGCATTGCAAGCCCTGCCGGGCAACAGTGGCAGCATTCATCATACCGATGCTCTGAGGTCGATTTTTACAGGCAGAAGCGGTCCTTGTGGGAGACGTTTGTGAGCAACAATGTAAAGGAGGGGAGTGGGATGGTAAAGAGCAGAACCCAGCAGAGCGGGGGAAAGAGCTTCAGAAGCTGCTAAGTGAGAATGAAGACAAATCCTGCCTGTGTTCCCCAGGGACAGGCAAAGCTCAGGGGAAAAAGGAGATGTGAAGGACATCTAAGGCTAGGCTCCAGGATGGCTGGAGCAGCTTTATCACGTCCCAACATTTCTGAGCAAGGGGCAGGGTGGGCATCATAGTTCGGTTTTCCACTACTCTGTTTATTGCTATTGATATGAAATCCAACGCCTTCATGTCCTCTAGTTTTCGCTTCAAAAGAAAAAAAATAGGACATAAAGGTGTCCGGTTTCGTATCAACGGTGGACAGAGGACACCTGGACTGTCCTCTCTGACGGCCACCCTGGCTAGGGACGAGGGCAAACGTCTCTGGGGCAGATGGAGCAGGAGTCCCTGCCCGCAGTTGCTGCTTCTACAAGATTTTCGCTGAATGTCTCTGGGGAGACTCCCTGGTGGCCGAGGGACCAGGAGGCTGAACAGGGGGGTTGGGACCGCAGGACCCCTCCGCACCCCGGCTCTTGGCCTTTGGGGCCTGCCAGGCTTCGCTGCGGGGAGGGAGGCCGAGGTGCCCCCTCGCCCCCCCGGGCCATTCCCAGCTGGAGGGGGGATTGCCGCCTCCCCCCGCCCTGTGCAGCCGGGGAGGAGCGGACCCC
>NW_005841957.1:3018503-3026765 GCF_000455745.1 Alligator sinensis | reverse complement strand
CCCTTGGCAACCTCCCACCGCCCTTGTCTCCCGCCCCGCCGGGCTCGTGCTGCTGCCCCCCCTCCCCGCCCGACGCGCGCGCTTTGGAAACTTTTAATAACCTTGCCCAGCTGCACCGCCGCCCTCCCGCCGGCAGGCAAGTCCTTGGGCCACGCGCGACCGCCTGCCCCTCGCATCCCTCAGGGCCGGCTCGCCCTGCCCTGCCCCGACCCGACCCAGCAGCCTCCTGGGAAGGCAGAGCCTGGCACTGCTTGCCACTTGCTACAGGACCATTTTTTCAGGCTATTTCGGGTCCTGCAGCGCCTTGAGGTGAAAGGATTGGCTGGAGGAGAAAGGGGAAAAAAACCCAACCACAACCAGTTGCTTGGAAGCTCTGAAGGGCCCATGGGGCAAATCCACCTGGGGATTGGGGGAAAAGCTTGAGGTGTAAAAATAAATCTGTGCCTGAGAGTGTATCTGGGATGTTTTCTCAGCCTCTTGTGGGCTAACATCAAATGTGGCACTGCACTGGTCTGGTACCAGCACCTGCTGAGGTGCAGCAGCTTTAACCCCAGTATATGGAAATGGAAGACTTCTCCCTTGCTTGCTCACAGGGCCTTATGGCTAAAGGCAAGTAAAACTCGGGGGCATCTGAACCCCAAGCTTCTGGGCTTGGGTTTGCCAGTAGGACGCCTGCCAAAGGTTTTGGAGACATCTGAAGCCCCAGGTGCGGGTGGAGGATGTTTGCGGGTAGCAGGGCCACATATGGTTCTGGACTCTTGGATTTGGAATTAGTTTTGGTTAATTTGGCCTCAGATACAAATTATATTAAAGAAAACAAAACCCAAGTCAAGATGGATTTAAATGGCAGTGTGTAGTGGAGGGTGCAAAGGCTCTGCAGACCCATGTCTTGTAATTAGCTTCCCATTGGCCAGCTTCCAGTGGGAGGATCTCGGCTACACACCTGCTTAATGGAAATGGGGGACTCTTCTGTAGCTTGCTCCTGTGACCTTTGGCCGAGGGCAAGCAAGACTCGGGGGCATCCGAACTCCAAGTCTCTGGGGTTGGGATGCTTGTCGATGGATTTGGAAGTATCTGAAGCCCCAGGCTGAAAAGTCTGCGGTGGATACTTGCCATTTGGAACTGATCTGGCTAATTTGACCTGACATGACAAATTTTCATATATATATATATATATATATATATGTATATGTATATGTATATGTATCCATGACATTTTCTAAAAGTGGGATGTTGCCTGCCCCCATTCTCCTGCTTCCCTTGTGGCAGGCTGGGGTGTTAGGTCTGTGTTGTGTCCTGTTGAGAGTAGGCTGATGTAGAGTTTAGATTATGGTTGTATGGGATGGTTTGGATGGGAGGCTGGACCAGATAACCTTTCGAGGTCCCTTCCAGCCCTACTTCTCTTGATATATTAAAGCCTTAAGGGACCTACTGACAGTAGAAGCAATGCAGGGATCTGTAACTGAATAGTTCATGGCTGGATGGGAAGGAAAAGGGGCTTACATTTCCCTCAAGTGAAATGGACTACTGAGGAGTCTCAACTGGGCCCAAAGATATGTAAGTGAAAAATACCAAGGAAAATACCATCATTATTAGATCTGAATCAATGCAATATGCAGTCAATAGTAGGAACTAGTTGGTGATGCTTGCACGAATTTGGGGAGTATGTTATTCCTGGGCTTACCAGTGGTGGGTTTATATAGACCAGTGGTTTTCAACCTGTGGTCTGTGGACCTATGGGGGCTGCAGACTATGTCTAAGGGGCTCACAAAAGATGACTATGTTCAATTGAAACTATGTGAATATCCACGCTTAGAATTCAAAGGGGTTCACACCTCCATTTGAAATTTCCAAAGGGGCCTGCTCCGTTATTCAGAATTTTTAGGGATCTGCAAGTGAAAAAAGTTTGAAAACCACTGATATAGACTGTTTGGTAGAAAGGAGTATATATGGATTTTTTCTCTGGATGATTATTTTACATTTAATCTCATGTTTCCATGTAAAGCAGTATGTCAATGCACAGTTATTATAGAGAAGTAGGGCTGGAAGGGACCCCCAGAGGTTATGTAGTCCAACTCGCAGAAGGAAACTGAGTAAATATTCCTACTGAAGTCCCTGAGTCTTAGTTTCTCCTCCCTGCATGAGGGAGTGAAGGGCAACAACCTAACAACTCAGAACAAGAGATCTGGTAAGTAATAACCATCTGTTCATTTTTCTTCAATAGTAAATTCAAAATATCCCAATATTGCCATTGTTATTCGACCTACCATCCTTAGTGTTACAGATTGTTTAATGAAAGTATATAGGATAATTCTATAGATGAACTCAGCAAGCTGTGGGTATTTAGCATCTCTAAAACCAAGCCATTAGTTCTTTTTTCTTTTGCAAAGGAAGGCACAGACTTAAATTTCAAAGACATGGCTCTGTTGATGTGGTCCAGGGGATGAAATTCTATGGAGATATCACTTGTTCATGACTTTGCCTGGACAGCATGTGGAGTATGATGTGAGACTCAGGAAGCATACAAAAAGCACCAGAAGCTTTCTGTACATGAGCTGTAAGTAAGGTCATTCTGACAGCTGTTAGGGTGTCTGTTGATGAGCCACTAGCCTGCTCCAACGTTCTGTAATTACAGTGCGTCAGAGCAGATTTGATTAATCTAGTCTGCTGGACATGCTAATTACCATGCTCTGGGCAGCCTCCACATCTCGTGTATCAGTGTCCTCATGTTTCAAAATGATGGCAGGGTTGCTTTAACTAGAGCTCATTCAACAAACTTTTGTTAAAGCGCCTCCACTGCTGTTTTGAAGCTCAGGGATGCTGATACATGAGACTCTGTGGGTGCTTTAATTGGAGTGCTCTCAAAGCCACTCTAATTAAAGCGCCCCCCCCCCAATACCCGGAGCATGTGTGAAAACACCCTTAGGCTACGTCCAGACCAGCACAGTACGTGGCACCACAAAGATGTCTGTGGCACCACATACCGCACATTTATATGTTCTCTGCGCTACAAGGGAGTGCTGTTCATGTGTGCATTGCTTTGCTTTTTTTTTTCCTGTGG
This sequence comes from Alligator sinensis, assembly GCF_000455745.1. Classification (NCBI taxonomy): domain Eukaryota; kingdom Metazoa; phylum Chordata; order Crocodylia; family Alligatoridae; genus Alligator; species Alligator sinensis. Next base: position 3,023,704 of record NW_005841957.1, on the reverse strand, counting down.
GTTGTTTTGACCCCTGTGGGGAAAAAAAAGCAGAGCAGCTTATGTAGAGGTAGCGCACACTGCTCAAAAGCAGAGCCGAGCCACCCAGAGCCATGCTGCGGCTGCTGGCCAGGCTTCGTGTGGCACAATCGCCATGGTTGTAGCCCAGAACTCGAGGTAAGGCTGCTGGGGCCAGCACAGTGCTGGCCCCAGCCTCTCCTACCCCACCCAGGGTAACTTGCTACGTGCCAAAGCGCACATGGCATGGGAGTTCACTGGAGACAAGTAGTGGCGGTACAAGGTGTGCTGCCTCTGCTTGTCTCCAGACCAGATGCCCACACTTGTGTGGATGCGGCCTTAAAGTCCAAAAGTTGGTTGTGTGAAAGACAATACTCAGGGAATGCATGTTTCTTTATTATAGATTTCAGGGTCGTATATTTATATTTATGTCAGTTATGGATACACTTTGTAGAAAATCTTTTTAGCTGATGAATTTGTATCCACTCAAGACGAGTCTTAATTTTAGGAAGACCAACTTAGTGTGCTGATAGTCCTGATAGCTTTCATGCTGAGGTATTTCAAATATACTTATGTCATTTTACTTATCGAGGGAGATAGATATAAAATTGAGGCAACTATTTGCATGCATAATTTAGCTATGCATCTCAATATTGCCTGTGCCAAAGACGCATTCAGAGGACTGTTAAATGTTCTCAGACTATATATATCCATTTAAGTCAAATTGCACTTGTGGGAAAAAAGATATGCAAACTGGTTTTCATAGTTCTCTCATCAATTCTAAATTAGACTGAACACAATCCTACCGCCAGACATAAAACAAATCCAAATTTTGAAATTATTCATGCATTAGAGGAACAGATAAAGAGTGCCTGGAGGGGAGGTGCCATACTATCACTAATAGCACCTTTAACTTACAAATGGTTCGCTTTCTGGATCACTTTCTGAGACTTGTACACCTAGATTTCATTTAAATTCCATTTAGGGCCCTACAAAAATTATTTTGATCTGGCCCCAAACTGATTCTTTTCCATGATTGCACTTCTTGTGGAACTGTACATTGGCTTTATTGACTGCAAGTGATGAACATGTTGAGAGAAAAACATATTTTAAAAAATAATAGACAAGATAAATGTACTAGGGAAAAATATATAGTAGGCATTTATTCTATGTTACTTTGAAGATTCTAAAGGAAAAACCAAAATATTTAAAAATGTTTTTGGTTTAGGAAATGTTTTTATTAGTATGAGAAATATGTAAAACATGATTTAGAACAGTGTTAACTGTATTTGGTACTAATAATCTTTAATTATGAACATCTTGGGGAAGAACCAAGGTTTTGTGTGATTTGATGCTTAAACAATAATGAATCTCTCTGAAGTGGATAGAATCAAGAGATATAGGGTAGCCCTCCTCTTGAAGCTGGCTTCTAGTACAGCCAGGGGAGGAAGATATGTGGGGTTAGGAGGAAGACGGTATGCTAGGGGGATTGTGGTTTACTGAGATGGCTGCTGCCCTGGATTTGAGGGGCCCTGGCTTCTAACTTGGATTCTTATTCTTCATGGGGTAGAAACTTCCCCAGTGCTCTTTATCCACTAAATACAAGGTGCAGTGGCTCACCTTCAAGAGGAGGGCTGGAGAGGGGAGCTAGATGATGTCTAACCCAGTGATTCTCAACCAGGGTGCTATGACATCCTGTGGTGTCTTTAGTTCTTTTTAGGGGTGCCCCAGGGCACCAGGAAGTGTTAGTATTATTAGTTGTGGAAACTTAATTGACAAGATAAACCCAGAGATTTCAACTAGGAATCTATAGGGTTAAAAGCATTCTGGGCTGTTGTGGTCTTTCTGAGTCATTTGCAACAGAAAATTTGTATTTTTCAGCAGTAAAAAAATCGAGTGAAAACTAAGAGTTGACATTTTCTGAAGGATGCCTTGGGTTGAGAACTACTGGCCTAATCTCTGACCTCAGGGTTATATCACTGTGCTGGGATGTTGGAACAAGTTTCCAAAGACAGATTCTTTCATCTTGAGGAAATATAATTTACAAGCTGCTTTGAGAGCTCAATCTGTGCTTAGACTCCTAATCAAGCCTTCTGTGCTATGCTTGGTTTATGGTTTTCTGGGTTAATGAATTATGACAGGCTAACCTATCTCATGGAATCTATATAACCATCATATATAACAACATCTAAACAGACACTGCAGACATACTTAAGACAGGGAAAAACCAACTCTCCATTTCTGAAATGGTCTGTAAACTAACAGACAGAATATTTTGATCATCCCTCTTCTTGAACGTTTTAGTATTATTAGTGGATATTCACAGAAGAATTAAACAATTTACTTTTTGTTAGCAAATGCAGTAATGATAATGTCATTCCTCTTTGTAAGGACAGTAGGACAATGGAACAAGCTGCTTGGGGAGGTTTTGGTATCTCCTTTTTGTGGTATCTTCTTTATTGGAAGTTTTTAAGAAAAGGCTGAATTAGATCTAGCTATCTGTGCATGCAGTTGCACTAGATGACTTTAGGTGGCCCTTCTGGTACTATGATTCTATAACTTGAAAGACAATAATATCAGTTGCTGGGAACTTAATAGTGTGACGGGTTTAGCTAACTGATCAATCAAGTAATTAATAGCCAGATGTTCATCAGTATACCATGTCACTTAGACTTATACGACTTAAGAATCACCTTTGACATCCCCATTGATATATCCAGACTATGAATAAATCTTTTATCCTTTTTTCCTCCACACAGTTTACTAAATCTAATCCTTGTAGTTTATCCAAAAGTCATATCAAGGCCACTCTTACCACACCGTTGTCTACGACTGTTGCTGTAACTATGGCGTGTGTCTCTTTGGGTTCCTCCAAAGGTTCCCTTTCTCCCTGTGACAGTCCAGATTCTTCACTTTTCTTTTAAAACCCGGCACTAAAACTCAACACTCTTTCCTTATCTTTTATATCCAAGTCAGCAACCTTTTAGAGTGGTGTGGTGCCACTTGTGATCTGGCCATTGCTGTGGGCTGTCAGTGCCCCTGCTACTGGAAGTTGCCACTCCCCTCTACAGAGCCCAGGCTGCCTGCTGCCACCTTCAGCATGCGTGCCATGCACTGCTGATTCCCACCCCTAGCAGCAGTAGGGAGAAGTGAATTTGGCAGCGGCTGAGAGTAGCACCCGCTATATGGGGTGAGAGAGAAGTGGCGGTAGAGATGCTTCAGGTGGAAGTTGTTGGCATGTGTGGGGGAGTTAGGGAGGACATACTAGGTGTAACTGTGTGCCGCCAATCCCTCATGTCACTCTGGGCCAATTCCAATCACTTCCTGAGCCACATCTGGTCTGCAGGCCTTGCCACTCCCTGTTTTATATCACAGCACTCCCTGCTCTCAGCAACGGCACCAGCATTTATCTATCATTTATCTGTTTGTCATGCATTGTTTGTCTTTGTGTTTTTTTCCCAGCCATCTTTTACAACCAGAGTGATCTCTCTGGTTTTAGGTCAATGGGTTATACCCTCTCTTCCTACAATAATTCCTTAAAACTAGCATATGTCATAAAGCTAACAAGAAATTGCCAATATAATACTTAAGGAATGGTCAGTTGCAAATTAGCTACATACCTCATTAAACAGACACAACATAAAAATACTGCTAGTCTTTCCCCAACTATTTGTGTGCTTCTTCAGTGTCTTTGGAATAGAACCAATTTGGATCAGGGCTGTGTACAAAAGTAACTTAGTACAGTAACTACTTCCTGTACTCTTGATATAAGATAAATTTTGGAAACCAAATATTTATTCTAAAAATGGCCTTCATCTTCAATTCAGGTAAAAAAATTAAAAAGTTCTATATGCTCCATAGCTGTATCTTTGTAAATGTGTCTTTATTTGATGTTTTCTTTTTTTCCTTAAATTTAGTGTCAGAAAATTTGGGTGCAAATTGAATTCAAGGGCATCTTTCATTCAAAGGAATACAGTAATTGTTGGCACTTCCACATACATAACAACAGTGAAGGCTTCTGCAGGCTTTAATAAAAGTATAAATGAAGCAAAATTACAAGACAATTTATACTTGTTTTCAGAGTAAAAAAACAATATATGCCTCACATCCTTCTCAGAAACCATGTAGCTAGTAACGGTAAGGCATACACATAGCTCAGGGTCATCATAATAGGTGATAAGTTGCTGGTAACTGTGTCTGCCCATAAAATTAATGCTAATGAGAAAACATCACCTACAATGCACCCTTCTAGCTCTGCCGGGCCTAAGTAAAATAAATAGCAATACCTACATGTCAGCTCAGAAGTCATAACATAGCCCCATGTGTATAACAATGTAGTGAAATATTAAATGACTAACTGATAAAGAACTGAACACTCAGAAATATTTCCTATATTATTGCTAATACTAGTTTTTCTTTGGACTAGAAGAGAAAATTAAGAACAAATAGATGCAATTGTGAAATAGATGTTTTCATTTGTTAATGATTATACATCAGATGCTGCCTTCATTCAAATTAATACACTTTATTGTCAATAAGTAAACTTTTAATTAGTCTGACAGCTTTTAAAAAGAATCACAAAGCTTTTAGTCTTTTCATGAGCAGGATAAGATTTACCCTTCCTCCCTTTCTTGCTTTTTTCTCTCTCTCTCTGTATTTTTAATAGGCAAACATATAGTTTTTTAACAAGCAAAAATATAGTAATAGCAAACTTATGTGAATCCCATAAATAATTCAATTAATGGAATACCTGGAAAACTCTAGGCTCAAAATGAGCAATTTCTAACTGGCAATCATTGATGTGAAGCTTGACTTTGAGCTTGCTCTTTCAATCCTAAAACAAAATTCCTACTGAAGTCAATGGAAATTCTGCTTACGTAAGGATCTGGGATCAAACTTCAGTCACATAATACCCAGACATATGTCTAAACATTTATCTTTAAGATACGCCTAGCAATCCATTCATAGGGGATAATTATACTTCATGAATGGCTGAATTTATGTAGCTTTTTGCCTCATGTACCTGATGGGAAATGGATACCTCAGAGCAACAGGAGGCCAACCTTTTTGGCAGGTGTGCCACAAATTAGCCTTGGAAACTTCCCTGAGTGCCACTTGGATCCCTTTCCCTTACCTGAGCTCCTGCTCTGCTTTCTGCTTTCTCCTCCTTGCTCCCTGCCTGATCTGCAGTGCTGCTTTCTGCT
>NW_005841957.1:2994196-3018472 GCF_000455745.1 Alligator sinensis | reverse complement strand
TATGCACCCCTGCTCCCTCTTCCCCTCCTGATCTGCTCTGTGCCATACACAGAGGCTGCCAATGCCACTTGTGGCACTTGTTCTGCAGGTTGGCCACCCTGCCCCAGTACATTTTTTGTTCAGCTTGGGTGGTTAATCATTCTTTTTGGGTTATTATGATTTTGCTTCATTATTTAATTTTTACTAATAAAGCTGTTTTTACATATTGATTCATATCTAGAAGCAGTTGAGTATGTCACCATACCCCTAATGTTTTTGTTGACTTTATTTATTAATGTCATGGGAGAAGCTGTCAGACTGAGCTGATGGCATTATTGTGATTCATAAACTCAGTCTTGAGGGTATGGCAGCCTTGAAGGAGCTGGTAGTGAAATTTGGGGTTGGTTTTAGAGGAGGGCTACAAAGAAATTTAAGAGTTTAGGAGGAGATGAAATGCAAGGTTGTCAGGGGATTTTTGTGGACGTGTGCAGAATGGAAGACTATGGTGTGTAGAAGCCTTGATGGATTTATACTCTGTCCTAGAGTAGGCTGTTCGATGATTGTTCTTAGTTGTTTGAAACCCCCCCCCCAATGTTATTGTAAACTGGAAAGATTGATGTCTGTGGAAATGGTGAGGAGGTGGAATCTGTTGGCTTGCTCCTCTGCCTTGTGGTGGGCAAGAAAAAGTGAGGACTACATAATTCGTTAGGTCGATACCAGTTTTGCTTTGTTTAACACCTGTTCCACTCGTGCTATCCTCTCCAGGGAGCAGAGTGTTAAGGGACAGACACCTATACCTTATAATTTATTTATACTGATTAAGGTGAGATTAATGACTAATGACTGAATAAGGTGAGAATTAATGACTAATCAAATTAGTACCATCATATTCTCTATAACCTGAATATGAGAGGGGCCTCTGATTTTCCATGTATGAATACCAAGGATGGATAACACAGCAATATTGGTCAAGAGATGGTTGAAGAGGAAATACAGCTGGGCTGCATATGGGTTTTGTGATTGGGCTAGTGTTGAAGATGAGAGATGGAGATGATACTTTTGATATGGAGGAACGCTACTTCTACATATTAATAGCAAAGCCAATCTCACTGATGAGAAGAACCTATTTTACTGGTTCACCCTTAAAAGTAATGTAACTGGACTAGTTTAGGTCTTTGAGGACTGCTTCAATGTTGCCAGTCCCAGAAATTCAAAAAATCATAAATCAGATCCTGAAAAATCATGATTTGGCTCAAAAATATAAATATTTTTCTTTCGGATACACTGTTTTTTTTTTGTCTGTCTTGTTTTGTGTACTTCTCTGTCTAGCACAGTGTATCAGTGGCAATTGCCCTGTGATGAATTTTTACCGTTGTATAAGGTATGGTGATTTTGGTCTCAACTGCAGGAACTGTCAAAGGCTGCATCAGCGTCTCCCCAAACCATTAATTATTTTGGGTTCCCATCTCCCAGCTCAACAACTGACTACTGGGCTCCAGCTCAGTTCTTAGCTCTTGGTTCTGCATCTGTCCCAGCAGTGCACCATAGCTCTAGGGATCTTTCTCTCTTCCAGGCCTGGTACAGTGAGGTCCTGGTCTACCTCTTCCAAGGTTTTTAGGCAGTTCCCACTTTCTAGCCCTGGTGTTGCACAAATAGGGGTGAAAGGGAGGTGAACAGAGTGACCCATTCTTTATAGACTGGCAAAGAAAAGGAGGAAGTGGAGCTGCCTTGAGTTGCTGGCCCTTTCTGATTCCCTTCCTATCTCTTCCCTTTCCCACAAGCTTCATTTAGCTCCTGAGGGATGGATGGTCCTTTGAGTGACTAATACCAAATGATGACAATCAGCAGAGGAAGCTACTGCTTTGAAAAGTTGGTTTAGCAATGGCAGGAACCCTGTTTCAAGGTGTCTGGCTAATGATTTCCATCAACTCAGGGGAGTGACTTTGTTCAAAACATCATCAGTAAACATGCACTGTTTAAATGGTTCCCCTCCAGCCCTGAAATTTATTATGACTGGCATAACTGAGGAGTGATTTTGAGATGCCCATGCCATGGCAGCATCTTCTTCAGAAGTAAGGCATCTACATTTATATCTGGGATTGAGAAAGTTTGCAAGAAAATGAGGTAGAGCTAGTGCTTGATCCACTCACTTCTTTATTGCCTGCAGTTTAACTTTCTGGTTAGGTATTTCTTTCTTCAGTGTCTCTTGAAGTGCCTTCCAAATTTCAACAGCATCAGCAATGCGGCAACAATCTCTGATGTTTGTTTAAGGCTATGGATATAGGCTTCAATATACTGAGCATAATCTCTACATTCCCCTTTAATTCAATGTTAGATATTTTGGATGAGATGCTTCCATCTATTTCATCATGGTTTTCTTCACAAATTTTTATGAGACTAGGCCAGTTCTTAATAAATTGTTCAAAACAATCAACCATAGAATTCCATCGAACATCTTGAGGGAGAATTAGTTTGGATCCTCCTTTCTCTTTGTCACAACCCAAGGGTGTGATTTTTTTGTTTGTGTGCGCTTTGGCACTGCTAAATTATTTTCCCGCCGTTTGTAGCTTTCTTTGCAGGGTGCATTTCTTAGCTGCAGAGAGGAAATGCATGTTGCAAGGAGTTCCCGCCATTTGTATTCAAATTCGTGCCCCACTATTGGTCAGTTCTAAATTATTCCTACGTGGCGGCTAGCGATTGGCTTGCTAGCCGTATAAGAGGCTTGAGTGGTTAGGAGAACCCCCGCAATGGAGGACTCCACGAACATCAGGAGGAGGAGACTTCACGTCTCGTGAAGATCTCTAAGCGCTGCGGAGCCTATTGGACCCAGCGTGAATATCAAGAAGGCAACAGGGGTCTGATCAGCCTCTCGCCTCTCCCCGTCGCCGAACGCAATCCTCAACGTACCCTTTCCCTGCGCTCACAAGTTCCACGGAGCCTAACAGACTTCGTGTGAGTGAATCCAGAGCTCTGTCCGAGTCCTTAAACTGGGACTTAAGCGAAGTATTCCTGGAAGTTTTCCAGCCTGCACCGCGACCATCTACGGTGTAAGTAAACAATCTTAAACAACCATTAAGTGTATGTGCCTAATTCTAGCGTGCCGCCTGCCTTCCCTGACCCAGCGTGTCTGGGCTGCTGGCCACAGCCCGCCGCGCGAAAAAAGGGCCTCGGACTGCTCCCGGCCCGCACACTCTTCAGTGAAGCTGAACTAAAATGGTTGTTACGGCAGTATTTAGCGACTTCAACAACATTTTCTTTTATTCTTGGAGAAGTACTTAAGTCTTTGGCTAAAAGATGCATTAAATGGGCACTGCAGCCATATGTTGTTAAGAAGCATCCTTCTGCTTCTTCTAAGTATCTTCTCATCTTTGCCACATTTGCAGCATTGTCTGTGACAAAATTGCACACGTGATAGTTGAATTTTTGTTTGCAGTTTACTACAGCTTTCACTGCCACTTCTTTTAAATATTCTGCGGTGTGGGCATTTCCTGATGTATCTGTTGTTTCTGAAAGATATGCAACCCCATCTTCTGTTGTCACATGGGCACACAATACTGGATCATTGTGTACATTGCTCCACCCATCAAGCCTTAAACTGGCAAATTTCCCCTCAGTATTTCTTGCACACTGTTCAAGTTCCTTCTCATATACTGCATCTAGCATCCTTCCACCAATGTCTGCTCTGCCAGGTAGAGTGTAGCCTGGTCGTAAGGACTCAACCATGTCAATGAAGTGTTTATTGTTAACAATGCAAAAAGAAGAATTTGTGGCATAAATGAACCGAGCAATCTTTTCATCTATGGTATTTTGTTGGTATTTGCTGGTCCTTGCTACAAATCCATCCAGGGTGGTGGTTTTACTGGATGATTGAAATCTTTTGCTTGCTACTGATACTTTGTTGTCTGAAATACATTTAGTTGCCGCACTGTTGCTAAAAGTACCAACGGATGACTCTGAAGTTGTTGCAGATAGACAGTCAAAGTCTCATGCTTAAATGGGATCCTGAAACAAAAATGATTTTTGAATAGTCATTCTTCTCAGTTCTTCTCACTCTATTGTTCAGTTAATCATTTACATTTCTTTTTTTCAGCAAGGATGCAGATCCAATTCCAAATTGCCAAAAAAGCTAAGACTGACTGCACTTAGAGTGCACTTAATTTTGGAGCAAGCCTGATTGAACTCACTGGTACTTCTGTTTTTTTTAAAACAAGTATAGGATGGGGTTCCCTTCGGAAAGCTGAGTTATGCTGAAGTAAAATAGGGAATAGACTTATGGCATCACCATTATGGTCTGGGGCCATGATGTTCCAAAATAAGGGACATATATTCTGTAATACAAAATAAGAAAATGACACCCAGTGGCAACTGGCAACTCTAGTTTTTCTTACTGCAGTTTTCTGTACCGTAAACTTGGGTGATACATTCTAAACCTCGTTAACTAATTAAACAAGCCATAAGGATTAGCTAAGCTAAACTATTTTCTAGCAACATCCAACATCGCAAACAGCTTGGGAATTTACTTGTTATATCACATTTTTTTTAGTTTTAGCCACCCTGTTCTGTAATCTACACAGAACCTTACACTACCATCCTGTTTTTGGACAATAACAGTGGGAGATGCCCAGGGGCTGTTTGATTCTGTAATAACCCCCAGCTCTAGCATGCTCTTTATCTCTTCAAGGTTTTGCTCCCAAAGGTTGCTTGAGGTGCAGTATGCCAAACTTTGCAGAGGTTGTCTCTCCTTTGTGATGTTTTGATGAACTATTTTTGGTGTCAGTATTGGCTTGTTTGAAAATACATGTTGATGTCTGAGCAACACTTCCATTAGCTCTGCTTTGGCATCTGAATTAAGCTTATCAGATAAATCAGTGGTCTTAAGGGGCATTCCCTTTTGATTCTCAGTAAGTCAGGCCAAAATAGAATTATGCAATCTATTTAAACTGTGGAATAGTCTCCAAAAGAAATCAGGGAAGGCCCAACAGTGAAAACATTTTAAACTAGTGGTGTTCAACACCCAGCATGCTCAACACCCATATCTGGCCCATAGAGTCATGTCTTTCGGCCTGCGGGGCTCTCCATGGCTAGGTACAGACATTACACATAAACCAGTATAGGTGGTCAGTGAAGAGAAGCTCTAGACCAGTAACAGAAGAGAGTATACATAGATTGGTTTAAAAATGGTGGAACCCAATCTAAGATAGACCTGGATGAATGTAGTATCGGATATAATCACTTTAGGTTAGACTGATCTATCAAACTTCTGCCCAGATCCCCTCTTGACTCAAGTTAGGTTACAGTCCCGTGGCATCCCAAGTTGCTTTGTGGCTTCTCTGCTAACTGCCCCTTACAGGGCACGTGGACTAGCCTTGACTGGTACTCATCTGCACTGGCTGAGTGCTGGGCTGGGCCGGCCCGACCCCACCCCTGGGCTGTCACAGAGGTGAGGCAGCAAAGCTCCCCAGCCCTATGTCCTGCCTGGGTCTGCAAGCTGGGCTGGCCAGGGGGTGGAGAGTAGAGGCCCCTGACCCCCACCCCAGCATTCCTCACAGCCAGGACAGCTGGCAGGGGTTATGTGGTGGGGGCTTCCCTCCTTCCTCACTGCCTGGCCCAGTGCAGTTTCAGTCTACACTCTGGCCCCCCAGCTGTCAGGCGGTTGGTTGGGAGGGAGGGGGAGAGCAGAGCCTCCTATCACGTGCCCCCCTTGCTATGCTGGTTCAGGGCTAAGCCCACACAGTGGGGGGCTGTGCTCCCCCATCCCCCTGCCTGGCTGCTGCTGCTGACATCTGCAGGCAGGAGCCACAGCTTGGACTTGTGCAGCTATCTGCTGGGCCAGGACCTGGGGGCAGGGGGAGAAATCAAAGTGCCCTCCATCGTGTGGGCCCCCCAGCATGCTGGCTTATGTCAGGTGAGGGACTATGCCAGGTCCATGTGGCAGGATGTTTTGCTCCCCTACACCCCCGGTTCCTGGCATGATGGAGAGCCACACAGGGCAGTACCATCCACTGTGCAGATCTGGCCTTGAGCCAGCATAGCAGGGGGTCTGTGTGGCGGGCGCCTCCATTCCCTAACCTCCTCACCTGAGCACCTCACAGGAGCTGCAGCTTGGTTTTGTACAGCTGTCTGCCATGTTGGAAAGTGGGAGCCTGCGTGGGGGGAATAGAGCCCCCCACAAATGGGTCTTCCCCCTGGCTATGTTGGCTGGAGGGTACATGCTGGGCATGCACAGCAGGGGGGGCTCCACTCCCTCCCTTTCCTCAGTTCTCGGTGCAGCAGACAGCCGTGTTGGGTCTGAATCATGGCTCCTGTTTGCCGCTGTCAGGTGGTTGGGTGTGGGAAACGGAGCCCCTGCTGCATGGGCTTCTCCTGTAAGTGTATGTAAGCAAGTAGATTTAATGTTGGTAAGCTGTGTTTATAAAATACTTAGCTATGTTTTAAAATACTTAACCATGTTTATAAAATGTATAAGTTCTTAGCACAAGGTACAAGAGCATAAGGGGAATCTAACCCTCTTTTTTCTTAAGTGCTGCAATTTGGAATTTGTTCTGTCATTTCAAGGTTACATTGTAAAATATAAGTCCTTACTTCAAGAGCAATAAAACATTTACAAGCAACAAGTTTTTCTCTAAAGCTTTTCTCCTTGAAAACTTAATTATCTAAAAGGTTTTAAAATGTTAATGGAAAAAAAAAAGAACTGGATTCACACAGACTGAAAGGAACCCTTAGTCAGATATTTGACTATAACATTTATGTGGTTACGTGTTTTTAAGATCTTTGGGCCTTGACTTTTATAGGTTTTGAAGGTTTTTCTTAACTGAGGGATAAAAAAACTGAGAGTTGTACAGAATATAGTCTTTGAAATGCAATATATTTTCTTTCTAGGCATTCTGATTTATCTAGACACCATAATTACAAGTAATAGACTGATGATTAATTTTCTTACAAGACCAGCAAAAAATGGCACTAATGGCTCTAAGTAGCATGCTCACTTTTCATAGCTAGTCTGTAACAAGTGCCTATTATGTTCCTGAAGAAGGATCCTAAATTATGTTAAGGAAAAAGCTGTAGTTGTTTATAGTTTTAGTTTTAAGTTCAAGTGAAGATTCACTCCGGGCTGTGCTACCTAGCTTATGTCAGGGTCACTTCAGTTTGCTCAGTGGAGATAAAAGGAGCAATTTGTAGTTGTCCAGCATCTAAGGATGCCTTAGCCAATGGGCCAAGAGGTGGGAGGAGGTTCCTCTCCTGTATTTTGTGATTTACATGCAATTATGCACCCTCCTGGGGGTGCGCCATAGAAGTAGGATCTCCATCTCCCCACGTGGGAGTAGTATTTTTCCAAATAGTGGACCACTGAAAGAAGAAAGAGTGCACACAAATATCTTTAAAAGTATGTGTAAGAGTGAGTGAGGGGGAGTCAGCTTTTCATAATATGTTTACACATACTCAGTTTATCCTCCAGGGGCCCTGGCCTCACTCCTGGTTGGCCCTCTTCATGTTAAGCCTTATACAAAACTCAGTGAAATCAGTGGAGAGAACTTACTTCAATGGAGACCTGAGTAGGCTCTTTCTGGAAAGAACTACTGGACTCTAAGGCTAGAGACAAACGTTACACATAAACACGTTTAAGTGATCAGAAACTGGTTTAAACCTGTAAGAGAACATAAGTTCAGTGCACATAAACCAGTTTCAAAATGGCTGAAAATGGTTTGATAAACCTGGTTGAATGTAGTATCAGACCCCTTACTGGTTTAACTTAAACCAGAGTTCCCCAGTGTCCCAGGTGCTTTGCAACTCTTTGCTTTGCAAGCAGGGGTGGCCCCTCCCACCCCTGCTCCCTGTTCCCTGGCTGGAGGCTCCCGCTGAGACTGCAAGTAAAGTGGTGTCTGCCTGGCTTCCTCCTGCTCCACCCACCTCCCCCCCCACACCCCGCTCAAGCAGGGATTCCCCCTTCCCCTCTGCCTTTCACAGACACCTCTCAGCATTAGCTAGCATACCTCATGCTGGCTACGGTCCATGCTGTAGGAGACAGAACAAAGGCAGACAGGATACTGTCAGCTTAGGACTTTTTGGAGCTAATCAACAGGTAGCTGGTAATGTCCCTCTGTTCTTTCCTTGGTAAAAGCTGTGGAAGGGAAGGGAGGACTGGTGTAGCGCCCCCCCAGTTTCTAGCCTGAGCCACTGCAGGCATATGCCTGTGTTTCTTCAGAGGGAATGTTTGTACAGTTGCAAACTGATTCAATCTAGGCAGGTTAGACTAACCTGCAAAAATTGAATCAATTTAGGCTCAGGCTTTTTGAATGTCTGCCTCTAGCCTAACAGAGTTGGGTGGTGGCAACTTTCAGTAGTGTTACCTTTTTTCCTAAGTAGACTCTCCAATATTATGGAAGTTCTAGACCAGAAATCAGAACCTTGAACACTTTTTACTGTGTGAACCAAAGAGATGCTGTCAACTTTTTAAAGTCAAGAAACATATTTTCTTAAAGAAAAATAGAGTCATGTATCTGTGCTATGCAGGTACAAACTATAATATTATTGCACAGGCCTAATTCTCCTCTGTTAACACAAGTTTTACATTGATGTAGCTCTAATGACTTCATTGGAGTTAAGCTAGTGTGAAACTGGTGTAACAAGAGTGAAGAGTTAAACTTTACATGTTTTTCTGCATTTAAAAAAAAATAATGTAAAAGCTTAGGACATTTCTGCAGTTGCAAGCTGAAATATAGCACTATTATATGGTAATGAATAGAACTAGAGAGTGAATCTGGCTGGTTGTATTTCATTATCGAAGCATTGTCACTGCAAAATCCAAGCAAAATACATTATGAAAAGTAAATTAAGTTGACTATCATTTAAGGTTTTAAAAAATGTTGGTTTATTTTTTTTTTAATAATTATATTTATATTACCTTGCCTCTAACATTTAGATAATTGATGGAGAACCATTACTTATCATAGCTGGAAAAATAGGCCAGATAAAATATAATAATTAATAACATAGACTGCAGTGCTGTTACCAGAGGAACTTCTAGCTGTTACAGTGAGTATACTCCTCACTGTAGGAGAAAAGTCAAAATCAATCACAGTGAATCAGACAGTTGAAAAAAAAATTGATGTAGGAGATATGGCACTTGACAGCATATGGACTGGTGACTGCTGGCCTGGGCGTGGAGTCTTGTCCAGTGCCCATCAAAATTAGTTCTAGACTTCCCACCCAAAATGTAGTCAAAGAAAAATGTTCACATTTAATTCACTGGATTAATTACAATTCACCTTACATTGGAATTAAATTAAGATATCTTATTTAAAGTGAAACTTTATGCTGCCAGTTCAAAAGTTAATATCTATTAGATCAGTGCCTTATTGGTCTTGGTGTTTATTTTAAATAGCTGTTGTAACCTTTACTTCAGATAATTAATTCCATGTTGAACATGAATGGTGGTTCTTCAGAAGGTTAATTTAGTCTGACAAGCTGAAAACATTCATTTTTTTGAGAATTGCAATAATAAAAGAAAGAGCTTCAAGTGGAGAGATAAGGCCACTTAGAAACATTGAATACATGGTCAGCAAACCTGAAATGTAAAACAGAGAGCATGGAGTATATTGAATGATAAAGGAAAATAGGTATAAAACACCTAAAATAAGATAAAATGTAACTCAGCTATTTTATTAAAGGGTTGAATTAGATGAAAACCTTTGGGTTTAACAATAGTATATGAATAGTAGTTTGCAATTACTGGAACTGACCCAGCCTATTTTACTACATTTTGTGAAATGGCACCCTGAAGAAGCACTAGTTCAACAAATTTTGATATATGTCACAACAGTTCATGTCTGTGTTTCAATGCGACGTGCTTTGCCTGAGTTCTCTCACAGATAATTAGCTATAGTTTGGTATAACTTAAAAAAAGCACTAAACAGAAGTCAACTGGCAACCTTATTAAGCTCTTATCAAATTAGACTGAAAAATTATACAAATATGGTTTTATACATTTAGAAGTGATAGCAGCCTTTAACTACCTGAAGGGTAGTTACAAAGAGGATGGAGCTAGACAGATGGCAGAACAAGGAGCAATGGTCTCAAGTTGCAGCAAGGGAAGTTTACGTGGATATTAGGAAAAACTCTCTCATTAGGAGGGTGGTAAAGCACTGGAACGGGTTACCCAGAGAGGAGGTGGAATCTTCTTTGGAAGTTTTTAACACCTGGCTCAACAAATTTCTGGCTGGAGTGATCTAGTTGGGGTTGGTCACGCTTTGATCAGAGAGTTGGACTAGATAATCTCCTGAGGTCCCTTCCAACCCTAATTTTGCATGTTTCTACAACTCTAAGTGCTCCTAGTTAAAACTCAGAATAATCTGTTGCAAATAGTCACAAAACAAAATGTTGGATCACATAAGAAATGATGAAAGAAAGGATTCTTAAGACTAAATGTAAATGCTTTAAAGGGAGATAGGGGTGTAGCCCTGTTGGTCTAAGGACCTAGGCAGACAAGTCTCTTTGAGTGAATCTGATATCTTTTATTACCAGGGGTGGGCAAAATGCAGCCCGCGGGCCACATGCGGCCCGCCAGGCCATTCTATCTGGCCATGGGGCCCCTAAAAAATTTAGAAAATTAATATTTATCTGCCCCTGGCTGCCTGTCATGCGGCCCTTGATGGCTTGCTAAAATTTAGTAAGCGGCCCTCTGCCTGAAATAATTGCCCGCCCCTGTATTAGACCAATTCTAATAGTTGGCAAAAATTCTTCTTTGCAGTTACCTTTCGTCAGGCAGACAAAGCATCTGCAGATGGTCTGTGCTCTTTTTGGATGGAGTAGTATAGAAGCCAGAGGCCAGTACATATGCAAGAAGATCAGTCAGTTAAAAATGTAAATTGGGTTGGTCAATAGGTGAGAGACAGGTGGAGGGGTGGGGGTAGGAAGAGGAGTGAATGTAGCTGTAGTCAAAGGATGAGAGATGCGGGGTGGGGGGAGGGAATTAATATAGCTGGTAAATAGTTTACGTGGAGAATCAGATGTTAGGCAGATTATAATGTGTCATAAATCCAATGTCTGTATTTAGTCCATGATTTTTTGTATCCTGTAGGTTAATGAAGTGAAGTTCATAGGCTCGTCTGTGAAAGGTGTTTTGTAAATTCCCTTTGAGGAGTAGAACTCAGAGATTGGAGAGAGAGTGGTTTTCTTGTGAGTAGTGTGCCCCCACAGGTAATTGGGTATTTTTGTGTTTGACGGATTTTTCAGTGTGCATTCATTCTGGTATGCAGTTATTTGGTTTTTCCTACATATTTTCCATCAGGGCATTTGGTGCACTGGATGAGATAGATAACATTCCTGGAGGTGCAGGTGTAAAATCCAGGAATATTGATGGTTCTTTTGTGGGGTGTAGTAATTGTGGGGGTGGTGGAGATATATTGGCAGATTTTACATTTTTTGTCATGGCATGGTCTGGATCATTTGCTGTGTTTTGGACCGTAGGAAGTTTGCTTCTGGTGATGAGGTTGACAAGGTTTGGTGCTTGCTTAAAGGCTAGGATGGGTGGTTCTGAGAAGGTCTCTTAAACAGTTGGGTTTCCTTCTAGTGTGGGTTGCAATTATTTGAGAATTTTCTGTATAGGTTCCAGGGAGGGATGATATGTCAGTGGTGTGCAATTCATGGGGCTTTTCCTTCTGTACTGCAGCAATTCTTCATGTGGTTTCTGAGTGGCTTTTTCAAAAGTGCGATCTATCTCTCTGGAGGATCATCCTTGTTGAGTGAAGGCCCTTTTGAGATTTGTGAAGTGACAATCATGGGTGTTCTCAGTGCAGATTTGGTGGTATCAGAGGGCTTGGCTGTATATTACAGCTTTCTTGGTGTCTTTAGGGTGATTGCTGGTTCTGTGAAGATATGTATGTTGGTCCATGGGTTTCTTGTATATGGTACTCTGTATTTTACCATTCTGGATAGTGACCATCATATCTAAAAAGAAACTATTGGTGTTGAAGTATTCCAAAGATAGTCTGATGGAGGGGTAATGCTTGTTGAATTTCTAATATACATCAATCAGAGATTGCAAGTTTTCTGTCAAAATGATGAAGATGTCATTGATATATCTTAAGTATATCATGGGCTTGATGTTGCAGTCCTTGAGGAATTTTTCTTCTAGGTGGCTCATGAAAAAGTTGGCATACTGTGGAGCTATTTTTGTGCCCATAGCTGTGCCCATGGTCTGGAGGAAGTGTTGGTTATTGAAAGTGAAGTTAAGTGTGAGGATGAAGTGTATAATTTCAGTAATATCTTTGGGTCTGTAGTCTGAGTTGTAATGTTGCTCTTGTAGATATGTAAGGCAGGCATTGAATGGCATCCTGATGTGGGATGTTGGTATATAGGCTGGTAGTATGCATGGTGGCTTGGAGGGAAATGTTGCTGGGATGGTGGCCTGTTTTTAAGCTTTCTTAGTCTGTTCTGTCTTGGACAAAACTCACTCTTTAGGTGACGAGAGGTTTTAGGATTGATTTGATGAAACCTGATATTTTTTCAGTGAGGGTTCCATGGTTGGATATGATAGGTCTGCAAGGGTTCCCTGTTTGTGGATTTTAGGGAGCATGTAAAAAGTCCCTGGGTTGTGTAGTGAGGGGATCAAGTTCTGTAGATTTTCTTGTAGTTCTGATGGAAATTATTTGATGGTAGTTTTGAGTTTCAAGGTGAAAAGGGGAGTATGATCATCCTCTAGTTTTTTGTAGTAGGTGGTGTCAGAGAGTTGTCTGTTGGCTTCTTTTATATAGACTTCACGATTAAGGTTAGCTATAGTTCCTCCTTTATCTGCTGGTTGTATTAATATTTGGTGGTTAGATCTTAGGGATTCTATGGCCCTTCTCTCTGAGGGGGAGAGGTTGTTATGGTGGCATGTGTTGTTGATTATTTCATTGTTCATTCTTTCCCTGAAGCAGTCAATATAGCAGTCAAGGTCTGAGAATTTTTTTTTAATACATTGAATTTAGCAGTCAAAGTTTGAATATTGAAGCAGTTAATATAGCGGTTAAGGTTCTCTTAAAGGGAGATATTCATAGATGCTAACATCATAAGGATCCAGTATGATCACCTGCTCTTTATGTTCTGCATAACACAGGCCATAAAATTGATTAAGCAGATAAGTAGCTGAAATTGTAGGTCTTATTCTGTAAACACTTTTGTACCTAAGGTGCATGGGCAGTTCAATTGAAGTGAATAGGACTACTCAAATATTCCAAGTTAAAAGCACATCTAAATTGTTTTCAGGGCTGGAGTGTTAAAGAATTTATGTTATTTTTGTTATTCTGTTTAAAACTCGCCTCTTAAAAGCTATTACAATTAACTAATTCTAGAGACTAGTGGTACCTGAAAATTAAGGAAAATCAAGAGGAATGCATTCTCTGGCAAGTGGAAGTCCCTCTGACATTTTCAGATGCAAGCAAGTGAATCACTTTGGTGATTTCATCTCTACAATGTGTTGTTTGTTGCCTCAGGGGGAACCTGTAAACAGGTTTAGTCTCTGTTGGCAACTTGAATAAAAACACTGGGTGATTAATAACTCCCATTTTAATAATATGAAGGAACAATTTCTAAACCAGGCAGTCAGCTATGTGAGTAAACATGAAGAATACCATATAAATGCTTGAAGTCATAAAACTATGGAACGTAATCTCATCAGAACTCATGAGATTAATAAGGCTGGACTGTAATGCTTGGATGGAAAGTAAATTACATTGTCATGAAAAAGTTGTAGTAATGAGTCAGTGTCGGCACTATATCTCAGTCTGTATCAAGCAAGTGCCCTAGCACAGTCGTAACAGCAATACTGAAAGGGCCATCTTTCAGAGAAGTCACTGAACTGAGATTCAGACTTAGAAAAGGGAGAAGGGTGTTTTGGTGGAAAATGGTGTTTTGATGAGAATTTTCCAACCAGCTGTAGATCATTGGGAATTAGAAATGTCATTGCCCTTTTCTGAAGGATTATCAGGTTTAAGGTTCAATGTCCTGGCCACATTTCAATTCATATAATTACTTTCTGTGTACTTGTATCTATTTTTTCAGTTGTATTTAGTACCCCAAACTGCTGTATGGTTTCCCACCCATTGAGACTGTCTGCATTTTCTTAGTAAAATTATCCTGTCAGTGTGCATTCCTACATAGAGGTTATTGTGTAATGTTCTTTGGGCATTACCGTGTGTCCATTGAGCTCAATTGGAAAACTTCAATTGACTTGATTGGCAGAAGATAGGCCAGGATGGCATCTAGAGACTGGTTCAGAGATGCACCTGACAAAGTAGGTTCTTGCCTACAAGAGTTCATGAAAGTTTATACCTCTCTGAGCACATAAAAGGTCATGCCTCTCTGAACCAATTAATCTCTAAGGTGCCATCTTGCTTTATCCAACTTTAAACTAACATGGCTAACCACCTCATTGACTTGAATGGTGCTAAATCAGATCCTTTGAGAAAAGAAAGCACTTTACAAAGATAACATGTTGTAGGTGAATCTTATAATTTTATAACTGGGAATTTATCAGGCCATGAACTCTAAATTACTATAAAAATTTACAACCTCCACTGCTACAGTTTATGTGCTACTATGCATAATATTTGTCTGTTACATCTTATGCTCTCTTTAGGATGGAACATGAGGCTACCCAGCTAGAAAAGCAACATGTACACAGTGTGTATGAAAGCACAGCCTCCTATTTTAATGACTTGCAAAGCAAAGCATGGCCTCGTGTTCGTCAGTTTCTATTGGAGCAAAAGCCTGGCAGTCTCATTGCAGACATAGGTAAGTCACTGTTTTGTATGCAAAGAGTATGACTTACAAATTAAGGTTATCATACTTGTACCTTAGTGTGTAGGATATTTTTAATAGTAGGCTGGGTGCTATATGTCATGTATCTTACTGCTCTATCTGATTGCTTACATGGCTGTGATAGGCTGTTTCACAAAACACTTGCTCTTTGACTTCTACAACAGTGTGAAATTCATCTCTTTTTACTCTTTCAACCTCCATGCAATGAATCATCTTAACTATACAGAAAGTGCATATCTGCATTTCTCAATCTGAGTGTCAAGAGTAGGTGCTGTAAGACCTGGGTCCCCTCCAGCCTGATGTCCTCCTGACAGATGATGACAGGATGAACGAAGCCATGATGTTACCCAGCTGCTCTTTGATGTTATTCTCTCGCCCACGATGACTTTGATTTTACTTCTGTTGGGGATCTAGTTCTGCTGGGTGATACCTCGGGCCTGTCAATAGAGTTTTTATGTTGGGCTTTGCCTCCCCTACACTCCACCCTTACCACCTCCTTGATGTTGTATGATGCTATGACTTTGATTTTACTTCTGTTGGGGATCTAGTTCTGCTGGGTGATACCTCGGGCCTGTCAATAGAGTTTTTATGTTGGGCTTTGCCTCCCCTACACTCCACCCTTACCACCTCCTTGATGTTGTATGATGCTCTTATCCTGGGGGCAAACCTTCCCCCCCCCCCCCCCCCCCGGTTGCGTACATCAGACCTATCCAGGCTGCCCAGGATCCGTGTCAGGCCCTACCGGGGGGTACCCTGAGAGTTTTGGGGATTTTGACAGGTAGTTTAACAAGTTCCTTCCCCTGTCATTGGTTCATTGACACCAGGGGCACACATGAACTTAAATCAATTCCTTTTTTAACCGACTCTGGTCAGGCAGCCAAAATTCAGCCAGGCAAGCATTGTCTTCAGGGTCAATGTCCCATGTCAGTTGCCATTTTTAACAGTCCTGCCAAGGGCCAAACTCAACAAAAACAAATCAACTCATGCCTCAGTCAGTTGTAACAAAAAATCCCACAAATACTTCCATCAACTCATCCCTTGTCTCTAAGCCGAGATTGATTGTCCAGTTCACCTCTGGGTCACTTCCCTTATCAATTAATTTCCAGTCTTTTGTCAAAAAACAATCCCCTCTGGGAGGCTTCTATGCTGAGCTCCCCTCCCATCTCGCCTGTGCCACCTCTGACCTGACTACTCTTTAGTTGTGGCAGTTCACTCTGGTTAGGACAGTAGCTCCAACATCCTGGCCCTCAGTACCTGAATTTACTAGTGATCCTCCAACCACCCATGCCTGCTGCTTGCACTCCTTATCTGCCACCTGCTGGAAACCAGTGCAAGTGGGAGAGTCCTCTGGCATCTTCTGCCCTGCGATGCTGCACTCTCTCCCCAGCTTCCCTTTTCTGACCAATGAGGCCATTGGTGGTGATCAATGGCTCTGGAAATGCTGCATGGAGCTCCGTTCCCTCTGGCATTCCTTGCTCCATCTAGGGTAAGTTGCAGAGAGGGGTCACTCTTGGTTTTTTCTCCCCTCCCATGGTCTCTCATTCCACACTGAGGTAAACCTTCTTTGTACCCCTCTAGAGTTAGGGATCCAGAGATAAATATAGAGCACTGTTACCCAAGCCCAGTCTCCCAACTCAAACAATCCTCTGAAACACTTTACTTTGTGTTCTAGGCTTTAAGTTTGTCTGTTCACTAATTGACAGTCTAATAAAATATTCTGTAGCATACTTTCATTAATTAATCTTCCTGGAATGGTTTTTCGTAGCTCCTAGGGGCTATAAGAATTGCCTGTCACCTTGATATTTAGTTAATTGAAACTACACAAGGAGGCATTTTCACTAGGGACAGACATTCAGTAAACCCAAGCTTGAATTGATTCACTCTTTGCAGGTTAGTCAGGATGCACAGCTTAAACTGATTAACTGGACAGACATTCTCTGTTAAACTAGGAAATGCAGCCACATGCCTGTAGTGGCTCCAGCCAGAAGCCGGGGGCCACTAGAGCATGTCTGCCAGCCACTGCCAAAGGTGGGGAAGAGAAATGCCCTCCAAGGCTCTCACCCCTCCTTGCTGGAGTGGAGGGGGCATAGCCAGGCATCAGCTGGGGCTAGCACAGCGGCCTGGGAGTGGGGATGGGGAAAAAGTACTTTCTCTGAAGCAAGCATGTATTGAACACAGCAATTTGTAAAGCATACAACAGGGAACTACTGAAAATCTTCATCTAAGCAAAGATACAGCCCAGTAAAACACAGCATACACAACTTATTCTAACTTAAAATGTAAACCAGGAAGACAAGAATTAGTTTTACTAATCCTGAGGGCAGAGAATCTCCTTACAGCTAGGTATTCAGAAAGGCTTTGTTTAGGTATGTAGCTTTCTGCCATCTTTGGTGAAGCTGTCTGCAGCTTCCCTTAACTACATCTCTGGCATGTATAATGATTGTTAAGTCTTTGCCAACATTTCCCACTTCTCAGTCTGGTTCTGCAGGTCTTAGCTGTGGGCTCACAGGTGCAGGGCTTGGATCTGCAGACAGGGGACTAATTTACTTCACTCCTGCCCTCTCCCACCCCTCTTAGGGACACACTGTGGAATTAATCCCCTCCCAAGCCACAGAGTCTGCAGTCAAACCCCTGGAGGTTCTAGGGGAGAGAGGGGACAGAGGGAGGAATTAACTCCGTCCCTGCCTGGCTGCAGGCAAGCCATGGAGGTGTTGCTGGGGCTGGCAAACAGCAGCTGTGGTCCCCAGGGTTTGCCAGTGAAGGGTGGTGGGGAGAGGGGACGGAGGGCGGAATTTGCTACAAGGGCCATGGCAGGCCAGCAACATCCTGCCCCTGCTCTGGCTACAGAGCAGAAGAGAGGGGCCAGCTCAGCTCACTGGAGCAGAGAATAGAGCTCTGCCCAGCCCAGAGAGCATTCCAGGATCTAGGCAAGTCTGATTTAATTGAAACCAGCAAGGGGTTTGGGGCAGACATTGCATAAACTGGTTTGAGCCAAATCAGTTAAGTCTGATTCAACCAGGTTTATCTCAAACCAGTTTTGGCCATTTTCAGACTGGTTTATGTGCACTGAATGTCTGTTCTGTTACAGTTTTAAACCAGTTTCTGATGACTTAAACTAGTTTGAGTGTAATGTCTCTCCCTAGCCACAGTGTATGCTTAATAACCAATATCCTTTTTTTTAACTTAACATGACATTTTTGTCAAAATATTTCTTGTTTGCTTGCTTTACATGCTCATATTAATGCTACACATACATATTAATGGTAATAAGATGAGCTGTCCTTTCATTCATGGCCCTACTGTTGTTTCTTCATGAGGATAAACTACTCAGACTTTGACCTTATATTTTGTTTTCACAAAAACTGATTGTTATTTCATAAATAGAAATCACTGACATATTCTCATGAACAATATTAAAAATCAAGATCCTGTATATATTATGTCATGGGGTGGTAATCAATATTCAGTTTTATTCTGATGTAGAACTGTAACCCATTTATTGCCAGCACTAAATTTTATTAACTACTTTACAGTTCCCGTATTCTGGAATAGTCACTGAAATTATGAAAAACACTTAATCAAAACTGCCCATCAATTAATTGAAGTTAAAACATTCTAATTAATATACACATAACTTACATTTTTTAGACAGGAGCATTCCAAACCAATAAGTAATAATACCTTATCTCAATTTAACAACTCCTGTTCTCTTATTAACATATACCTCTTAAGTTTTCATCTCGTATTTTTTTGAGCAGTTTTCACATATTAGCCTCTTTCATTTCTTCCTCATTCTCTCTTCCTCATCCTCAGGACAGAGGCTATTTTTAGCCCCCCCAGCTTTGGACGAACAATCCCCCCCCAGCGAACCAACTCCCTCTCATCCCACTCTTCCCCCAAATCTGACTCACTTTCTTGGCTCCTGGCTCTGGTGAACTCCAGTAAAGTGGCACTGGGAGAGGCTTGTGGGATGTGGAGTTTGGAAGCCTTGGGGAGACCGAGGTGTTGTCCATCTGGTGGCTAAGAATAGCCTGGTGTGGGGTAAGGGGGTTGGAAAAGTGGAGCCCTAGGGCTGGGGCCAGCCACAGGGCTTTCCTAGCCTTGGGGCTGTGCTGGGAACTGTACAGAAGTTTGGGACATCTAAATTGGTTTAAAAATGGCTGATCTGTTCTAAATTGAGTGAACCTCAGAGGTAGGGTTAATTTATTTTGGGTCAGCCATTTTTAAACCATTTAGACATTTTGGGTCAGACATTTTTAAACTGTCCTGAACTTCTGTACAGTTTGCACTTAGATCCACCTAGCTAGTGCACGGTCCACATATGGGCAAACTAAGTTAAATCGGGTAGCCATTTTTAACCTGAGCTAACCTCCGTGTAATCTTCCTGAAGTGTTTTGCTGCTCTCCCACTGATATTGTGCTGTATCTGTAGATAATGTTGTACATTAGCATCAATGAGAACAGCTGCAGTGCTGTTTCTAAAGATAACTGCAGGCTTTTAAATTGAATTACTAATACTGAAATGGTTCTCTGTGTCTTGCTGTTTCCCTGCTGCTGGGCTGTAAACTTTCAGAGATTATTCCTCACCACTGACCCATAACTGTGCTGAATGTTTTCTAATCTAATTTGGAAAAGTGCCTGTGATGCATATGGTATTGAAGAGCACTCTGAAAGATTTCAATTTAGAACAGCACCAGTCTTTTAGTAATACAAAACATACTTTCAGGTAGAAGATACATTCTGTAGCTGCTTGTCACACAAATGTGCTGCTGTAATGGAGTAAAGCAAAAATGGTTAGAGGATGAATGTACCTGTGACACTGAAATACTTCTTTCTTGTATAGGGAACAGTGAGCTTCTACCATTTTAAGTATGTGTTTTGTGGTTAAAAAATCCCACCTCTAAGCTGCTGCAGCTCTTTAGGACATATGCAGCAGTCTGAGGGAAATCCTGCTCTCTCCTCTGAAGCCCTAGAGTTCCCACTGCCAATTGAACTCAGGCAAAAGGTAAGGGCAGGATTTGGAGGGGTATATGTACTGTGACACACACATAATATGGTGTTTTGCTTCATGATGGCCCCAGGATGGAGAACAGGGAGAGACTCTTAAGTACCCCTTTCTTCACTGATCCTTCTTGTTAGTGTTAGTCCTTGCAAAGAGACTAACAAGGGATGTGTGTAGTAGCCCAGGAGATGTGTGTAGTAGTGGCTACAGAGTAACCCAGTACCTGCATGGAAGGATTGCTTTCACTTCCACCTGCACAGCACCTCAAGGAGACTATCCCTTGCACCCGGGTATTAGGCTGAGTGGCAGCATTTGAGCCTAGTGTAGAATTTGCAAATGTAGAATTTCTACTGATATCAGAGAAACCTTTGCAGTCTGTGTAAAAGTGTGTGGACTGTGGATCAGAGGGGAGAATATTGACTTTTAATGTTGTTTGTTGTCTTTTGAAGCTTTTTAAAAGCATGCTGCCCAAGGAACAAAATGTTTATTTAGTCATTGGGGAAACTACTCTATGCCTGGTGATGTGAACATACAGGTTAAATCGATAAAATGAATCCAGTGAGCAAGAAGTCTGCAGGATCAAGCCCCTATTTCATTTTTCCAGACTATTTTTAAAAAATGAAATATTAAAAAGAGTATTTTCACACTAAATGTTTTCATTCTGTGAGGGATGGCAGATGATGATAACAAAGTGTGTCTTTTTTAGGTTGTGGGACTGGAAAGTACCTCGCTGTCAACAGTCAGGTGTATAATCTGGGATGTGATTACTGTGGGCCATTAGTGGAAATTTCAAAGAAGAAAGATTGTGAAGTATTGGTATGTGACAACCTTAATCTTCCATTTAGGGATCAGTGTTTCAATACAATCATCTCCATTGGAGGTAAGAGGATAGGGGAGCATGTTTGTGCTCTGCCAAAGTAAATGTGAAATATTTTGGCTAATGTTGCTGTTTGTTTCTGTGTTTCACTTATGATTATTGTTAAATGATTTAATTTAAAACATGAATTCATGATTGGAAACCTTAGAATGAAGAGGCATTTGATACAATTTTACAACCATGGTACTGGCTAGGGAAGTATACAGTCTGTATATGGCTTTCTCCTGGGATAATTGTTTGCATTTAACATGTGCTAACTATTATTATTAAACTCCAAGTATAAACAATTCAATCTGTAGTTTTAATACATGCTAGTTGGTCAAGGGATACTCTTTCCTCCTTCCCAGGGGTCTTCCTTGCCTAGGTAAAATGTTAAAGCTACAATTTGCCTTGTTTATGCTAGGACTTTAATGTGTCAGTTAGCATACTTTAGGTAATATGT
Source organism: Alligator sinensis (assembly GCF_000455745.1). Lineage (NCBI taxonomy): Eukaryota > Metazoa > Chordata > Crocodylia > Alligatoridae > Alligator > Alligator sinensis. The sequence goes on along the minus strand of NW_005841957.1, from coordinate 2,997,374 downwards.
TAAGAGTACATTTTTTTTCTAGTGCTGACAAGGCATAAAAAATTCGAAACAACATAAACAACCTAAGTGCCTATGTCCCATTTTCTAAAACGAGTCAGGAATTTATAAGCCTAACTCCAACAGATAGTCATTTTTAAAAATATTACCTACGTCCTGCGCATCTATATTTAAGTCGAATAGTAGAGGATTCATTTTAAAATGTGTTTAGTAGTATCTATCATCACTATTATATTGTACCATTTAACCTGCACAATACTGCTAATAGCATCTTATATACAAATGATAAAATATGAAAAATACTGTTGTTCATTGTATTTGACCACAGAGAAATAATTTTATGTAGTGAATAAAATGTTTTGCCATAGGAAATACATGTTTCAGTGGGTCCATGCCTCAGTAAATTCACAAACTTTGAGTGAGAGAGAGTGCCCAGTATACTAGCAGATTTACCTTACTAACAGGTTTTACTGCCTGCCAGTGAGACTGAGCCAGAGTCACCTCTTAGTTACACTGGCATAATAAATGGATATAAAATAAATATATCTGCCTGCCTGCCTGCATCCTACCTAGGCCAGTTACTAGATTGATGAGACTAAATATGATAATCATGTTCTCTTACATATAACAGTAATGAATGTTCATCCTAAATAAAATGAAATCTAGTACATATTTATCTGTCTCATTGCAGCCAAATTGTTTTTCCTCTTTTATGAAAAGGGAAAATATTCATATCAATCATCAAATGCTTCTCTGCTATTGATCAAATCAATATGTCTATAGAATCACCAGGAAGATTATTTAAGAGGTAAGGATTTTTTGGGTTAAATCTTTAATTGGATCTGATTTTATTGGATCATGGCTGAGATAAAGCTAGATAAGCTTTTGAACAAAACTTTGCATTCAAAAGCTTGTCTAACTTTATCCAAACTATGCAGTTAGTCCAATAAAAGATATTACCCCAAGATATCCTTGTCCCTTGCATAATTCCTAGATCATCATTGATACAACATCACTCTAATATTACTACTAGGATGATGACATTTTAGCTGTGAAGATAATTTGATTTATTATGTGAACCTTATTTAGACAGGAACTTTACAGATTGTGTTGGCTGATTATATGTTCCTGGTATTGGAAGTCACCTTAGTGACAGAATCCTTCAGATCTGTCAGTAGCCTTTAGTACCGTTTTATCTCATCTTGAACACATCCAAGGATGGCAACTGCACAACTTCTGCTGGGAGCGTGTTTCAGATTCTGGTAACCCTTACAGAAAAAAAGTTTTTTCTTATGTCTAGCCTAAATTTTTCCTCTATTAGCTTGTGCCCATTGGTTCTCATCCTCCCTTGAGGTGCCTTCCTGAAGAGTTGCTCCCCTAGATCTTGATGTTCACTCCTAACGTACTTGTAGGCAGCTATCAAGTCACCTCTCAGTCTTCTCTTACTCAGACTGAACAGGCCCAGTTCCTGGAGTCTCTCCTCATTTCCTTCAGGTCCCTAATCATATGGGTGACCCTTCTTTGTACCCTCTCAAGCTTATCCACATCCTGCTTGAAGTATGGTGCCCAGAACTGGACTCAGTACTCCAGCTGTGTCCTCACCAATGCTGAATAAAGAGGGAGAAGCACCTCCCTGGATCTATTGCCAACACATTGGCTGATGAACGGCAGAGTTCTATTTGCCTTGCTGGCAGCTTCATTCACACTGTTGACTCATGTTCATCTTCTGGTCAATTACGACCCCCAGGTCCCGTTCAGATGCTGTACCAGCCAGTGTACCACCAACCACCATGTAGTTATGGTGAAGGTTCTTCCTACCCAGATAAGGAACCCTGCACTTATCCCTGTTCAACCGTATCTGTTTCCGTTCCGTCCATAAAACCAGTTCGTCAAGGTCATCCTGGATCCTTACCCTAACCTCTGATGTGCCCATGTTTCCCCACAGTTTAGTATAATCCACAAACTTAATCATTGAGCTTTCCACCCCCTCATCCAACTCATTAATAAATATATTAACGCTCACAGTTCCAAGCACAGATCCCTGGGGGACAACACTGGAGATGGCCTTCCAGGATGAGGCCATTGCATCGATTACAACTCTCTGGGATTGGCTTCTAAGCCAGTTGTCCACCCATATCACTGTAGACTGATCCAGCCCAGTACCCTCCAATTTAGTTGAGAGAATCTCTTGGGAAACAGAATCAAAGGCTTTGATGAAGTCCAGTATGTATTTATCTGGAATATTTGATGGACATGCTCCAAATGTACTTAAATAAAACCATGTTATCTTGCAACTATTTATATGATTCAGTTACATTTGGTTGCGGTCATGATTACTTTTTTTGTATTCAAGGTTACTTAATTCTTTGAATATTAGGGGGGAAAAAGTGAACAGCATATAAAAATGAAATGTAATTTAATTCTATTGCATGCAGCAAGAGTGGATAGTCCAGGGTACAGTAACAATATGATATTGTCACCGATGTGAATTTGTTTTAGGTTAGTATTGACCAAAAGTTTTTATTGTACCATCTGTTAGCCATGTAGTTTGTTGAACATAATGTGCAGGGAGGCTGCTCCATGCGCTGTAATTGAGTCTGCTGAAGCATGGGAATTACTGCAGTCCAGCAGACTCCAGTGTTACATGTATCAGTGTCCCCACAGCGAAAAATGGCTGTGGGGTATGTGCCCGTCTCTGCTCCAAGAGGCGCTCTCGGACAACTCTTGCGCGGGTGGCTAACCGGATCTGCCCCGCTCTCGCTGGGGAGTCCCCGGAACTCGCCGACCGCGGTCGCGGCTGGGCCCGCAGCAGCGGGGTCCCCCTCTCTGCAGCCTCCAGCACCAAAGCACCCCTGGGCGGGCTCTCATGGGGCTCCAACCTCCCCTACACCCCAGCCAATGCCACCTTTGGTCACAGACCTTCTGTTCCTTGTCCCCGGACAAGGACTGGGCGTCGAGGGCCCTCTTTGCCCTCATGGCCTTCTTTCCCAATGCCCCACCGGCGTCTCTGCCTGGGCTCCCCTGGTTTCCTCACCGGGATTCCCACCGGCTCTGTCTTGGTTCCCTCACCGGAGCTTCTGCCGGCTCTATCCCGGTTCCTTCACTGGAGTTTCTGCCGGCTCTAGTCCGGTTCCCTCACCGGAGTTTCTGCCGGCTCTAGTCCGGTTCCCTCACCGGAGTT
>NW_005841957.1:2964079-2994147 GCF_000455745.1 Alligator sinensis | reverse complement strand
CCCGGGTGTTTCCAGCTGGCCCCCTCTCTGGGCTCCTCCTCGGAGCTTCTGCCAGCTCCCTCGTCAATTTCGCCGCTCCTCCTCGGCGCTGCGGCTCTCCCAGCCTCCGTCGCTCCCGGCGCTGCTGCAGCCTATTTGGCCCACGGCCAAGGCCCCTTGCGGGTGCCCGGTTCCACTCCTGTGCTTCCCCCCCGGGCTTCACGTCCTCTCGCAGTGCGCCCCCTCTGCCTTCGGGGCCGCGTTTTATTTCCGCTGAGTGGCGCCTCTCTCTGACGTCACTCCGCCCCAGTCGTATGAAAGCGCGGCTAACGAGCCGCGCGGGTGGTTCCCCGGCCTGCATGCCGCCACTGCTCCCACCTCCTGCGAAGCATAAGTGAATATTTCCTCTGGCTCTGGGCCGGGGTCTCCCTCTAGTCCCGTTGTCCCTGGGACAGGGTACTTTAAAGTAAAGCTTGTTCGACAAGCTTTAGTTCAAGGTGCCTTGCTGCCATTTTTCAGCATGGGGACACTGATATATGTAATGCTTCAGGCACTTTAATAATAGTAATTCTTATTATTACACTGATACATGTAATACTTTGGGCACTAATAAAAGTGTCCCCCTCTCAGAGCATGTTTATACATGCCTAATGATATGAACAGGTTGGATCAGTTACTATTACTATTATTTGTAAATTTCAGTGGGATCCTAGTGGGTGAACTGGACATGGAGTCTTAGGTGGTGAAGGAAAAATACATTTCCTAGTGTAATTTACATGCTTTGTATACCAGTGTAAATTACTTGATCATTAGGAAAGGACAGACAGGCAGCTGCTCTGGAGTAGGTGCATCTGATAGGTGTATATATATTCCTACGCCTCACTGCTGGGAACCCAGGGAGTAGGTAATCATAGAAACATAAAAAAGTAGGAATGGAAGGGACCTCTTGAGGTCATCTGGTTCAATCTCCTGCGTGCAGCAGGATCATCTTTGTCCAAACCATCCCATACAAGTCCTTGCTTAACCTATTCCTAAAATTATACAGTCAATCCTGTCGTACAACTACAAGGTATATTGTCCAAATATACCAAAAACACTGTAATCTCCAATGGTAAAGCAGGAGCATAAGGGCTGTCAGTATCATGCTGCTTCAAGGGTTGTTAAAATGCACTTGAGAGGTCCAAGAAGTGGGTCATGTTCCCTGATAACAAGGAGGGCAAAACGCTCACAATCCATACCAGTCAAACTGGGCTAAGCCTCTCTCCTGATCCCAAATGTGGTGATTGGTCTGACCTTGAGTGGAAGGTCGAGGCCCTCTTATGGGCCTCTGAGTTAGAATCCCAGCAGCAGCATTGGCACATGCCAGTCAAAATCTTCAGCCTTGGCTGCAGCTAGCACTCAATGCTTCTGAGGAAGACAAAAAAAGAACCCTTCTATGTGTAGCAATAGAAGGGGGAAAAATTCCTTCCTGGCTTTGTGAGACAACCAGGAAAGCCCAGAAGCATGGGAACAAACACCCTCCATTGTGCTCTGCAACCTGGGGACAGCAAGCATAATTCCACAAATCTCACCCTTTAACTGGACAACCAGAACTCCCTTTTCTAAGGACCTTGTTACACATTTTACTTTATGCTGCTCAGATGCTCACGGGTATTAGTGCTAACTTTGAGTTTGGAGCAGTCACATCCTAAGGCTAAAAAATTTCTCTGACTTCCCCCCACCTGTACAGCTGTGACTTGCCACTTGAGGGCTGGCAAGCTGTGGGGGTGACTAGGAGTTACAGCTCCGAGTTGCCACTACAGGGCTGGTGAGCCAGACAGGCTTCTATCCTTGCTCTAGGGTGTGTGAGAGATGGGTTCTGTGGGGGCAGGAACATGAAGCTGGGAGGCAGAGAGTTAATGGGATGGGGTGGGTAATGAAATAGAAGGTGGAAAGGAAATGGGGGTGGGGGAAGGGTGGCAAAATGAAGGAAGTCAACCACGGAAGAATAAAATAAAAAGAAGTAAAAAATATATTAAAAAGAAAGAGGAAGTAAATTAAAGAAGGCTTAATAAAGTTAGGATTTGGGATTGGGATTGAGGAATGGGGGGTGCTGGTTGGGCTTCCCAGGGTGGTTAGAAGGTAGGAGCAGTAAGGAAGGTGTTTTGGGGCAACTGCTGTCCCTGCTGTGGGAAGGAGGCCCAGCTCATGGGGATCCAGTCTGATCCCTACTTTGTCGCCTTCCACCCACCCTAGGCCCCACTCTTGAACCTCACTGTTCCCTGCAACCTGGCTAGCTGGCATGTGCTCTGCAGGCTGTTTGCATGGGGTTGCAGTCCTGGGGATGGGAAGGTCACACTCCCAGGGATGGGAAGGGGGAGTTGGCCTGGTGCCAGAACTGCCCCCCAGGCAGTATAGAGTTCAGGGGCTGGAAAGTTTGTCCACACAAAACAAGAGGGCTTGGGAGGGGACACTGCATCCTGGGAAGCTGGAGGACTGCAAGTTGGGTAGTTCATCTGTGGGGAGTGGCCATACACTAATGGAACATGAGCTGGGTAGCACAGATCAGAGATAAACCTACCCTGGAGTGGCATAACTTTAAGCCACCTAAAGTGTGCTTAAAACTAGATTCAGTTGTTAATGTGTGGATAATCCAGGGATTAAGAGCTCCAGAAGCCACCTAAAATTAATGTGCAACAAGGCCCTAATATCCCCTCCATTATTTTATCTCAGCTGCTTTATTCTTCTTTTGTAACTAGTTGGTTGTAGAGCTCAACTTCATTCTCCCTGCTGCTGAGCATGGTCTTCTCCAATATCCACCTACTGTAGGCGGCACAGCTTTTCTCATTATCTCCTAGGGGGTGTGTGAAACAGGCCATATTCAATTTGGATTCGGCCTGAATTGGGGAACAGTGATTTGATTCATTGATTTGGATCACTGTCCCTGATTTGATTTGATTGAATCGGAATCTGAAGATTAGATGCTGATTTGGAGAATCAGCGATTTGGCCATAGACACAGGTTTAAATGTTTTTTCTACATTCCTTGAGGTACCAGGTGTGGCTTGTGAATGCTGCGATGGTGGGGTGACAGGAGTGCGGGGGCAGGGGGGTCCCACTGCATGCTCAGCTGTGGACTTGGAAGCAGACCAGAATTACTTCCGGTCCACTTTCGGGTCCACTGCTGAGTGCATGGGGGACACCCCTCCACACCCCCTCAGCTCGGTGATTGGCTGTGGGGGTGCCCCCCAGACCCAGAAGGCACCAGTTACTGAGCTGGGGGCGGGGAGTGAGGGAAGGGTCCTCCACATGCTCTGTGACAGACCTGGAAGTGGACCGGACATGCTTCTGGTCCACTTCCGGGTCTGCCGTTGAGCATGCTGGGGACCCCTCCCATGCTCCTGTGGGACATTTCATCCACCTCACCATCTCAGCATTCACGAGCTGCCTGGCACCTTGAGGTATGTAGAAAAAACATTTAAAGCCGTGTCCATGTCCGAATCATTGAATCTCTCCGAATCAATTTGGAGGGTTCCGATTCGGTTCAGAGAGATTAAAGGGTCTCCTGATTCGATTTGGATTTGGAGATTTGGCTGCTGAATTGGGCCGAATCTCTGCCAAATCAAATCAGCGACCAAAGCTTCACACAGCCCTATTATCTTCCAGTTTGTGGGGTTGGGGGAGGAGGGCAGGGGAACGGACCTTTTGGGCTTCCGGCTGTGTGCTTCAAAAAGCAACTTCAGCGTAGTTACTCCTAGATCTTCCCTGACCTATACTTATCCAACCTCTTATTGAAAATTTCCAGTGATGAAAATTCCACAGCTTCCCTAGGCAGTCTATTCCACTGCTTTATTTTTCTAATAGTGAAGAGGTTTTTCCTGATATCCAATCCAAACCTACTTTGCTGCCACTTCAAGTCATTGGGATATGTCCTGCTCTTTGCAACAATGGAAAAAAGGTGTGCTCCCTCTTTTTGCTCTTTATAGGAGACCTTCAAATATTTTAAGGCTGCTATCCTATCCCCTCTTAACTATCTATCTTGCAAGCTGAAAGTGCCTGTTTCTGTCAACCTTATATGGTTTGCCAAGTAAAGAGGCACTGGCACCTCCTGTGTCTTGCACCTGATGTGCCTGTTGATGCATCCCAAAACTGAAAAACTCCTATTGACTGCAGCCTTTTGTGAAGCTGTATCACACTGCAGACTTGTATTGATTCTATTCCATCCAGACTGTTAGATGCTTCTCTGTAGTGCTGCCACCCAGCCAGTTGTCACCCATTTCACATTTATGTTTTTGATTCTTCTTGAGGTATAGCATCTTGCATTTGTCAGTATTTAATTTCATCCTCTTGGCTTTTGCCCAGCTTCCTAATCTATCAAAATTCCTCTGAATTGTGCTCATGTCCTTTAGTATGTTTGCACTCCTTCACAGTTTTGTGTCCTCCCTCTGCAACTTTGCTCAAGAAGCTATCTATTCCAGTTGGCAAATCATTAACAAACATGTTGAACAGCACTGGGCCGAGGACAGACCCCCATGGGCTCCACTTGGAACTTCCTGTCATTTGAATATGGATCCATTTATAATTCCCTTTAGCTAGTGAACCAGTTGTTTATCCACATTGTAGTAATTTTATCTGGCTTGAATGTGGAAGTTTGTCAAAAGCCTTGCTGAAGTCCAGTACACTATATCCATTGCATTCCCTTCATCCACCCAACTATTTATTTTGTCAAAGAAGGACGTCAGATTTGTTTGGCATCATTTGTTCTTAGTAAATCCACACTGGCTGCTTGTGATCAGACTTTCATCTTCCAGATGTGTGTAAATTACTTTCCTGATATGCTCCAGTAGCTTCCCAGGTGTTGAGGTGAGACTAACCTGTTATTCCCCAGGTCCTCCTCTTTTCCCTTTTTTTAAAGAGCGACTCTATGTTGGCCCTCTTCTGGTCCTCTGCTGTCTCACCGGTCTCCCATGATTTCATTATATTATTGTCAAGGTCTGTGAGATCTCTGCTAGTTCCTTTAGTACCTTGGGATTAAAGCTCATCAGACCCTGATGATTTATTAATTGAGACCTGTCAAAAGCTCTCTGTTTCTTCTGTTATCTCAACCTCCAGTTTGTCCCCTCCCTTATCCAAATAATCCTTATTAGCTGTTTCACTGCAACTTAATTTTCTGTGAAGTCGGAGGCAAGGTAGCTATTGATTAGCTTCGCCTTCTTTGAATCTTCTGTTAACTGGTCACCTTAGCTTTCAGCAGTGGACCCAAAGCTTCCTTATTCTTCCTTTTCTGACCAACACATTTATAGAACCTCTTCTTATTCACTTTAACTTCTCTTGCCAGGTGAAACTCTTTTTTTCACCTTTGCCACCTTGATTTTGTTCCTGCAGGTTCTTACTAATTTCTGGTATATTTACTTGGTGACCTGCCCATCTTTCCATTGCTCGTATGCTGTATTATGAGGCATCCTGGAAGTTTGCTGCGTAGCCACATTGGTTCTGTTGCCATTCTTTTTGTGCTCCCATTGTGTTGGGAAGCTCAACAAGATGCTATTCACAGCCCTTTTTATCCTTCAGTTTCTCCTCCCATGGCACCATACCTACTATCTCCTTGAATCAGTTGAAATACAATTTTTTGAAACCCAGTGTCTTAGTTCTGCTGACTTTATGCTTTCCCTGTCTCATGAAGTTTATGAGCAAACAGCTATTCTGAGATGGATGTGGAGAGACAATAATTAAACTGATGCAATTTACACATTAATTTTACCCCAGATTATTTTGGAGATAATTCTTCACCAAGTTACTGTAGTTTTGGGGTGTATATTGTCTGTCTGCAATTTTTCACACCAGTGTGATACTGATTCGGTGGTGTAACCATGTCATCTGTTCATGCCTTCAGCTATTCTTTGACCATTAGAGGTGGTCCCTTCAGGACAGGGGTAAAGATAGTTGGACCTTCAAAGAGACAGAAATTTTATTTCTTGAAACATCCAGAGATTTCAAAGTGTGTTTTATTGCATATTAGAGTTAAACCTTGAAGTTTTGAAATTCCTTACAAAGGAAAAGAATTTAATTTCAGAACGATCAAAATTGCTTTGATTTAATTCTCTAAAAAAATACACACAATTAAAAAGTTCAAAAGATAAATCACCTCAGAATGACACATTTCATTTAGAAAACGTTGGAAAGAATTATTTTGACTTTGTCCAGACTTTTTTTTTCCCAAAGCAAAATTTATATTAAAAAGTGACATGATCTTGTAGAGTATTTCAATAGGCTTGGTTTTCTGAAGACAAATAGTTTGGCTTATATTTTTGCAACTAGCTCTAGGTAAAGCATGTTGTCAAGAAGGTAAAGAGGAAGCTTGCATTGTGTTTGCCTTTTGCTATATGTACTCTGTGGCTAGAGAGAGAATTTCTAGTTCAAGTATTGTCAAAATATATTTCCTGGACACCAAATTAACTAAAAAAAGGGCTTTTAAGCATGAAGGAGGGAAATAAAGAAGCAGTAGTAATATTTAACATGCCTTTAAATTTAACTGCCTTCACAGTGATTCACCATTTTTCAACAAAACAGAGGAGAATCAAAGCAATAAAGGAAATGGCCAGGGTGTTGATGCCTGGAGGCCAGATGATGATTTATGTTTGGGCTATGGAACAAAAGAATCGTCGCTTTGAGAAACAAGATGTTTTTGTTCCTTGGAATAGGGCCTTGTGCTCCCGGCCTTTTTCAGAATCAAATCAGACTGGGGATAAGAATGAACTTAATGCTAAGAATCAGGATATACACCTACAACAGTTTACAGGCTCTGAGTGCCCTTACGCAGTTAATCCTAAATTGGATTTTGATTCAAAACATTCCCACAGTACAGACCATTGCTTACCAGGAACCTGTTGCATGAAAATGTCTGAAGAAGAAAACAGATTCTATAGGGCACTGGGGAGATCTTTTCGTTTGTGGTTTTTCTCCAGATCCCTTGATGAATCAGCTTTGCGAAAGCAACCTGAAAAGGTGAAGCAGGAGAAGAACATAGGCAGATGGACAAATAGCGCAATATCCATTCAGCCTTCAAGGCACTGCAGTTTAGATTTAGGTCATCCTGGGCCATTGTTAAAAGAACAAAGTTTAGATGATGATGAAGTGTTTCTGGAAAATGCGTCTCTTGGGAAAGCACAATGGATGGCAGCCTCAAATGCAACAAGAGATTTAAGTGGAGAGCATGACATTCAGAGCAAGCATGAAGAAACATCATCATTAAGTGGCCCTATGGAAGACAAAGATTGCAGCTGTACTTGTAAAAAGGATGAAGGTGATAAGTCTCCAGCTAGCAAACTCTTTAAAAGAACTTCAACAACTGACTCTACTGATTCAATTTTGGATGCAGCAGTGGCTGTTGAAGATCAGACTACTGGCACATTGGATACAAAAGCCTTCATGCGTTATTATCATGTTTTTCGGGAAGGGGAGCTATGCTGTCTAGTAGAAGAGAATGTGCCTGAGCTTCAGATTCTTTCTTCTTGCTATGATCATGGGAACTGGTGCATAATTGCAGAGAAGTTAGGAAAATCACTGCAAACAGAACAACACAAAAACTTCAAGGTTGCATAATTTGAGCTGCTGCTTGTATTCTTGTGATTGTGCAAGGTAAAATGGAATTTCTGTCTTATATAGGTGTGTGCCATCCATTCCTGATTTTTCTGTGTATATTTATTTGTAAATACTGTAAATAAGAATGTATGTGGCAAATGACACTTATGTTTTAGTAAAGATAGGCTTTTACAAAGTTCAAACCTGAGAGTTTTATATTGCTTTTAGCAAATGTCTGAGTTTTTTAAATGTATTTTTATTAAAAAAGAGATGATTTTTATAAGATAAGGATCAGGGCATCTCTTATGATAAATATTCCCCTTGACAACAGTGAGGCTTGGTCCTGAAAACACTTAAGGGTGTGTGTTACTTTACTCACTATCCCCCTGATTCTACAGTCCCATGCTTCTAAGATGCCTATTTGGGGACTTACGCACATGTTTAAAGTTAAGCATGTGCTTAATTACATTACATTACTGTAGTTCAGAATGATCCCATGATACTTTATTATTGTTGGTAAAGTTCATTCATGGGCATAAGCATTTGGAAGATCAAGCCCTGAGTAATTTATTATTCGTTTTTCACAGTCTGGAGAAAATGAGTCAGCTGCATGTGATCAAGATTTTGTTTTTTTTAAATAAACTAGTTTATGCTTGAGGTTGGTATTCAGTCTTATGTATTCTCCATCAGAAAGAAACTAACTTATTTTCTATGGTTTTAGAAGTTATTTTAGGTCATCTGTAAATAAAGTTTACCAACACTAGTATTAATAACCCATTAACTAATTTAACAAGTAGGGAAAATCAAATCTATGTGATATGCATATACACGGGGGCTACATGAAATTAGTATGATTCCAATGTCGTAGCTTAGTTTAAAAAGCTTTCTTGGCTATTATATTGCATCAACTCAGTTAGGTGACACGGTATGCTTTCTTTTGTCTTAAACATGTCCAGAGAAATGCAGAGGCAGAAGACTTGAGTTCAAGAAATACAGTTCTGTATTTTCTCACATACTGCATGAATCTTTTCCCCCCAAATCAGCCCCTGAAAATTGGGCTGTGTGTTTTAAGTGAGGAGGCTGGTTTCTTCACTGGAAAAGCAGTGTGCCTTGAGACATTATGCAGACCATGCAGCTGTCAAGATGGCTAGTGCTTGTGGCTGCTCAGCAAACTGAAGGGGCAGCCTCTTGTGTTAACCCTCTCACAGCCATAGCTTTTGACTGAGCACCGTAGCTTGTGCTTGAAGTAGCATGTGAGGTGCTGGTAGTATTTTGATGAGTCTTGTTATGTGGAAACAACACTTTATTTACAGGAGCTTATATAAAAAAAAAGACTTATAGTAAAGAGCTTGCTACTGCCCTTTGAAAAGGTTTGGGATCTAACTTGTGTGACACGGAGTTAGTCCTCTTGGGAACGTAGTGTGTCCTGGATGTGTGGCATTACAGAAGACAGTCTGCCACCTGAAAAAGTTCCCAATGTCACACCTCCTGGACCTTTTTATGTTTCCTATTATGACTATTTCACACAGTTAGTCATCAAGCTGTAAAAAATATTTTTTCTATATTTTGCCTTCCAAAGACAAGGTGCACATTTTATTTGGGGAGGGGTGCATGTTGTATGCGATAAAATACAGTATTGTTGGGAATTGGATTAAAAAATCCTTAAAATCCATATCTTCCACATTTGAAAAGGAACAGCCCCTGATGTCTCTTGGTGATGGAAACCAAAGAAAGCCTACAGCATAATTTTGATAACTTCCTTCTCTTAGAAAAATGCAGCTTATTCACAAGGGTAAGTTTGCTGAGTGCACTGTTCAATCATACACCCATTGTATTGTATTACACCACCTTGACTCATGCTGAGCAGCATTTGGCTCCTCAAGTAACCTGATTGATTGCAATCGGCAATAGATTGTAACATAAAGTTGTATGTCACATGAGGAAGAACATAAAAATCTGGTTCATTGGTTCAATAGCAAAACTGGATTTGCTATCAAGAGAGCAGGGTTAGGCCATCAGGACCTCTCTCTCTACATTTAGTCACTGCATTTCCAGGGCTAAATATTGTATGCAGGCAGTGGAATTACACTAGTGAAAACCGCTCCATTGATTCTACTTACGTCAGTGAAGCTTAATCAGTTCACACTAGTTGAGGTTCCAGCCCTCTGTATTTGCAGCTTTTTAAGTGAGTAAATAATTTGACCCTCATAATTAAATTGTCCGGGTCATTACTGGAGATGCTTAGTATATAGGAGTCTTAACAGCAGCACTGAAGTAGCAAGCCTGCTGTAAGTGCTTTCAAAACTTTACCCAATTCGCCATATGTAAGTTGAGAGTTCTTGGGTTGTTTAGTTGTACACTTGGATGGAAAAGAATACTTCCCTATGTAGCTACCTACTAGTAATTTACATTTAATAATATATATTCCTATGCTAATGTTGTCTTAATAGACCAACCTTCATTGTTTTTCCTCATTGACCAGATTGTTTATTTGTACCACTGTATTCTACCCCCACCTCCTCCCCCACTTTGTGTGAGCACAAATTCCCTCTGTTGCAATCCATGCCTTTGTGGTACCCCCCCACCATTGCACCAATTGTGCAACCCTGTTTCTGCCCCCTTCCCCACCCCCTACTCCATGCATGGCTGCAGAGTTGCCCTCAGCTCCCCTTGCTGTTCCCTGCACTGCCCTACCCCCTGGGTAGAGGCAGGAAATGGAAGCCAGTGGAGGGTGGTGGCGCTCACAGACTTTGGTTGCTGTTGTAGGCAGGCAGGAGCCTGGGGGCTGCAATTTAATCCTCTGGGCCACCAGTTGGACAGCCCTGGCCTAAGGTTAGGAAGTCTGATTACATTTTTTTAACTGGGTTGCCTCCAGATGGATATTTTCTTGGGACTCTGAGTGCTCAAAATCCATGGAAACCAAGTCCCTTTTTTGTAGGGGTTTAATTATTCATTTAGCTATTTTTAGGCACCCAACTTTAATAATACACCCTTTATCTGGCTACCACAAGTTCCTTAGAAACTGGCATTATAAAAAACGTAAGTTGACAGCCAGTTTTAATTCATACAAAGCAAGAGCATTGCATTTTTGTTATCGACATTTTTGCAGAGTCCGTCCTGCAGTAAGCAAAAGTCAGATTTCAGCATGCTAACTAATTTTCACAAATTAAGTAGTTTTTTCAGCTCTTCCTTTTCCTTGGGTGGCATCTTCTTGTGAACATCTAAATTCACTTTCTAAACTCCAATTCTTCTGTTAGTTGGCTGAATAAGACCTGTCATGTCAGGTATTTTTAAAGGTATTTGCTTATGGTCTTACTGTGATTCTTGGTTTGAGCAGGTTCAGCCATGTCATAGATATTCCCAATTATTATTTCTTATTTGATTTCCTCTTCTGGTCACTGCTACATTGGGCTACATATGAGGGGGATTGATGACACTATTTATCCTATGATCAATTATTTTTTGGTATACTCCTTCCGTTGTTTTTTCCTTTGGGACTACAAAGCCTTCATTTGACAAAACTCCTAACAGCTAGGGAGCAGCCAGATCATAAAACGGCATCCTGCTCAGCAGGTATTTGAATCAGACCTTTTCTTCCTTTATGTAAAGACTGGGTAAGGCTGTAAGTACTCATCTCTTCTCTTAATGCTTTTAATGTCTCTTTTGATTACCCTCCTTTATCTTGATCAGCATGACATTACCAAGGAACCTCTTGTGATACTAGGGCCAATTATAGTCCACCTATTAAGTGCTTCAGTGGATTGAGGTGCTTAAGTATGATTCTATTCCATCTTGCTTAAGTTGCTGAAAAACAATTAATGCAAAGATGGCTGGGTGCTCCTCTTCATTACTGCTTTTTTGTGACTCAGTCTTAAGGGTAGGATGACCGTGTGCTACAGAAGTAGATTCTTCAGTGTATTTGAACAGGGCGGAATAGAATAGAATCACACTTAAGTATCTGAGTTCACTTAGATGCTTAATGGGTGAATAGAATCTGGTCCCTAGTTTCATATTTTAGCACATTTAGAAAAGTGAAAATGCTATTGAGAAGTCCATAATTAACATTACATACATAAACTTCCTGCACATCTTACAAAACAAGACTTTCAGTAGGCACATTTATATGAAACATTTACTGCGGAGTTGACTAATTAGCTCCACAGTAAACATCTCAGCATCTACATGTGCAGTGCTATTAGGATGGAGTAAACTAATTAACTCTACCACAGGTTAGTACTTGTAAATACAAGTATCATGCTGTGGCAGAGTTTTTTACTCCACAGCAATGCACATGTAGATGCTGATGAGCCTGGCTGGGGCACAAGGGTGCTTCAGTGAAGGGGCTGACTGTTGGCTAGCTCCTCACTGAAGCCTCCATGCCCCAGCCAGCCCCTCCACAACAAGGTGAGCTGGGTCAGAGCAGTCCCAGGCTGGCAGGCTGAGCCTTAAGGCCACCTGCCAGCCAGGACTGCTCCACCCCAGCTCAATGTGCTGCGGTTGCAGGCACACATTCAAACGTGGCACCCAGAAGCAATAAACTCAGATGCGATATGTACTGGAGTTTATTGCTGTTCATTAATTGCATGTGTAGATGAGCTCAGTAATGACAAAACAGCAGTTTTTGGCCCTTGAGATTATGTCTAAGTTACTTCCCAAGTGAATGTGGGAACAGCACTGAGAAATAAGCCCTGCCCACTGCATGTGGGCAGGCTTACAAATTAGACAGTGAAGAAATCTTGGGATCAGGCTTAAGTTGCTTAGTGAGGCCCACCCAGGGGCCAGACTCAGACTGTTCTGAGAGAGATGCTCAGGGCTGGTCCAAGGTGTCTATTTTACTTTATTTACAGGTCTGAGCACATGCATAAAGGATTTATTTCTTGGTAGCCTCACCCCACTCCCCAGACTTATTCAGGCAATGGTATAGATGAACCCTAAAATACAGGAGTAGAATTTGGATTTGTGTCTCCAGTTTGCACTGTATGTTTCTTAGGGGTAAAGTTTTGGCTCACTATATTTTGAAGCCATTTTTAAGCTGTATTTGGAGACATCTTGGTCACACAATGAAAGATGCCCCGTTTCCTTCCTTTATAACTTGCTATTGAATATTACCAGTCTGAATTGACTGAACACATGCTGCTATTTTGTTAACTCTTAAAATATGTAATCTAAATGAACACCGGCAATAAGAAAGAACATATCAGATTACAATTGAACAAACATTTTTTTGATGGAACTGTAAAATTACAATCTTTGATAAATGTCATTCTGCCTTTTTTGAAGTAAGTGTGAATATTTATATAGTGAACACAATTGTTTTTCTACAAAATATAATTAATTTTTACCTTCTTCCAAGCTGAAGAAGGAAATAGTTTTAAAAGCACAAATGGGTGATAAAGGCTGTATACTCACATGATGGTGTTTTTTTGTGATACATGTTTATATTTCTCTTAGGTATATGTACACTTTAAAATCACGTTTGGTTAAGATGTATGCATGTTAGAGCTGCATAGCACTGTTAAAGAGCAATCTGACTGTGGCCTGATTAAAAACCATGGCTCTTATCCTGTAATTGCATCTGACCACATTTGTTGTCCTGTCTGCAATGAACTGACTTTAATGTTGCACCACAGGAGGGAACTGTATTTGTAGGAGTTGGGCTCATATGCAGTGCAACTTGGATGCTTCACTATTACTAATTTAAAATATACAGTTTAATATCTGTGGTGAATCTCATACTTGTAAATCTTACGCATTTATTCTGGCAGTTACCTATGACTGTAATTTCAAATCTTCTGGCCAAGTTTGTGTTTAAATACCACACTGTAATCACTTCAGATATGAACCATCATTTGGCTGAAATTAATTATTGCTTAGTTAAAATATTATTTCTTGTAGATGTTACATATTTTAAGATACATTAATAAAGATGACATATCCACTGGCAACTCTGTATGGGAAGTTCTTGCTGGTTGTTCAGATTGAGAAGCTTTTTGTTGTTAGAGTAATTTGCTCAGTATTTATTGGATCATGCCAATTTGATACCCAAGCTGATCTATGTTCAGCCCTTTAGAACCAAATAGTAAGGCTTTTCTAGGTCTTGTTGCCTTTAAAAAAATTTTAAATTCTTTTGATTCTCTCTGTGATTCTTGTTTTCTAAAGTGGCCAGTAAGCCTATCTATTCTCTTGCTGCTTGTACTATTCACAGAGGAATGGAAGTATGTCTTTACTTTTTCCTTTAACCTCTGCTTTAGGACAACAGGAATTTTACTAGTGGCATGAATGTTAAGGTGGTTGGGCTGTCTTAGCTCTACTATGTACTCTTATTTCACCATGTACACTCCTTGGATGACTGTAAGTAAGAGGTCAGGAACCTCCAACCAGTGGGTTGGATCTAGGCTGCAGAGCCACTGTTCTGGCCCATGGACTTGGAACTGCACCCCACCTTGTACCAAAGAGGGGAGAAATGGCAGTGGCAAATGCACTATGCCACAGCAGGTATAAATGGCAGTCATGGCCAGGTCCTAGCTCCCCCCTCACTGTCTACCCAGCCTTGACCCAAAGTGGGTGAATCTTACCTATGGCCTGAAAAGGTTACTGACCACTGGTTTAAAGGGCTTCATAACTTTTTAATAGTACCAATAAGTGGATGCTATTTCTCCCTAGTACTAGACCTATTATATCTTTTCCAATATGTTATTTACCCATACATTTAGATTACATTCTCCCTTGCTGAGAATAATCTCATCCTAGATCAAAAATCAAGGTTCACCTGTTTGCTTTTTAGTGACTGTTGCTTTCCTTTCAGTGCTATTATCACTTTTCACCACTATATTGGCTTGTGCACTTGTACTCAGGTTAAAATAAATGTATCATTTAGTTTCAGGAGTCTATTCATCTTCTACTGCAGTATTTCCCTTCATGCTTATGAATGCCTAAAAAGTTAGAAGAGCGAACCTTGACTGTAGTGACTCAGACATCTCCAAACTGAAGAGGAAGTATGTTAGAAGAAAACAAAAGGTAAATTTTACTAGTAAGAATCTGGAAACATTCTGGGAGAGTGATTCCTTCATGCCCTGTATTATATGCGATGAGTTAAGCTTGCTTTGCCAAAGCACAAGTGCAGTTTATTGAATCCTGGGATTATAGAATGGTAGTAGGTTGCCCTCTTCTGGTGTGAAAAAGTGACTTGTGTTTTCTGTGAGAGCGCTAAGTAGTTTGTTCTTACTTTTGTTACATCAGCAAAAATATGCTAAAAGACAGGCTCCTTGCCCTGTGAATTATACACAGTGATTTTACATTTGCTGTGAGTGAAAGCTAAAGAAAAGGAGAGAGAGAAAATGAACAGTTTTTTTGTCTTCTAGGAACACCAGACATCTAAGGCACAGAGAGAAGTGACAGTTTTTACCTGATCTGGTTCCTGAAAGTGCTCTACAGCTGTGACCAAACACAAGTGTACAGCTGCAAAGAGCTTTAAAATGCCCAATCCCACAAAAATCTGAACCCTTGTTGCATGAAGGTTCAGATGAAGACATTTCAAAATATAGCATTTTCAGTAACTTGTGTCTGTCTATCGTGTTCCCTCTAAGCTGTGCGGTGTGCACGGCCATGCAGGCCTCCTAGCCTCAGAGCTGTTTTCAGAATGGGAGGAGGGAAAAGGAGTGGAGGAAGTTTGGTTTGGGGTTTTTTTCAGTCAGGGCTGGAGTGCCGCATTGGGAACCCCTAGAAGGAGCTCCCTTTCCCCCCTCCCATTCTGAAAACAGCCTCTGGGCTGGGAGGGAAGAGGGGCTGTTGCTATGGGAAACTGACTACAGGATGGCAGCCAGCAGCTGGATTCCCCAACTGTTCCTCCCCCCTGGACCCAACAGTGAACTTCTGTTTGGTTCGGTGGATCGTTGCAACTCAGAACTCTTCCTGCAAAGCATTCTGAATTATATCAGGGAGCTGTTCTTCTGTCTGTACACTTTGTTACTCCACCAAAACTAAATTCTGTTCCCACATACGCACACACACTCGCATGTGTTCATTAGGGCTGTGCGAAATTTTGCCGAGTGTTTCATTCTGAAGCTGTTTCGATGCATTTCGAGCTCAAAACAGCAAAATTGAAATGAAATGAAAGGTTTCAAAACAGCTTTGAAACTAAATGAGGGCACTGAAAATGTTTTGAAAGTTTCAAAATGTTTTGAGTTTCAAAGCTGGGCTTACTTGGCTTCAGTGCTGGTCCCAGGTGGCAGCAACAGCAACAGCTTTCTGTCATCTGGTATGCAGATCCGGGGGCTCGCACCCTCGGGAGGAGTCCGCGAGGCTGCCGCCCCGCGGGGGTGGGGGAGTCCCTGGATCTGTGCCTTGGATGAGAGGAGGCTGCCCTGTCACCTGGGACTGGCACTGGGCGTGGGCTGTGGCCAGCACCAGAGAAAATTGCTGCTGCCACCTGTCCTAGGTGGCAGTGACAGCCTCCCCTCATCCCGTGTGCAGATCCAGGGGCTCACACTCCTGGGAGGGCTGCCGGGCTGTGCCAGACTCCTCCCATGGGGGCAGGCCTTCAGATCTGCACGCCGGATGAGAGGAGGCTGCTGCTGCCTGCAAGTGTCAGGAGTTGTGTTTTGAAGAGTTTGAGGTGCAGTTTCCCAGAAATCTCTGCACCTGTCTCCTTGAAACTTGGTAGGCTTCATGCCCTCAGAAGGGGCTACCATTCCTGCATTTTTCATCCAAATCAGGCAAGAAATGACATAGTTTTAGGCATTTTCATGATTCCCCATTATAGCCTATGGGCCAAACATTGAAACGTGTCGAAACAGTGAAACAGTTTTGATGAAATGAAACAGGACAGTGCTTTGAAACGAAACAAAATGACAAAACGAAACACTGTCCCTTTGAAATGGCGAAATGGACATAGAAACAAAACAATGGTGTTTTGTATAGCCCTAGTGTTCATTGCACCCTCCTAGCTAGTGGTCCCCAAAATGATAAAATTATCAAGAATCCCTCATTCCTCTAATGGCATCTTTACTATGTGGCATGTTTTGAGATATCTTTCTTTCTTCAACTTAACTTGGCAGTGAAGGAATGGTGCTAGCATATTAGAACTAACGAGAAAGAAAAGACTGGGCTGGAAGCTTATCTGTTTCCATACCACATGGTTAACAAAATGGGCTGATTTAAGCATCAACCTTTGGCCCTGTTAAAATAAAGTATGCTTGCTACGAGAGGAGGAATTAGCCATTTAGAAACAGCAAGTGTTCTAATTTAAAGCAAGCTTGGCCATTCAATTCCAGGTGTAACCCTTCTAATTAAAAAGATGGAGCACAGATGGTAATTAACCAAAGTCAATTTTACTATGTTAGAGAAAATGCCAGACTGGTAGAATAAGGAACAAGACATGGTGCATCCCCAGACTGCTTTAAAATGACATTTTTTCAACAATGTGGCCTAACAAAGGCCTGCCTTGGAGAGGAGCTGAATAGCAGCAACAAGGGTTTGTTGGAACCAGAGACAGAACAATCTCTGCATTGGTCGCATTTAGTTTACATTTTTGAGGTTTTCTTTTTCAGACTACATCTAGAGACTTACAGTTTTGTTTAATAAAAGTTGATTCTGGAAAACAAGATAGTATTATCAGAGAAGTGCCAGCATGGTCTAGAGGTGTATATTCAGGGTTTTCAAGCCCTCATACACTTGCTGAAACTGGTTTGTTCTGAATTTGTTGGGGACAGGAACAGAATGAGTTAAGGTGAAATTTTCCTAGTTAGGCCTAGGCTGTTGCTAACACACCCACAGTATGAACAATAGAAGGCTGTGTTAGAATTTTTATCACTTACTGATGGATAACTTTCTTCTGTTACTTGTGTGCCAGATCCCTACATGAGAACAAGTAGAAACAATTGAAAAGGTTGACCAAAAGGATTCAGAGAGAGGGTGAAAACAAAGAAGGGAGGGATAAAGTTTTCAGAAGAAAGCAGCCAGGAAGATTCTTAACAGAGGTGAAAGAGCAGGTAGTCAGAAATTAAATAGAACTGGGTCAGAAAGAGAGAGAGCTAGGAGAAACAGAGTAAAGTATGAATATGAATGAGAAAGCAGGAGTAGGTGTTTATATAACTAAAGGAAATAGAAGGCTAGAAGCCTCTATTGGAAGGCAAAGAAAAGTTCCAAATTTTAAACAATAAAAGCTGAGAACTGTAAAGTCAGTAGTTCAGTGTAGTTTCATTAAGGTCAAGAAAGACACTATGTACTTGGAATAATCAAGTGTGTTTTATGGTACCTGCTGATCCCACAGACCAGATCTCAAGTGAAAATGAGAGATGGTGACCCAAGCACACTGAAAAATTAGAGATTATGACACTCTCATAGCCAATTAATACCAAGCACAAAGTAACTGAATTTATGCATTATAAAATAAAAAATACAGGCCATCTTGCTGCTTAATGCATGCAGAATAATAAGTTAAAATATTCAGAAGAAGTGGTTGCTAAAATAAATGTTTTGTAACTCTTTAGCTGTAAGTTTGTTATATTTGACAAATTAATTTTTAGTGTAAATGGTATACATTTTATAAGCTGCACTTTATGGCTGATAATGAAGCAATTGCTTCTGTTGGCTTCTTCCTATTGCATGGGCAAGTAAAATCCTCTTCTGGATGCAGTCTGGAGTCCTACCTGGGCTCATTAGGATGATGATCAATTTGAGTTTTCACTAAAGAAAGTCAGCTTTCTGATAGAACTGTTCACTGTAAGCCCTCCCAGTAAGTCTTCTTCAGGACCTAATGCAATGTAAATTAAGTAGCTTTCTCAGACCAATGGTGAAAAGATTTTGCACTGATTTCCTCTAGGAGACCGTGTCAAATCTAATATGCATAGGTCAATCTAATAGGCATGGTCAGTCAGTACCACTGTAAAAACATGCCACTTATTTAGTGGCCTTATGGCACAATACATCAAACACATCAATGAATAACTACTGAGCATGTCTACATGTGCATTAATACCCTTTTCCTAATGTACATTAAATTTAGTAGCTCCAATGTGGGGTGCTATATAAATGCACGTTAGGCTGCCCCAATGTGCTATACCGAATGCACGCATTTTTAAAGCGATGCTTAATACACAGTAGCTTCTTTTACTGTGCATTAGCGTAATTGCACAGTTCTTTACGTGATGCTTTAATGTTTAGTAAAATAGGCTACTGCACATTAAAGCGCACATGTAGAGACGCCCGCTGCATATTGTATAGGCCTGTTGAATTAAATGGAATGACATGTGTGGGTAAGAGTTTGTAGGACAGTGCTTACATATAGATTTACATTCCTAACTTTAGGCACCCAGGTGTGGAAAATTTGGATGTAGGTACTAGAAGAATTGACATGCTGTTCTCCATGAAGCCACTGTCTCACACTGTTCAGGAATTATATTTGGAGCATTTACCCTAAGAGAGAACCTCTGCTGTTTAATTCAGCTCTGGCTGGGCCTTGTAAAATAGCTTTTCAGCAAGGCATATAATGAACAGTGTTTTAGCAATCCAGATTAATATTCATGGGACACAGACTGTCACATGTACATTCATCTTGGCAATTTAAGTATAAACTCAGCAATGTCCCATGTTTGCCTTGCATTTCAAAATTGCTGCAGAGATGCTGATCAGTCCATTAGGATGGATGACCAAGCACACTGCAGTCTAACTACCGTAGATAGAAATTCTAATGAGCAAATACTTTTTAGGGTATTTACAAGGGAGTCATAAATCCTGGTTTAATGAAAATCAATAGGATACAACTCTCACAGATTAACCTATGTTTATTTATTGGCACCTATAAGGCCCACTGGGTGTTATTGATCTGTTCCTTGTGAGGTAGAAATATACTATTTTATAATGTACTATTGATCAGAAAATTGTTTATATTCAAAATATAAAACAATATTGATTGTCTCATCTGTGATTTAGTAAGGCTGTGATGGCTTCAGTTTTCCACTAGATGGCAGTCAATCTATTTCTTAAATTTAAGAGGCTCTGCTTTAGGAGAAACCATAAAGAAACGCTATTAAGCAAAACAATTAATGTTCGTTGTTGAGATGTCCTACCAGATGTAATGTTAAAGTATAATCATTTTAACTATTCATTTGTTATTTTCTTTTTAGTTTCTGGTATATTGTTTCAAAACTTCATTTAACAACAGTCAAAGGTGGTGGTGGGGGGTGGGAAATCAATCTATAAACAGCTAAATAATTCCAGGGACAACACAGGATTATAGAAGAGCAAAGGGAGCACAGCAGATAGACTGAGATACTGTTACGATACATCACATCAATTCTTTTTCCACTAAGAGTAGTAGCAAAATCCCTGTTAGTTTCAAGGGCTCTGACAGGATTTTCCCCCTTCCCTTGTAACATGCTGAATGAGTGGTTTCAGTTATCTGAGTCATGCTATAACTAAGAGCCTTGTTACATGGTAATTTTAGGCAGCTCCTGGAGCTCTTATTGCCAGGACTGGCTGCATGTTAACACCTTAAAGTGGCTTAAATCACTTCTTATGTGGCTCAAAGTTATGCTACTCCAGGGCAGAATTATCTGTGATCCACGTAACTTTGCTCCTGCTCCATTACGTTGTGGCCACTCCCCAGAGCTGTGCTGCTCAAGTTGAAGTTCTCCAGTATCTCAGGATGCTGTGGCCACTTCCTCTACATCAGGCTTGTCCAACATACGGCCCGTGGGCTGCCATGCGGCCCTCCAAGCTGTTGTCTGAGGCCTGAGGTACTGCGACGGGAAACGAAAGTAAACACTGTACTTTCATTTCAGGGGGGTGATGTGATACCGCTTCCTGTGAGGTCTTTGAATATGGCTCACCGGCCCACTAGGTGATAAAAAATTCATGATCCGCCTCACATTCAAAAAGGTTGGACACCCCTGCTCTACGTGGTGTTTCTGTGCACAGCTGAAGATGGCAACAGCTTGAGGTGGGTTGGGGCCATGAGGGGTGGGGAGAAGAGGTATGGAAAGCTGGAGTCAGTGCACCGGGATGCTACTGTAGGGTGGGTAGAGCATGGCCTACCACAAGAGAGAGGGAAGCTGTGTGAGGCAGTGCCAAGGATGAGGAGGGTCCTATGTGGGGGGAGGGGGAGCTCTGCTGCCAGCTCTGCTGCCCAGCCCAGCAAGGTACTGTGTAAAGTGTAAAAAGGCCCTAAGCAAGAAGCTGACACAGTTTCCAAGGCAGCTTCAAGCCAACAAGTTTCTGAACTCATTCTAGGGTTATTTTATATCCAAGCCTCTAGAGCCAGCACAGATTGAATTGGCTTCAGGAAGGACATATTGTGAAGGGGAGAATAGGGAGAGAAAGATGCTTGGAAAAGAAGATGCTGACAGAGGCAAAAAAGAGTAATAAAGAGAAAAAGCAGTAATGAAGGTCAAGGACAGGAGAGAAGGGAAAACAAGTGGAGATCGTCAAAGTGAAAATGGAAAAAGGAGCAAAACAAATCCTTTTCCCTTTGGTGCTAAAACTTCACATCCCTGAACTCAGTTGGAACTGAACACAATCAGTACCTCATTTTATCACACTGTTAAAGAACAAGGAGAGAGCAGCAGAAAGACATACAGTGAAGAACATAATATTAGAGGGGCACAGGCACAGCAAGTATGACAGCAGGCAAAATGAACAAAAGAGAAGGTTACAAAGGATAAGACAAAGAGGAGAAGGAAAACTGGCGCTCAGCTTCCCCATAAAAGAGAGCTGTCAACCTCTGTTTGAAATTTCATTCTCTTCTTCCTGTAATAACAAATTTTGAACAGAACTATGTTGTTCCACACACGTGCACACGTACATGTTAGCTAAAGATAACCCAAAGCACCTTTTTATGTGGGAGTAACTATCTTGAGGCAAAAATTTGACAGGTACTTAGATACTCATTATACAGTGGAATGTTTAACTAGTGAGATTTTTCAAAAATACCTAAAATGTTGGCTTTCCGAGCCTGGCATTTATCTTTGCTTGATTTTTATATTCTAGAAGATCCATCCTCTCCACCAAGATCAGTTATTATTTTTATCCTGCTGTCTCCTCTGCTTATGATGGAAACTCATGGATGGATCAACAGGCCTGTAGCCTGTATTTATACATCCTTGGGAAATCCTGCTTAGTTATTACACACACTCATATTCCTAAAATTGTCAGTATTCAATATTTTTTTGAAGCCGATATAATAACATTTCATTGTGTATTTAAAGAAATAGATCAATAATCATTACACAAAAATGTTAAAGTATATATTAATAGAAAACAATGACTTTGCAAGGTGATGTGGGGTCTCCTTCCTGCTTTTGGAAAAAAGGGGTTAAAATACAAATAGTGTTCAGGCAAAATGCCACAGGTGTCTGTCTTTACTTAAGGCAGGGGTGGGCAAAATACAGGCCATGGGCCGGATCTGGCCCGCTGGGCCATTCTATCCGGCCTGTGGGGCCCCTAAAAAAATTTAGAAAATTAATATTCATCTGTCCTTGGTTCCTGTCAAGGATGACAGGAGCCAGGGGCACTAGGACCCAAGGGAAACCCCAGCAGGCTCCTGCAACAGCAGGGCCCACCCAGCCCCACCCCCCCAGCCGGAAGCCCCATGCAGGGAACCTGGAACCATGTGGCTCCTCGTGGCTGCACTGGCACGGGAAACTCAGGTTAAGGGGGGGAGAAGGGTGGGGGGGGACCGCGGGCAGGGAACAAGCTGGTGCTGAGCATGGGGAAAAGCAGCCCCTCTCACACCCTGTGGCCCGTGCTCCCTGCTGCAGCTGCTTGCAGCCCACATAGGGCTGTCCTGAGCAGGCACAGGCAGCCCATGCGGGCTGTGAGCAACTGCAGCACGGGGTGCCAGCCATGGGGTAGAGGAGGGGCTGCTTTTCCCTGCATTCAGCACCAGCTTGTAACCCACCCCCGCTGCCAGCCTGGGCCCTGGCTCCAGGCTCACCCATCAGGGCTGTGCACGGCAACAGCAGCTGCAGCCCTTGCTGCCCTGGGCAGGGTTTGCCACTGTTGCCTGTGGGCTGCCCAGCACATGAGCTCTGGGCAGGCAACAGCAGCCAACACTGCCTGGTGTGGCAAGTGGTGGGGCTGCAGCTGCTGCCTCCGCAGAGCAGCCCCGATGGGTGAGCCCGGAGCTGGCACAGAGCCCAGGCTGGCAGCGGGGGCGGGTTACAAGCTGGTGCTGAGCACAAGGAAAAGCAGCCCCTCCCTCGCCCTGTGGCTGGTGCCCCATGCTGCAGCCACTTGCAGCCCGTGGGGGGCTGCCTGTGCCTGCTCAGGACAGCCCCATGTGGGCTGCGAGTGGCTGCAGCAGGGAGCACGGACTGAGGGGCGGGGAAGGGTCCACTTTTCCCCCACACTCAGCACCAGTTCATTCCCTGCTGGGAAGCACAGGGTCAGGGCTGCGCGCTGCCCCCTGCCTGTACCATGGGGCTGAGGGGGGCTTTGGGAGTGAGTGGGCGCAGGAGCCAGCAGGAGCATGGGGCCCACCTGGTGCCCCGGGCCCAGAGCAGGGCAGCAGGAGTACAGGGTCCCAGTTGGCAGGGGCTCTCTGGAACCGGGCCAGCTCTACCGTTCCCTGCTGGTTCTGCCCAGCCCAGCTCCACAGACCCCTGCCAGTCTGCACCCCACTCTGGGCCCCACTGATGCTGGTTCTGGGACCTTGGTCCCAAGAGATTGGGCCATTGGTCCCAAGATGGTGACCAGGGGGCAGGGCACCTGTCAGGGGGCAGGGTTACCCATGCAGCCCTTGACAGCTTGCCAAAACTGGGTAAGTGGCCCTCTGCCCGAAATAATTGCCCTCCCCTGACCTAGGGGCTACCAAGCAACCAGCTGAGAGGCAGAGGGGGAGATGTGAGTGGTTTCAGCTGAAGCTGATTACTCCATTAAGATTAGCAAACTCACTATGGGCTCAGGGAAAGTTAGAGTTTGGCCCAAGAACTTTTGTTTGGACTTTGTCATGCAGGAAATTGGGTGAGTTGAGCAATAGGAGAGGTGTTGATGTGTTTATTTACAAGGTGCATTCTGTGGTCTTGGTGTTTAAAGACCAAAAAGGAACCACTAAGTTTATTTTGTTTTTGGTGAATGTGGGGGGCATTAGTCTGTGGGAGGCTCTTTCAACTACAATCTCCCAGGTGAGAATCAGGATCAGTTTGATCTTTGTGGCATTCAGTTAGCATCTCTTCAAAAGTTCTTCCATCAGGTGAATGTTCATTAGTCACTTCATTTCCTCTGAATCTGTTTGAGCAAGCCCTAATGCTCATGGCCAGTGTAACAGGGCAGTACTAGTGTATATTTCCTTTGTTTCAGATGCCTTGGCTGTTTGAGAAGTACCATTTACCTTGTTAAAATTCTGGTGTGACCCATGAAGGACTTTGTTGGGGAGACTGACCTGACCTGAACTTCTGGATCAACAGATATGTTACTCTGATAAATATTAAGGTTCTTGTTGTGGCAGGTATTCCTATTAATGTGAACATAACCGTTATAGCCAGAAAGAGAACTTGTAAACTGTATATCAACATAAATGCTGAACAGCTGCATTGAAATAATTCACTCATGCTATCTCACATCATATCACTGTGTTTCCTTTTTTTCTAATTATTGTTGCATGGTCATTCCACATATAACATAGGACAAAAATCATTTCTCTGTGTGTTCAAGAAGCATATGGTTCTATACAGAGTAGAAAAAATGTGTGTGGTTAGATGCAGTAAGAGAAGTTTAGGTTGGATTTTAGGAAGACCTTGCTAAAAATAAGGGTATTTTAGTTGTGGAATAAATTACCTAAAGAAGGGGTAACAAGTTTTTTAACAGCAGATTTTACAAAAAAATGGATGAAAAGGTTATTCCTCTCTAAATCAATTTTGAGCAGGGGGTTAGGGCTATATGGCATCCTAGTCTCTTCCAACCCTATTTTTCTCTGTGATTCTATATAACTCATAGATAGCTCAGTGGTGTGAAGTTCTGTTGCCTCAGTAAATCTTGGAGTCTTCTTAGTTTTAATCCTTTCTCTTTTCAGTGTTTTGAGTCACGGTTTACTTGTAGAAAGAACATAATCATGACCATTCTATACTTTCCATTTGGTAGAGGAATAAATGTTACTCTGTAGCAAACAGTTACCAGATCAGAAAGCTTTGATTTTGTTTGTCTAGGCTATCAATAAAGTACCATAGAGGAACTGCCAGTATGCTCCACAAGTCATGTCATGGAGACAGTGCTGTTGTTAAGACAGTTCAGGGTCAGAAGTTTAATCCTCGACTCTTCTGCTCACTCTATGTAAACCTTCCATAGCTTGCTTAATCTAAATGCACCACAGTTTCTCTGTCAGTACAGTGATGTTGTCATTGTCTTCGCGATGTGTTTTAAGAGCCTTAAACAAAAGGTACTGCAGAGTATCTTCATTAGCATAGTAGCATACTTCCAGGCAGCTGCCTCACTTTCTTTCAGATCCACCTATTGCCCAGATTCTCTGTGTGTTTACAGTCAACCCTCCTCACCTCAGTCCTGAATGTGTTTTCCTCTTGTCTGCAGGCATGCAAGACTGCATGCTAATTTGGAAGATAAGTTTCATTTATTCCAATGAAGTAGTCACAGACACTCTGTGGCTAAGTACAGGCAGTCACAAAGCCTGAGGCTGAACTGGTTCAGTCTTTTCACGTTAGTCTAAACTGCAGAGCTTAAACTGAGAAACAACTGGAAAGACCCTCAGTTTTGATTCAGGAAATGCAGCCATGTACCTGCAGTGGCTCAGGCCAGAAGCCTGGGGGTGCTAAAGCATAGCTCTCTGGCATGTAGTTAGCATGGGCTGTGTGTTTACTTCCTCTTCCTGCTGCCCCCCCAGGTCTCTGGGATTTGCAGTCCAGAATTAGAGCAGCAGATTGTGCAGGATTGCTTATCACTTCCTTTTCCTGCTTCCAGGTGCCCCTGGGATTTGTAGTCCATAGTTGCAGCTAGCAGCAAGTTTTTAGCAGGTCAGCTCTGTACTTAGGAGAAGGGAAGTTTAATCCCCCTCCCTGGCCCCAAACCCCAGCCAGGGTTTGCCTGAGGGGGGGGTGGGGCAGGGGGCAGTCCCTGCCACCTCCCCCCCACTTCTCTGCTGGAGCAGACAGGCCAGTCTCGCTCAGGCCTGGAAAGCATGCTGGGGGAACTGTGATTTAACCTGAACCAGGAAGGGGGTCTGGGACAGAAGTTTTATAAACTGGTTTGACCAAAATCAGTTAAGTCTTATACTACATTCAGTCAGATTTATCCTGAACCAGTTTCAGCCATTTTGAAACTGGTTTATGTGTACTGAACTTGTGTCTGTTACAGGTTTAAACCAGTTTCTGATTACTTAAACCGGTTAATGTGTAACTTCTGTCTCTAGCCCTGAGGTTTGGGTTATGCCTGAGTAACTCTGAAATCAATGAATCTGAAATGAACTTGGGACAGAATAATTGCATGCACAAATACAGACAGGGGAATGATTGGCTAGACTACAGTACTGCAGAGGACCTGGGAGTTACAGAGGACCATAAGCTAAATATGAGCCAACAAGTGTGCTCTTGTTGCAAAAAAAGATAACAGAATACTGTGATGTATTAATAAGAGTGTCCACTTGCAAAACAAGGGGAGTGATTCTCCTGCACTGTTGATCACTGATGAGGCTTTACCTCAGTATTGTGTCCAATTGTGGGCTTTGCACATCAAGAAGGATGCAGACAGATCAGAAAGAGTCCAGTAGAGAGCCACAAAAATAATTAGAGGTCTGAGAAGCATGACTTGTGAGAAAAGGCTGAAAGAACTAGCATTATTTAGTTTGGAGAAGAGAATACTGAGGGGGTTTGATCCGTCTTCAAATACCTGAAAGGCAATTATAGATTGGATAGAGATAGACTTTTCTCTGTGGCCACAGGAAATGGGACCAGGCTTCAATCTGCAGCAGAGAAAATACAGGCTGGTGAGATTAGGAAGAACTTTCTGACTATAGGGTCATCAAGCAATGCAACAGACAGTCTGGAGATTCTCCACTCCTGGAAATTTCCAAGAGCTAGGTAGACAGACACTTACCTGGGATGGTTTAGTCAGAGATGATCCTGCATTCAGCAGAGGGCTAGACTGACTCGATGCCCTCATGAAGTCATTTCCACCCCTACTTTCCTATGAGCCTACGACACACAATTATCAGTGGCAGGGCCATTGTAAAAATCTGTTACCTGTTGGTATATATTTGACTTCAGTGACTTCCTCTCTTTGCAGGGCCTTGGACCATGCTAAAAAGTATGCCTTGCCAACTTGTTCCTCCTCTGAAGATGCTCAGGCTGGGCAGTTGGGAAGCGTAGATGGTTTTAGGCGTCCTGAGCTACCCTCCATTCTTATGAGCTGTGATTGGTCTGTGAGCCTGGGACTTCTGTAAGACAGTGGTGCTCTGCCTTTCAGCTCTGTGGGCTGGATGAATGGCACAGGTCTAGTCTAAGGGCTGGATAGGGCCCCACATGCTAGGATTGGGCCCTGAACTGCCTCCACCCAGCCCTGTGCTGCCTCCCCTGTCCCTATGTACCTGGATTGTACTCTGTGCACCGCAGTCGGTCCTGTGCTGCCTCCACATGGGACAACATGCTGGGATTGAGTTGTGCTGCCTCCACTCAGGTCAGCACACCAGAAACAGGTCACACTTTCTCTCTCCCCACCAAGCATACTGGGATCAGGTCCTGTGCTGCCTCTGCTGGGCCCTGAGCACCTGATGGCAAACAGAGTCATGTTATCTAACTTGCAGGGCTCTGCATAGGTCCAGATATGTGGATGCAGGGAAGCAGACCAGATCTGGCCTGTGGGCTAGGGGTTGAGCACCCCTGCTCTAAGCTGTTAAACAATTTGGATGACTAGGCACAAGCTGGTGGGGTTTTTGCTCAGCAAGCACAGAGTATGACATAGCTTGAGGGACTGCCATCCTGCCACTGCCCCACTATGGTTTGAATATTGACTTAAAGCTGCAAGTAGTCCAGCTGAGATCAATGGACTGCTCATGTAGTAGCTCACTACGTCATGTGACAAAAGGGTGTGTAGTATTGAGCTCTGAGTAAACTGATCTGGTGAGTTTGTGTACCTATCATGTGCATGATTCTAAGGGTGGATGCTTTAGCTCAGCACCACCTAAATCTCCTGCAAACCTGTTGTTCACTTCTGATTGGGGGTGGGGAGAGGAGAGGGGACAAAGAATGCTGTATTGTGGGATGCTGGAGGACTGACATACTGTTCAATGGGACAAAAGCATACCTGTTCCTTCTAGGTAGGTCACATTCAGGTCACGCTCCAGAGCATTTTATCCCTCCCACCTACCCATACATGTGTATGACAGTCTTTTGAAACATTTTGAAGGCATTTCTAAGTTATTTGAAACATTTCAAATGTTATGTCTGTTCCCAGCCAAATATGAAAAAGGTTACATTTTCTACTACCTAGTAAGGGAGAAACTTTTGGATATCTGGCACATGTCAGTTATTTGCTATACTTGAACTATTGTTAGGTTTCTGGCAGGTAAGCAGAACAGTGTACCAAAAAAAGAGAAAACCATTATGCCCATTTAGCACCCCTGTTGGGGAAGGAAGCTTCCTCAGGCTGCCATTTGGGTTGTGTAGATATGCCCCTTGAGTGCCAAACACATGCACTTTAATGCTCAGTAGCCTATTTTACTGTCCATTAAGTGTCATGTAAAAAACAGTGCTATTACGCTAATGCAAAGTAAAATAGGCTACTGTGCATTAAGCATCACTTAAAAACCATGTACATTCATTACTGTGCATTAAGGTAGCCTAATGTGCATTTGTTTAGTACCTCACATTGGAGGTACTCAATGTGCATTAGGAACATCGCCTTAATGCATGTGAAGGTGTGCCCAAGGTATGTCACAGGAAAATATAACAGGTTTTTGTTTGCTTAGCAGGTACTAGGTGTCTACATAGATGAAAACTTTGTCTGGGGAAAACACTAGATGGACATGACCATGGGCTCTAAGCAGAAAGAAGGGAGTTGCTGGGTAGGCATCTTTATGGGATGGTTTAAGAATGGTCCATTCTACATCTCTGCAGGGGCTCGGACTGGATGACCTTTGAGGACCCTTCCAACCCTATGATTCTATGAGCTCTGTACTTAACAAGCAGATGCTTCTCTCTTATGGGAAACTAGAACATAAAATTATAAATGTAGAAAGTAGCAGGATTGCAGTAATAACATAGTGGTTCACTAAGCCTAATACCACTCAATTTCAGCTCCCTGTGCTTGCGTGGTATAATATGAATGGACAATATTTTACAGATCATCTGGGAAATTTTGTGGTATGTGCAGACATTCCTAGGACTCAATCTATGATCATGTGGCCTACTTTAAGTCGCATGATCATAGATCGGATCCCTCTTAGGCAGATGTTCAGTGAACACAGTCCAGTTTGGGGTAGGGGGATTGGTGAGAGGGATCGGCGGTGTCAGCAGGATCAGAGAGAGCTGGCAGGTGTATGGGGAGGAGTGGGCATTGGCAGGATCAGGGAGGGCCAGAAGGTTGGTGGGATCAGGGAGGGTGGGCGGGTCTGCGGGGAGGGGGGGGTGGTGTGTCTGTGGTAGGATGGGAGAGATGGGGAGTTAAAAATAGCCCAGTGAGGGTGAGGGAGTAGGAAAAGTGCAGCCCTGGGTCTGAGGTGAGCAGCTGGGCTTTCCTAGCCCCAGGACCATGCTCCTAACATGTACAGATGTTCAGTAAATCTAGGTAACCCTAGTCTAATTTAGTACACATCCTCAGGTGAACCAAGTTAGATTGGACTGGCCATTTTTTGCCTGATCTAATCTACCCAAACATCTCTACATATCTGTACTTAGATCCACCTAAATGGATCTGCCCATACCCTTAGTTGGGTTGGGTGATCTTCTGTACCTTTGTGGTATTTTAGAAATTGCTAATGGTATGTATCTCTAAATCATGTACGGTTTGGGACTGACATACAATATATGCAACTTAAAGACTGAATTGGATGATACGCTAATGGGTTTTAAGAAGCAGCAGCCTAGAAAGTATCTTTGTGCTTTAAAAAATAACTGAAGTGTTTTTATTCTTGCATGCTTTATATCAAGCATGGCTAGACAATGTCCATACTTTTACCTGTCTACCCCCCAATGCAGTGTAATCAGTATATAACAATAACATCAAGATTTGTATTTAAAAAGGACATATTTTATAATAGTGCCATTCTGGGCTCAGTTTGTAATGAAAAAACTTACCAGATCTTATCTTCCCTGGAGATCTCTAAAGTTCAATCCATACGTGAGTCATGATAGATGTTTCCTGGAGGCACCTTTCCACAGAGTAATGCTCGTATTCCCGTTCATGTGTGATAACAAACAGATCCATCTCTGTTTTCTGTCTGTCTTTCTGTGTGTGAACTATTGACAGTATTACGGGAAGAGCAAAGCTCTTGATAAATCCTTTCAAAATGCTTTTGATGGCTTTTACTTGCTTCTGTGGTAAATTACAGGAAACAGAAATTTTACAGTAGTCATGGTTCTTATGCCTTTT
>NW_005841957.1:2943188-2964048 GCF_000455745.1 Alligator sinensis | reverse complement strand
ACCTGTAATTTTGGGTGTTAGCAATCTACTCTAGTTTTGTTTAAAAAACTCCTTTTTGCAATGATATCAAGTATGTGGAATCAAGATGGATAGCAGCAAAACATGGAAATAGCTAAATGGTATGTAAATATTGGCTGTTATATTAAGGTAGCACTGGAAAAGAAGAGCCCCAGTTATGGAACAACACTCAGCTCTGGGAGGGTTATACGCACAGCAAGAGTACTTGTCCTGCATTAACATTACTATTAACAACATTTTAGAGAGCTACATCTGTATGACTCCAGATATCAAAAGCCAACTCCACCTATTTCTGTTTGAGCACACAACCTATTGTAGGTCACTCTATTGAAAAGATAGAGTGATGATCTGTTTGAGGAAAACATGGCTTCATGTGATTCCATACAGGAGTAAAACGTTTTTAGTGTGCTGTGTTCCATTATGCACTACTTTGTCACATGTTTTGCATCAAATCTATTTTTAGAGTTCATTGAGTGTTTTAAAACTTTTACTGGTACTAGATTAAAAAAAAAATATCTAGCTCCCCATAAATCCAAGTTACCTTGGTATTATAAATATCAGTGGTTGAGAGAAATTAGAAACCTTCAAAACTCACCTAAAATAGCCTTTCCAATCATAAGGTTCTAATTTTTAATCTCCACTATGTCACAACTTGTCATAGCTAGGGAAAAATATCTTTTACCAGTGGAAAAAGATACAGTGTTCCAGGCAAACATTATAACATTCCCATTTCTCGGTATGATGGTTCACAACACTTTACTGATTCAGGATTAATTCGACTAGTATAATCTGGAGGGAAATCTAATATTTTTTGGGTCAAGGTTTACTTGAAGCTGATGGCTATTTATATTGCAACAAAACCTTAGAACTGCTTTTGAATAGGGCTAATAAGGGGCAGCCAGATGAGGAAATAAAGTATTATAATGAATGCACTTTATTTATCATTCTCTGATTTATAACTAAAAATAAAGTCGCAGCACATGTTTGCAGTGCTGAGGTACTATTTTTGATGACCAATATTAATATTGGAATCATTTACTTCTATAAAAAATGTCATACAGTGTATGTGGTTTTTCTGGACATTAAGGGAGATCTGGGCACTTCTAAAAATCCTCCCCATAATTTGGTAACATTGATGATTTTCCAAGTGTTTGCAAGGTATGCTGTAAACTAGGTTTATCTTAGTTGCCTAAGCTATGTCAAAAGTCCATTTGCAAGATAAAAGCACATTAGTTTTATGGGAAAAACACAGGTCCAGGATTTGGATTTGAATGAGCTTCTATAGATAAATCCTATAATTTCCATGCCTTGGTTCGCTATATATAAAAAGTGGGGTTAATAAAACAGTTTCTTCTACCCTTTTCTTGTCTTACATTTTGATGATAAACTTGCTGGGCACTGAGTGCATAGCACAATGGAGAACTGCTCTAATTTCAGGCCTCTAGGCATTCACGGAATACAAGTAAATAACATGGGTTTTTTTCCATGAATAGTGGTGTGCTTAGCAAATGCACGTTCTGCTTTGCAGCCCTCCAGGGAAAGAAACCGGGGCATCAAAAAACAGATGACTCCTTTATGGTGACACAAGAAGCCCGTGATAGAGATAAAACTACAACCCAGGCTTCCAGACAATGTTGTGCTGCATCCTGAGGGCAATCGTTCAGCCCCAACATAGAGGGCCACCAAAAAAAAGGAGAGAGAGAGACAGAATTGATGCCTGGGGGTGGGGCGGGATTGTGTTTGTTAGATAAACAAACAATGTATCCTTTTTTCCTATGACAGAGCTTCCTTG
The DNA here is from genome assembly GCF_000455745.1 of Alligator sinensis. Taxonomy (NCBI): domain Eukaryota; kingdom Metazoa; phylum Chordata; order Crocodylia; family Alligatoridae; genus Alligator; species Alligator sinensis. The sequence goes on along the minus strand of NW_005841957.1, from coordinate 2,962,238 downwards.
CCTGTTCAGTTGTGTCTGTGCCTGAAAGGAATATTTCTAAACAGGAGACAGGGCAACCAGAGGGCAGTTTCCTTGTTTGTCAAACAATATGCCAAGAGAGTGCAGAGACCGCATATCTCACCCTGTGAAGAACACTTCCCTTCCCTTTGTGCTCTAGGGGACATTCTTTAATGAAAACTGGAAACGACTTTTCCATCAGAAAACAGCAAGCTACTGTGAGGAAAGGCTAGTTCTGGACACTGTTCAACACACTAATGAAAGGGAGACAGCAGAGAAAAGCAGGTTTAAAAAGAGAGCCCAGGAATGAGCAGCGCAGCTGGAGCATTAAGACAAGTCCAAAGGATGGCTATTTGCATCCATAATTGATGAGCTTTAATTTTATTCTTGATTTGTCTTTTCTAAACACTCCAGCTCTGGCTTTCAATCTGTTTTTTTGTTTGGTTGTTTTTTTTTTTAAACTGGCCTCTGTTATACATGCATAGCACAGAAGGAATGGTTGGTTTATTACCTTCCCAGCATACCTGTTCACGCTGTCCATCCAAAAAGTAATCTCTCCCTCTGCTCTTCATTTTACAATAACATTAAGCCTATGGTCCTGCCACATTCAAAATTTAGGTCCTTAAAATCCTATTCAGACAGTGCGTTACCCTGGAGGAACCTGAAGTTTTTCAGATGAACTTCTCTAACCATCTGCTAGTGGGCATGCCCAAATCAGCTGATGTCCCAGTGAAGTCAGAACTCAGCAGTTGAGCACCTATGCTGCATCACAGTTCACAAACTACTAGTTTCTCAGCCTATCATGTGTCAGCTAGATCAGGCACTGCCATCTCAAAGCATACTTACTACCTATCAAGGAAATCTTATTGCAGAAGTGCTGGGCTATGCTTGTTATCTTTTAAGTCTGTGTTTGATTTAGCTTCAGCTCCTCCTGCTATGTTTGAGGATACTTCCTTCCAGGTGTATGCTCTAACTACTAGGTTACAGGCTATTCTGGGGTTACTCTCCAGAACCTCCTGTTGAAACTGTCCCATTTTGGATTAAATTATTATTTATTGGGTGAGAGGCATGGGAGGGAGAGAGTGGGCATGGCTCCATAGCCTAATGGTTGGGACATTCCTGGAGGAAAACCTGGGCATGATATAGTCAAATCTTGTAAATAGTCACATGGCCCTTCTTGACTATGTGCTGCTTTTCGAAATCCAAAGCCCAATCCAGAGAGTGCCAAGTTCCTACACAAATTACTCTAATGGTCTAAATGTTTTAGCTCTGGGATGCAGGCATGCGTTCAAAAATGGATGCGCTGTTACAATTAATTCTGAATGTGGTGCATTTAAGCTTAACTGCATATCCCGCTACCCTTGAATGAGGAATATGCAGTTATGTGCTGGAAAGGACTTGGATATCTAGTCCCGCCCCCTGCTCAAGGCAGGATCATCCCTGACTAGACCATCCCAGCCAAGTGTCTGTCCAACGTGCTCTTGAAAATTTCTAGGAGATAGACATTTCACAACTTCTCTAGAAATGCAAAACTCTAAAGCTCTTGGTTCAGAGATGATACCTTTTATTGGTTTAATAAAAGGTATCATCTCTGAACCATGAGTTTTAGAGTTTTGCATTTCTTTTCATCTCAGACCAACATGGCTACTAAATACAACTGCTCTAGGTAACCTGTTCCAAAGCTTGACTACCCTGATAATAAGTTCTTCCTAGTCTCCAGCCTAAATTTCCTCTGCTGCAATTTAGCATTATAGAAAATCAGGGCTCGAAGGGGCCTCAGGAGGTCATCTAATCCAAACCCCTGCTCAAAGCAGGACCATCCCCAACTAGATCATTCCAGCCAGGGCTTTGTCAAGTTGGGCGTTAAAAACCTCCGGTGATTCCATCACTTCTCTAGGTAACTTGTTCCAGTGCTTCACCACCCTCCTAGTGACTAGAGTCTATTGTTCCTAGTCTTGTTCCTGTGGAGATTAGACTACAGAGAAAAGCCCATCTCTGTTGTCTCTGTAATCATCCTTCAGGTATTTGAACACTGTTATCAAATCCCCCTTAGTCTTCCATTTTCCAGACTAAATAACCCTAGCTCTTTCAGTCATTCCTTATAAGTCCAGTTCCCCAGGCCTCTAATAATTTTTGGTGATCTCTGCTGGACTTCTTCCAATCTGCTAACATCTTTCTTAAAGTGCAGGGCCTAAAAGTGGACACGGTCCTCCAGGTCACGCCTCACCAGTGCTGAAGAGTGGAAGAATCACTTCCCTTATTTTGCAAGTGACAATCCTGTTACTTGTTGGTCTTTTTTTTGGATAAAGAGCACATTGTTGGCTCATATTGAGCTTATGAGCCTCTGTAACTCCCAGGTCCTTCTCTGAAGTACTGCTGCCTAGACAATCATTCCCCAGTCTGTATTTATACATGCAGTTATTCCTTCTGAAGAGCAGGACTTTGCACTTGCCCTTGTTGAATTTTACCTGGTTGACTTTGGGTAATTTTTCTAGTCTATTCAGGTCATTCTGCATCTTAGCCCTACTCGCTAGAGTGTTTGCATCTCCACCCAACTTGGTGTCACCTGCAAATTTGCTAAGTATGTACTCAGTCCCATCATCCAAATAATTAATGCAGTTATTAAACAATACCAGACCTGGAACAGAACCTTGGGGAAACCCCAAGGTTTGATTATCTCCTCTCAAGTAGCTTTTGAGTACTACTTGTTAAGCACAATGATGCAACCAGTTATGTATCCACCTTACAGCACTTTTGTCTAGTCTATATTTCCTTAGTTTGTTAATGAGAGTGTTGTGGGCTAGAGTCAAGAATATTATATTCACTGTTCTCCCCCCATCCACAGAACCTGTCACCTTATTGTAGAAGGAAATCAATCAGGTTGTTTAGGCATGACTTGCTCTTGGTAAATCCTAGGGCAGTGTGAAGCTTCGGTTGCTGATTTGATTTGGCCCAATTTGGTGGTCGAATCTCTGAATCTGAATTAAATCAGGAGATCCTTTAATCTCTCCAAACTGAATCAGAACCCTCCGAATCAATTTGGGGAGATTCTGAAAGATTCAATGATTCAGACATAGACATACAGTCCTAACCAGGATCTCATGTTTTTTTCTACATACTTCAAGGTATAACAAACCCCAAGCCCCACATGCCTGGAAGTTAGGCTGTGCCCCCTTCTCCCATGGGGCTGCGTAGGGCCTCATGCCCTTCCAACCCATGGGGCCGGGCCATGTCCTCTTTTCCCTGCAGGCCAGGTTGTGGACCCCCTTCTCCCCCATGGGGTCTGGCCCACTTCCCTCTGCAGTGCCAGGTTATGACCAAGCCATATCCCCTCCCCCTGCTAGGCTGAGCCATGCCCCCTTCATCCCTGCCCCTGGCTGGGTCACACCCCTCCTCCCCCTACATGGGGCCAGATTAAGCCCCCTTTCTGCCTTCCTGGAGCCTGGTTTAGACCAGGATGCCCTCTGCTCCCCTACTTGTTGCTTGATGGTACCCACCATACTGGCCCTGGCTGCTGGATTGGAACCATCATCCAGCCCACAGTCAGACCAGGTACAAACATCTGTCCCACCAGGAAAAAGGTTGAGCACCACTGCTATAAAGCAATATAGAAAGATACTGCAAGATTCTGTAAATGTTTTTTTTGCCTTGTTCAGATATGATGTAGAGTTTCTAATGCTACAAAATGACTTATTTTTGTATCCATTTATGTTAGTTAGGACAGCTCCTTGTCTCCCTTCCTACAACCACTTAAGAGACGCTACCAAGACAGATGCACTGTTGGTAAACATAGTGTAATGGACTATAACATCGTGGGGAAAGGGAAAGGAAGTGGAGGGGAACTGGGATTGCACGTGAAGAAACAGCTTCGTGGAGGGAGACAGAGAGAGAAACAGCAGCTAGCTGAGACCCAGGAGCTGCAGCGGGGCTGACTGCAAGCCATGACAGTGGGGCTTAGAAGGGGAGCTTGGGTATTTGAGTGTTCTGTGAGACTAAAGACAGGTTTGAGAGCCCCCCTGGAGTTAAAGGAGGGCTTACGATTTCTTCAGTGTATTGCATTATGTTGTTAATATTCCCAATGGACTCATCCCCACATACGGAGGTGTGCAGTTGCTGTGGCAAAAATTTGTGCCACTGCACACATCTCTGCACATGGGGTTGGTTGCAAGGCAAATTGTCCCATGTGGGATAGGGGACTACCTGTGCTGGTCCCAGCAGCCTTACCTGGGGTCTTGGGGCTCTTGGGGCAGCAGCAGCAGTGATTTGGCTGCTTGGAGTCCGACAAGCAGCCAGAGTGTGTCTCTGGCCAGCCAGGCTCCAGTGTCTGGTGGTGCACGCCACCAGAGATCTGGTGGGAATCTCTCAATGTAAACCCCACCCCGTTATGCTGCAAAGTATTAGTGTAGCAAATGCTTGCACGTGCAGAACATGTAGTTTGCAGCACCTCAAACTGTATGTGTGTGCTTGTGGGGATGTGCCCTATTTGTTACCTTGCTAAACCGTCCCTGAAGTGTTTTATCATTGAATTATTGTTATAGTCTGTTATGTATATTCTTAGCATATGTACCTTGATGTTTGCTCACCCATGTTTTTTCCAGTCTCCTTAGCCCATTGGCCTGTGACCCTATCCCCCCAGAATCCCCTGTATAAATTTGAGAAACCTCCTTTTGGCTCCTATGCAGTTTCCAGGGTTTGGTACAACAAAAACAAAAATCTCCAACAGTTTGTTCTCCCAACTGGAAAAGACAGAATAAAGATTTAGTTTCTCTGGAATAATCTTTAGTTATTTATATAAGACTGTGGGGCACAACACTCAGCTGATCCTCAAGTGACAGGAGTAGAAGCCTGGACTTTTATGATTTTATAATTTCTCTCATCTCTCTTTAGAAAATTATGAATTCAACTCATGGTAGTGTTAGAGTGATATTATAGTTGTGATGGTCCAGCAATTATGCAAGAGGCAAGATTTTTTTAAAAATTATTATTATTTTTTAATTGGACCAAGGGCATGGTTGAAATAAAGTTAAACAAGCTTTTGAATGCAAGACCAAGATTTATCAGAATTTAATTCATTACAATTTAACATAGTCACTTCTCTATTTTGGTTTAAGTACTTTAATTATTAGTGTTTTCAAAAGTTATCTCATGCAAATACCTGATTCTTAGCTCAGTGACACCTGATACTTAGTCACTTGAGACCACTGTATCTGAGAGGATGAACATATCTCTGGGATTCTGGAGGTCATATCTTGGTGGAACTAACTACTGCCTCATTCTTTACTCCTTGGCCTGGTCTTTACTCCTAATGGTATGTCTACATGTGCATTAATGCACCGTAGTTACGGCGCATTAATTTTAGTACATATAATAACAGGTTATTAAATCAGTGTTCAGTAACTGGTGCTACTGCATGCCTTTTTAGTGATTAGAAAGATGCATTGCCTTTTTAGTGACACTAATGCACAGTAGACTATTCTATTGTGCATTAGTGCAATAACATGGGTTTTGCCGTGATGCGCTGATATGCAGTAGAATTAGTTTACTGTGCATTTAGTGTCTTATGTAGATGTCCAATGTGATGTATTTGCCTTGCTAGTGGCTGCCAAACTTCTTGCTATCTAAAGGAAACCTGGTTATTATTCCAAAAGACTGAACAACTTGGGATATTTCTACTAGCATTGCAGAAAAGAAGAATTAAGACCTTCAAGTGCTTTTGTAAACATTTATCTTTGTAAATAACCAGGCAGTTCTAGCTGACAACAGCTGGGCAGATGATGAATGGTTAGTACTGCTAGCTGGGCTAAGAGGAGAATGTTTTAATGCTCATTCATCCTTCACCTTCACTCTTTGGTTTGTTGTAACCTATTGTGTTCCTTTTTGTAGTTAAAATCTGCATGGCACAGCAATACAATAGGTCCTGATTACATATTGCCAATATACAATAATTCCTAGTTCTAGCTTCATCTCTTACCAACTTGTATGTGACCTTGTTAGGTACTTACTAGCCTTGCTGGGCACTTTTAGAACAGAGATCATGGTGTGTAGTCCTCTTTAAGAATCTTGCATAAAACGCACTAGATGCATACTATGCACGAGTAGAAGTAAAGGCAAGAAACTTGTATTCCATTGGCAGAACATCTGCTTCTCTGTTAACCCTGCCCCTATGACAGAAAGCATTCATAAGTAGTCCTATAAGCAAGCAAGGATAAGTTGATACGTTAAGCATTTATATGTAAATCTATTAGCGCACTTCTACAGCAGGTGCAGATTAGTTTCCAAATCATAAATTGTTCCTGCTATGATTTTTTTTTCTTTTTTGGAGAAAATGATGGTCTCCTTACACACTGTTTAAGCTACTGTGTGTGTAAAGTAGTTTTTCTTAATTGGTTTTAAATGTTTTGCTCTCTTAATATTTGTTTTGGGTCTTTGGGGCCACAGCACAAGGCTTTATTACATGAGGCAGTTACTAACTTGTCACTTGGGTTTGTCACTAGAGGGTGATGATGTTACACACTTTACCAGTGTTTGTCTTTGCTATAGAGCAAAACATTGTCAAGACCGAAGAATAATGGGTTCTATTCCAGGCAGCACTGTACCTAGAATCCTGACGGCCCCAGACAAACTTTTAGCATTGGGCCTCCCTTTGCCAGAGATAATGATAATAATAATAAAAGAATTACCATTTTCAGCCCCCCTTTCTGTCCTGGCCTTGGACAGCTGCTCAGTTTGCCCATGTCTGTTTCTGGCCCTGATTCCAGGTTCTGTATGGGAACAGTCTTTTGTAAGCATAAACCCTTCTGCTACTGTTCCCAACCTCTGCTTATAGCTCTACCTATACTGTGCTTCCATTTGCTCTTTTATGCTGTAGCTTCTTCCCTATTTCTCTGTCTTAACATGGCCAATTGGGTTTTTTTTTTTTAATCCATATGAAGCAGACACCTAGCATGGAAAACTTCAGGACATACTGTTCTAAGCAGGCAAATTTCTAAGCAGCTGAAAACAGGTTCATAAAGTGGAAAGTATCAGGTAACTTTAACTGTAGGTGTTATTACTTGTTCTGTCTATGATAGTATCAGAGATGAACCCAAGCTCTTCTATCACTTTGGATAGTCTTCATAGAAAGCTGAAAGACATGAGGCAAGAGCCTACTGATGAACAATTAAACCAAATTGGGGTTAGATGATAGGAGTAATTTAAATACACATATTAGGAAAGTAATCAGAGTCTAGAGTTTATTTTAAATGCTCTCAGGTAAAAATCATGATTTAGCTGGGTCTGACTTGTGCCAGCTAGTTCTAGAATTGAACTGGGAAATCTCTGTTGGACAAAAATGTTACTCAATGCAGTTTTAAATGACGTAAATTTTCACAGCTTCTCATGGATTGATTGTCCCATCACCTCAAAGATCTTGGAGGTGTTAAAGCTTTTCTCCTGAGTCTATGCTTCAATTTTTCCATTTAAAAATTTCACTCAAATACTTTCAGTAAGTGGCAGGGGTGGGGGAAATAAACTAAACATTTTGCTTGGTTGTTCGAATCTTCCAATATTGCCAAACTTTTACCAAGTTCCTCTTAATTGTCATTTGGCCAATCTAAGTGCATTTACTGGAAGTAATGCCTTTAATCATTCTTCATAAATTGCTCTCCCAGGTCTGTAATTTTGAAGGGTTTCCACTGAATTCTTTCCCAGTTGTTGTAAGAATGCATCACATTTTTAAACATGATCTTACCACTGCTATAGATAACCTTGTCCCCCTTCCCTGCTCCAGTTCTCTCAATCAAACTTAAATTCAAGTATATGGCTATTTCCTTAAGATTGTTGTATATGTTTTTTTCTGTATGTTGACACAGGGTCCAATATAATTGTGTTATTTGCTAAATAGTACTGCTTCCTCTTTATATTGCTGCCCATTCTTCCCAATATCTTCTTAGTGTTCAGGGTTGGAGACATTTCTGTCTTTATCTCCTTCATCTTAGCAGCTTGCATCTGCCATTGGCTTGTGATGTGGTCTTTGATTTTAGTTGGGAAGTACTCTTTCATCAACGTTTCCTAGCAAGTTACTTTATGCTATATTTAAAACAGACCAGACTTGTTATGGAGTCTCTGTTTGGGGGTATAAAGTCATCCTGTAAAGAAACCATTACAGTTTACTTAGGGATGACTTACTATCGAGTCTGAAGGGTAATTAGGATTTTGTCCACGTGCCAAAATGGTTGGCACGTAGTCATGCAACTGTAATTCTTGGCACTTGAGCAGTTTGAGATTCAACATTGCTCACACTGGCCTGATGAGCATGCTTGGGCCCAGTAGCTGCCCTGAGGGGAGAGAATTAACTAGGTATATACACAAGGCTGGGCAAACCCTGAAATTTTAGTCTGAGAGAATCACAACCACCTCTGGGAGGCAAGGTGAGGTGGCCTCCATCCTACCTTTTAGCTAAGATGTTTAGGAATGGGATATCCAGGTTTTAGCCCCCACCTCTAAGAAGCTTTGAACACGGCTCTCTCGTTTCTCAACAAAGTGCTTTAAGTACCAGACCACAGAATAGGCTTTATCCTGCACTTACTGCAGTCTTCCTTTTTGAAGCTGGCTGCCTAGGGAGATGAGAGGGAGATCTGTGAGGCCAGAAGGACAAGCATAAGGTAGAAGGAACGTGGCTCAATGAGATGGCTGCTATTTTAGGAGCAAGGGGGTCCTGGGTTCTAAAATCCAGGGGAGTCAAGTGACTTCAGTATTTCTCAGAAACAGGTTTATTTTGAAATATAGATTACGGACATGAAAGTAGCAAGTACACAACAGAAAACAAGATGACACCATTTCTCCATTTTAAACATTTAATAGTGCACTTATTGATTATACTCTGTACAGACATATATAGCATGTTATAAACCTCTTCCTTTCTTTCACTTAGACCATAATCATGTAAAGCATATTTACAATAGAAAAAAAATACTTGAGGTACAAAAAACCCAAAAGAATATTTGAGGTATAAATACAAGTATATTTTAAATAATCTTTATCATGCTTTATCTAGGACAGTACATTGTGGGCAAGTATACATGTTTACAATAGAATGGTATGTACAACATACGATTTTACAAACTGTTTGAAGCTGAATATGCAAGGGCTCCCAATTCGTGAGGAACACTGATACTGGAAACACTACATTATTTGCCATAACAAAAAATCTTCATCCATTAAGGAAAACTTAATAACACTGACAATGGTAACTTAGTCTCAGGCAAAAATCCATCTTACACCTCATTCATACGCTAGCCATAAAATACATTTATCACTTAATACTGCATCTCTAAATCAAATCCCTATCTTTACAGTAAAACCTGTATAAAGACCACCTTTTCCAGAGGACCTCTTTTAGTTTCTTACTGCCCATAGGAAGCGATTGTCAGTGAGAAATATTTTAGAGGGCTAAAAAAAAAATCTATATATTAACTAGCTCACTCTAAAGCTTCTAGTTTCACACTAATGTGCAGATTTCAGAAATACAGGTACAGGAGAGGAAAATTTATATAAATCTTCCTTGTCAACTTCCTTTCTCTGCTGTCATAGGAGTCCTAATGACAGGACTTCCATGTCTACAATTTTCTTCATAAGCTGTTAAAATACAGTAAAATATACTAAGCTGGTTAAGACTGTATACAATTATCATAGCAGATCTAGGAGTAAATGCAACAATACTCACTTTTAGGCAACACAGCTATTGACATTTATTCACTTGACTACTACAGAGGAATTTCAGCCGTAAGCTCATAACTGTATTCTCCTCATTGTAATAGAATCACTAAATGCTCCTAAAAAGATCTGGATAGGCAATGGACAGTACTCTGAGCAATGTAGTATGGCAGTTGCTTACAAGTTAACAAAGATATTGACTGGGGAAAATACAAAACCAGCAAGAGCAAAGGATGATTGGTGCTGCAGCTGGCCCATTGGTAGTCAGATTCCAGGTTGAACTGTCTCCAATACATTAAAATCCATTCCGCTTAATTATCAGTGTACCAGACACCATACTTCTAATTCGACTTTTGCTACTCCTTTCAACCATTAACACACTCATTCACACATTAATTTCTGTGCAAACCTTTCTTCGCTTATCTCAGTGAGAACACATTGAAGAGTACCAACTATTCCAGTGGATACACCAGTCCCTCAAACACGTTAGATAAAATGACAGATACATACATAAAGCTAATAGCACATGGGATCACGCATCTTTACCATGTTACATAATATACTTATGTTTAAAGAGTTTTAGCTTCTCAGAAGCAATTCAAACCATCTAATAGTTTAGTTTATCTTTTTTGAAGTCCTCCTATATATATTCCAGTCAAGATCTATACTATAGACCTTACATAGACAGGAAGCAGCTTTCGGATGTATGGTATTGCCACAGCCTTATAGTAACGCTCACGGTCCAGTTCATGATCTTGTTCTTCCATGATATGACTTGCAGGTTGTGCTAGAATCCATTCTGCCATGACAATCCTTGGTTTTTGGGACTATATACAGGGATGATAATGAATAGTTGTTCCGCCTCAGCAGTCACCTAGATTTTACTTCTTTAGTCTCAAGATTCTGAACAAAAGAGTCTCTGATCTTAACAATTTCAGATGCACATAAGTGTCCAAAAGATTTGGTGTACCATTCTGGCATGTGGCCCCTATAGCATGGAGAAAAAGCAAATGAGAAACAGGTCCACAACTCTGGTCTTTACTAAACAAAAGCATAAAAGTGAACATCCTATTTGCTACAGATTCTTCCTAAAATCCGACAGAATATAACGTTAAGAAAAACCTTCCACCAACTTTGGAAAGCTCTTTATTGCATCTTAACTGCTCCAATCTATTCTCCATGATGTACTGTCTTTGTTCAATCACGGTGAATAAGATCTGCTGAGATGTCATCAAAACTTTGTTTCTGATATCAACTTATGCAGCTGTGCGTAAATAATACCTCCCTCTCTCTTCCCACCCAAATGTTCCTGCTATAAAGAAAACGAACCAGCACACATTTTCAAAAAAGGTACATAATTGGCTTAATGAATAACACTGAAAGATGCATCTCCCTAGCTCTCTCATGCCATAATGAAGTTAGGTTGTGTGCTTTCTATGGCCGAAACTGTCTTCACTGGTTTTGCGAGGTACACAGCATGGATTAGAAAGTTCCGAATGTACCTTGAACCTTAACTTACTATTAAAATATTGATATTTTGTGAACACTGCCATGCCATGGGATTTACAAAACTCGGGCTCTCTTTCAGTCCTTATAATGAAGATTGTAGTGCCTCAAATTCCTGATTTGATACTTTTTTTTAAATGATCCCAGTAGATGTCACTATCATTTCAGATACAGGATTGTAACATTTAAGCCTATTTGTTTAATTAATGTTGTATGTTACAACCTGCTTACCCCTGCCCCACAGAACTGCCTCCATCAAAGACTGGTGGGACAGAAGCAGAAGACCATACCTTAAATCAATCCTGCACATGTAGGTGAGTTTGGATTTTCCTGACCCGCAGGGTTCAATCAGATACCTGGATAAGAGCACGTTAACTCTAACACCAACCATTGGAGCATGGTCATGATCCACTGAGGTGGCTAAAAGCACACAGGCCCCTTTGGGGAAGTTTGTCCTCCATGTTCTATTAAAAACAATTAGGAAAGAATTGTCTTACATTAGGTGGTTGCTTGATTTTAGAAAAAGGGACAAGTTTCTAATAGTGTTAGAATAAAAGTAGAAGAATGCAAGATGTAGCACACATGCACAAACCTGCCTTTCTTCTATAGTATAGGCAAGATTGTCTGAACATCTCTTATACACAAGAAAAAAGTTTTTGATGGCTTCCAATCACCAGGTACATGAAATCTCACCTTAAGACTACGAAGTCTCTAGCTGGGTGTGGGGCCATGCTGTTTTGGACATATTGGTAGATATCTGTCTGACTGTCCAAGGTTTCAATTACTTTTGAATCCAAGAGATCTTCATCCCAAAGATGCTGTTCTTTCAGTAAACGGTTTAAAATCTCTTCAGGCATGGCAGGGACTTCAATGGTGGACTTCCACAGCCGCAGTGGGGGCCCGTCAGATACCTGGGAACATAAGCACGGACTTCTCAGGATTATTACAATTTATGCTTTCTCTTTCCTGTTTTCCTAGTATTGGGAATACATAGAAAATCAAAGCACCATGTAAGGTTGTTATTGGAAAGACTATCTTTCTTACGGAAACCTGATGTTTAACTGAATAAAACATCATAGCCTGGTAGAAATAACGAGCCTTTCTTAAGTTGTACAGGTAGCTATCAGAATTTCAAAACGTGACCCTACCCTGAAAAAGTATTGTATGAAAAGCATCTTGATGTGCCATGGATATTATATTGCCTCCCTGGTGTTAGCTGAAATGTAATCAATTACAAATAAAGGAAAATGTTTTTTGGTTCCCTTCCTCACTGCTCCGAGCTTTGTATATTTGAGCTTAGTCCAAAACAAGAAGGTCTTCCTTACCATTTCCTGTCATAAATATTCTTGCAGGCCAACTAATGCCTTCAGTTACCTCTGTGAAACACTTGGCTTCTAAGGGTTTTAATGTGTCTAACTGCTCCTGCTACTCAGAATATAATAACAATATTTTGAAGATGCACATGGCTGAATGGAATGTACTCACTGCCTCTTAGCTATTAGGGCTCCTGAGCTGACAAGACAAAACTCATTTTTGTTACTTATAGCTGTACACTTGAAACTCTGGATACACCTGAAGATCAGCTCTAATGTGATGGGGTTTTCACAAAGTTGCTTTTCAAAATACAGCCACACTTTCTCTGTTTGCAAAATAAAAGCATTGCTGAAGCCATACTTTTTAGATTTATTAGAGTATATTCTATATTGGCCAAACCATTAGACCCAAGGCTTCAGTGTTAAAAATGAGATAGAACTTTACCTTTTTATAGGCCAGCTCTGCTTGCTCAGATGTTGAACAGTTGACCCAACCTTTAAATTTTTCCTTCATGTCCTTGAGTAGATCATCCATGCAGTCCTGGAGGTAACAGTGATAGTCAGAGGACTCTGTGCTGTTGTTTTGTCCAAGCTCCTCCAAGCTGAGAGGTCTAAGATCTTGCTCTGTATAAGAATTTCGACATCTGCTCATTTCTTCAGGAATCTGGAAGTAGCACAGAGAGAGAGAGAGAGAGAGAGAGAGAACTCATACCAAGACACTTTAACCATGCTGTGAGAAACACTGTTTTGAGTCAAAGAACTGAGCAGGATGGACACTGTAAATTTAAAATCCACAAATGATAGTCGCTCCAGTCATCTGAATTTGAAAGTGCCTGTAATCTCCCTCAGACATACAATTACATTGTATGACAACTAACACAGAGCATGCAGTTAAACAGAGCAGTGTACTAATGAAAGACCTGATCAAACACAAAAGGGAAATCTCCAACTGCTGAAAGAAATACTTACACTGTACTTCACTTCCACCTTCTGCAAGTCAAAAACAATCCCCAGCCACACCCAGGATCAGAAAAAGTAGTGAATGGTGTGTGTGTTGTACATGCTCACATGTTTGAAAAAGAAGGAAAATGTATGTGAAAATTACATAGGACCACACTGTAAAAGGACAAATGGAACGTGAAACACTTGGAAGCTAAGAAATCTCAAAATTAAGATTTCTGATGCAACTTTAAATGTAGCCTGCCTATGCTTGTCCATAATGATATTTTTAAGACTTTACATTTTATTTAACATCCAATTTATCAAATGAAAATTTAACCATTTAAAGACACATCAAATACCCCAAAGTATGTGTAAATACATACATACATCTTCTATTAACCCAGGTCAATGTCCACAGATAACTTGTGTGTTTTTTCTTTCTCTTTCTTTCAATTGCTGACAGTTACTTTACCTTTTAGTCAATGTTATGCATTTGTGTTTTTCCGTCTGTGTGTGTAACCTCCTTAATTCAACCTTTTTTTTTTAATCAGGACTCTGCCTGATACAAGCTCGCTATCATCTACTTAGCTCCTCTTTTAGATTTCAAATAATTTCAAATTTGTTCTTAAATGCTAGCTCGTAAAACTGGCACTTTCCTCAAAAATGTTTCTCAGGGAGCAGGCAGATGTTCACTTAATGACATGATGGGAATCTAATCTAAACAATCATACTTCCTGCCACAGCACATGCAATGCAGGAGGCATGACTGTTTGGATTGGGGATCAGATCCCAATCATGCCACTGCCAGCAGGAAGCCTGGGGCATGGGTTTACAAATTGAGCCCCCCCGCAAACTTGGCACGTGCAAACACACAGGCTCCCTACTTGAACCTCGTAACAGGTAGCCTCTCCTTAATGCTGGCACCCCTGTAGACCCCCGAAAACCAGTGTGTAGCTGGGCTGTGTAAGCCATTTTTACAGGTCCCAGCACACCAGAGATCCTGGGATCAGGAATCTCTCCTTGACACTAGGGATATCTGAAACACCTTGAAGTTTCTTGTTTTGCAGCTCCCCAGAGCTGCGAGGCAAGGGAATCAACCTAGGGCAAAGACCTGGGGCTCCCCATAACCAAGCATTTTAAAGGGCCTTGTTCCACAGCACTTGGCTGCCCCAGCCCCTCTCCTGACCCCCATCCCAATGCTGATGTTGACAGTCAGCTAATCATCAGCATGGGCATGCTACACATTCAAATTATGGCTCCATACAAAAAAGCCACAAAGATGTTGCACATAAACTGTGGAATATCTTTTTTGTTGATTGACCACTATGTCACCATAAATCAGCTGAATGTGTACCACTACTACTATTTATGGTGCAATTAACACATTAATTATGTCTTAAATATTATATGTGCCAGAAGTCTTACTGGTTTGGAGGCAGGAGAATCTCTCTCACCAAAATCTAAGAATTTCCACCAAAATTCTAAGCAAGCACCTTTTTTCCCCTTCTACCCTGTAGAACAGCGACTTGATAGGACAGTTTTCCTGAAGTTTTTTAAACCAGTTAGTGATTTTAGGAGTGCCAGTCCTCTTCCAAGCAAATGTAATTTTTCAGCCACTAGAAGCTGTGCAATCAATTCTGTACGACTTATGTTACAGAGTTCTCGGGAAGGTTCGATAAAATCATTAAGGGTTTCTTATTATTTCCCTTACCGTGTCTCTAGCCATTTTCCAGAACATTTTGATTCTGGGACACATCCCCCATATGTGGTAAAATACAATATTATTTAATTACGTTATCCTGTTATTCTTTATATAGGACCCTTGCCTCATTCAGTCAGGATCTGAGTGAACTATGCTAGTTGAGGAGCAGCTGTTCAATACTTTGTTCTGTTTGATATGTGGTCATGTGCTGTATTTACTGCACACTGGTCAAAACCCTGCTATGAAGACCACATTGGCTACTCCAAGATTCTTATCACTGGAAGCAACTGTGCTTCAGCTAATGAAGACTGCTGGGAAATGCAGTAAGATCCTATGTTACAGATAGGACCAAAGCCACCAACACATTCAGTCAAAACTATTCTTTAGTTCTGGTTGCCTAATTTGAGATTGGATCTCTGAAAAAAAAAGCAGCGATTTGAACATTCAATAATTC
This sequence comes from Alligator sinensis, assembly GCF_000455745.1. Taxonomy (NCBI): domain Eukaryota; kingdom Metazoa; phylum Chordata; order Crocodylia; family Alligatoridae; genus Alligator; species Alligator sinensis. Next base: position 2,946,631 of record NW_005841957.1, on the reverse strand, counting down.
TAATATTATAAAAGCCGTAGTCTGTCTGTCTATAATGCTTTATTTGCGCTCTGACTGGTTGACTGAAACAGCCAGAGTGCAAATAAGCATTTGGACAGGAGGTGATGGCACAGCAGAGTGCCACCATGATGATGGGGACATGGGACTATGGGGCCTTGCTCCCCCAACCCTGCTCCCCACAGGTGGCGACAGTGGGGAGGGGCAAGGCCACTGGAGCTGGCCTCACGCCCCCGCACCCTGCTTGCTCCTTGGAGGTGGCAGTGGCAGCGTGGGGGGGTTGGTTGGGGGGAGCGGGGTTGGGATGCCGTGGGGGACAGGGGCGAAGCCACCAGCACCCCCCCTTTCCATCATGGGGGGGGAAGAGGAGGAGCAAGCCTGAGGGGGTGGGGAGAAGCCGGCCTGCCGCAGTGTGGGGGGAAGCAGTGGGACCGACCTGGCCCGGCAGCAGCAGGGGTAGGGGAGGAGCGGGCCTCCTCTTGCCTCGGGCCCGGGCCTACTCCTCTACCACCCCTCTTTCCATGTCAGCCCTGAGGCTGCTTCTCCCATCCCCCTACCACCACCAGGTCAGCCGGACCCACTGCTTCCCCTGCCACTATGGCGGGCTGGCTTCCCTCCACCCTTGGGCCTGGTCCTTCCCCACATCAGGCCCAGACCCACTTCTCCCCTCCCACCACTGCTGCGGTGGGGAGCAGGGGAGTGGACCTGGACCCCAAGCATGAGGTGGGAAGGGAGGAGTGGGCCCAGATGGGGCGGGGGGTCTGTCTCTGCTGGCGCCCCCCCGTTATTCTTGACTGGCAGTTGGCTAGTGCTAAATAATGATGTTCCTACTGAAAAGTCCCCATTGCTGTTTGGTAAGCTTTAGATAAAGCACCTCCACTGCCAATTTGAAGTGTGGGACACTGATACAAGAGATGCTCCAGGCACTTTAATTAGAGTGGCTCTTGGAGCTGTTCTAATTAACTGCCCCTACCCCCAACCCCTGAAGCACATGTAAAAATGCCCATGGTGACCACCCATTAAAATCTGGCATAAGGTATTTGCCTGGCATCATGGAGAGATTGGTGAAGACATGAACCCAGGTCTCCAAGGTGGCCTTTGCCTGCTTAAAACCATGGAACTTTTCACTCTTGAAATCTCCTGCTTCCTTTTCTATGGAATCCTGACATACTCTCTCCTCTGCACTGAACAGGGCAGGATTATGTAAAAACAAATAGTATTGGCTCCTGTAATTCAAAGACAATATCATATTGTATGCATACACAAGCAAGATGCTGTGAATTATAGCTATGTTAACTTACATGGTTCTGACTTTCCAAACTTTGAGTGCTTGATGGCACTACCTACCTGAATACTTCTTGTAGTGGGTTTTTAGATGCAACTTCCCTGATTTTTAGAAAAGCAAGTAGTGAAAACAAATTCTGCCACACAGAAGTGTACTAATTGGATCTTTTGTCAGCAGGGTTTGAAATGATAGCTCCCCAGCACAGACCTGAGTCCACTTGAACTAACTGCATAGTGAGAGATTGGCCAGCAGAGGGAGGTGAGTCACATCTTTGTAGTAGGTTTTGGTCTATTTGCAGACAGCAGAGGAATGCTAACACTGAAGGAATCCCGAGTTCCACCTAGGTGAGGGTGTGGATATTGTCCCAGTGGTTACAAACCCTTTAACCTCTGCTTCCTGTCCATAGTTCCACACTCCAATGCCTGCCCTCCTCCTGCTCTTTGCCCTGCTTTGCGAAGTCCTGAGATTTTAGCACAAGTCCTGTGCTCTTTGCTGTTTGACTTAAATCCTCAATTCTTAACAGCAGCATCTTGCCTTTTGTTAAATAGAAGCTGGAATTCTCATACAAGTTCTTGATCATGATCATTGTAGTGAAAAGTTTGAAAATGTGACCCAAGAGGCAGGATCAAGTCTCAGTTTTTTGGATGTTTGGGGTCAGATTCTATTCCATTTCTTAAGCATGCAGGTAGACTCAGGTTCTCACATATTCCACCTTGTTCAAGGCCCTGGAAAAAACTCTTAGTACAACGAGGTGGGTGGGTCTTCCTTTTCCTTGGCACTTTTTGATCGAGTCTTATGGATCAGTTGATGGTGTGTTACAAAAGTAGATTTTCAAGGACTTGAACAAGGTGGACTAGAAACACACTTACGTGCCCAATAGGTGGAACAGAATCTGGCTCTTGGAAGTGACAATGCTTGCTGCCTACCCCTGCTAAAATATACACATAAGCACCAATATGTATACATATGGATTTTAAAATGTACTTTTACTCTAATTATATAGTCCAAAGTAAAATATACTTGTTTTTCTAGAGAGGAGTAGGTGTCCATTTTGTTTTGCAAAATTCTTTCAACTCAGTGCTGTACCAATGGGACTATGTTTCACAGACAATCATCTCACCTGGAAGAGCTTCTTGCACTCAGCAATCATATGGGCCAGTCCCTGGGTAGCAGCCAGATTTTCATTTAAATCTTTCTGATCAGGTTTGCCCAGACTGGGCTTCCGTTGCATCACCCTATGCAAAGGGGTGGGGGAGGGTGGGAATATGAAACGTTCAAAATTAGTGAATGGAGAAGATGACAACTCTTGTTACAGTTTGGTAAGAAGGCAACATGATTGCAGAATGCCCTGATGTCTTTACATAAGCTCTGGGTCATGCCAAGATTGCCCTATTGCAAGATGCTACTGATGTCTTTACTGAGGCTGTTCCTATACCATATACCTTTTTGCAGAGTTGTCTGTATTTGTAACAACCCTATAACAGAGAACAAAGACTGGGGATACAATGTTTATTTTCAACCTAATGCTTCTAAGTTTTCTAAGACATCTGAAATAAATTCCTTCCCTGCACTCTTTATCATCTGCTAATAGTAGAATCCCAGTGCCTACCATATACCAAAAACAGTAGCACAGGAACAGCAGTTCAAAGCTACATTCTTCTATATTTCTGTAGGCGTACCTTGGAGAAGAATTCTCTCTCTTGAGAGTATTTAAGTGGAAGAGGGAGGGTGCTAAACACACAGCAAGGTTTGTTGGCGTCATCTGGTTCTCTTTCACTGCAGCTGTGACATCACTCAGGAAATAAAGCAGAATCTGTAGGACCTCCCTGTTCTCATCGGGTAGAAGCATAATGGCAGCCTTAATAGCCTGGAGACGCTGATCCTTCGGCACATCTGCATAATATTAGCAATTCTCTCATCAGCTCATTGATTTTCCACACACGCAGCATGAATACATCCCAAAGTAAACTCTGGCTTCACATTTTTTACTCTAGTTTGAAGTGATTTCCTTTAGGATGCATACCATTCATAGGTAACATGAAGGATTTTTTTTTCCTTTTTATTGCCACCAGCTTAACTACCCTCAGTTATTTCCTGCCTGGAGAAAAACTCGAGTGAAAAAAAGAGTTGTGCTTACTCCAGAGTTAATTTTAGAATTTAA
>NW_005841957.1:2940058-2943178 GCF_000455745.1 Alligator sinensis | reverse complement strand
AAAACTGCAGAAGTCTGACTTGGATGGACATAGGTGGTGAATTAGCAAACAGAAAGTCTAGCCAACTTAAGACTCCAGCAAAAGAAAAAAAAAATTCTTAATACTGAAAAAGTTTGCAAGGGAAATGCAATTAACAAAGCTATAAATATTAAATAAATAAATAAATTGCTAGTAAAATATGCAGAAAAATGCTTCACCAAAACACACAGGTCTGCCTTATTGAACAGCTCTTTCTAAGGCATATGGTGGAAAAAGAGTCACAGCAGTACAGCCCCGTGCCATTAAACAGCTCCATGGTTACTGAAAACAAACACCTCCATTGGGAAATTTTGACTTGTCCTTTTTTTTTTTTTTTTTTTTTAAAATAAAAACTGAAAGGGACAAATAATAAAATAAGCCAGACCAGCCCCTGCTTCACATAAACCAAATGCCAATGAGCCAGCTTTAAAGACAACTTGAGGATCTGAATCATCATCAGGCACTAACACTGTCATTAGCACCACAAAAGCATGCTGAAGGAAAACTTGGTTGAATATCTACTATAAAATTCTCACACTGCTTTCAGTTGTGATTGCTTTGGGCTTAGGTCCCAGTTGTAAGGATAGAAGGGAAATTTTTACAAAAGTGTTGTAAAATACCTTTTTTCATACACACGTATCATCTTTTATCCTCAGTAAGCTCAAGATGTTTACTAACCCAAGCAAAGCCAGAGCCAGTGCATAGTATGGTACATAAGAACAAAGGGAAGGTGAATTCTGGATGTAAACACTGAAGCAAAATTTACAGTCATTTCTGACAACTCTTTGCTGTCTATGGAGAGTAGCTTAAACTTCTAGTCCAAGCCATCCTTTGTGAACAGAAGGTATAGATCAGTAGGGCTCCTGCCCCTGTGGATAGAGGGGGAAAAGCACTAGTTTTTTGCAGCACTGCTTTAAACCTTTGGCATTAAGCATCTTGAAGCATCTCTGCAGCACAGGTATTCAGTGTGCAAGGAGGCAGTAAAAGCCTGAGGCAAGGGAGACATGCCATTCCCTTCTCACACCTGCACTCTGCTAGAAATCCCCATGTGGACACACACATACACAGGCTGGCTGAATCATCTTTAAGTTTTTTCTAGACACGCATTCAGTGTGGTGGAATCCCCCCAGGAAGGCTTTTGGAAAGGTGCTAGGTGATGTAAGACACTCAGCTATCACCACAGGAATTCATATGGACAGAATGAAGAGTACCTCACTGCGTAGCACAGTTGAAGTTGTACTGCCTTGGAGCCTGTGAGCATAAGGAAGCATGGTTTGTGTGTACTAGTTTTGCCACCAAAGGACATCAAGGGATTGTAAAGCCATTTACCTACTTTTACTTACTGCATAAACTGGGATTTTTCTAAAATTTCTAATCTGGCAACATGTTGGGGAGGGGAGGGGGGAGATTGTGGTGTGGGCGTGTCTACATGTGCAATTAATGTGCATGAATAAAGTCCATGCTTATTGCTCTGGAGTTTATTTGTGAGCAGCACACTAAGCCTGGCCAGAACAGCCCCGGCTGACAGCACTCCAGAGCTGCTCCAAGCGGGCACAGTATGCTGTGGAAGGGCTGGCTGGGGCATAAGGGTGCTTCAGTGTGGGACAAGCCAGCAGGCAGCCCCCGCACTGAAGCACCCCTGTGCCCCAACCAGCCAGACAGCAGCTACACGTGTGCTGCTGTGCACAAAACTCCAGAGCGGGTTAGTACTTGTATTTACAAGTACTAACCTGCTCTGGAGTTTATTAATTTCATTCACCCTAATAGGGGCACATGTGTAACTAATTAGGCAGCTCAGCAGTAAATATTTCAGAGACGAACCTTGTAAGGGGAATCTGCAGTAATAAATCTAAGCCTCTGTTTTGTAGCCAGTCAAAAGGGACCAAACAATGGACAGCAATCTGTACAGACTTCAATTTAGTCAGCAGAAATGAAGGGAAATCTCCCTCTTGGGATGTGAATCTGTGGTTCTAGAGAGATTTGTCATTTCTTTCTAGAAGCTCCGACAATTGAGCCATCAAAACATTTAATTTTGGCAATCATCCCTTCGTTCCTTCTAACCAACTATGCAGAGGGGTGGCAGTTACTGAAGTGGGAATGATAAAACATTTCAGAAGTGGTTGTTGACCATTAACTAAGATTAAAGTGCGTTGCAAATTTGGCCAGATATGTTCTAAAGAATTTCAGTAATTTTGGAATGAACTTCAATTTTTACTGAAGCCAAAGACTCTGCTAAGCAGGTATTTGCAAGAGGTGGATGACAGATAGTGGATGCTTCAAAAAAGAAGAGAAAAAACAGGATCGTAATAGTGTTATTCATCTCCAAAATCATCACAGCTTGCTTGTCTGTGGAAGAATATTTGGCAGTTCAGCCTTAGCTTTACATATTAGACATTTATAAGAATGAGCAGGAAAATATGTATTTCTTTGAAATCAGTGTCTGATTTTCTATTTAACATGAGAAATCAAGACTTACATTGGTAAATCTGCAAGAAGGTCTCTGAGAGTTTGTTGGTCATGAGTGGCTCTGGAAGGTCACGGAAGTACTGCTTTAACATGTCTGCCACATCATAAGCAGATTGTCCTTCATAGTTAACGCCGTCTATTGAGTTCTCATTCATTTGACGCAAAACTTGGATTCTTGACTTGACTCCAGATTTCCTGAACAGCCCAACCTACATGTGTTTACATATTAAAAACAAAAAACCCAAAGCACGCATATTATATCTAGAAGGGATGTCTTTAACTATACTTCAGATTCCTCAGTCTTGCTCCAAACCCTGCAGTTCTTACTCAGGAAAAATTCTCATCGACTTCAGTAAGAATACTGCTTGAACACGGCAAAAGTAAGACATAAGTAAGGGCTTCTGATTTAACTTGAGAGTGACAAATAATTAATAACAAAGTTCTAACAGGTGAGATTGCAGTGCAAAAGCAGTGAAATGAAACTGACCTGATCCAGGCAATGGTTGCGGAGGTACCGCATGGCCTGTTGAATGCTCTGCGGAAGAGGCTGTCCCATACGCTGGACATTAATTTGCAGTGGAACTCCAAACACATTCCGATCTTTATAATCTGGTACTTTTATCCTTTTCATAAACT
>NW_005841957.1:2932537-2940048 GCF_000455745.1 Alligator sinensis | reverse complement strand
CAGAAATCTTAGGCATTAAGACACTAACCTTGGCTCACACATACATCCCCCCTCCTGCATTCTGGATTCCAGCAGCTGTAAGATACACTATAAATATATGTGAAACAGAAACACTTAATAGAATTAACATTAGGAGAGGCCCTGAAATAATAAATTTTCTAATCTATTCCAAAAGGTGGGAAATAAAGTTCCTCTACGAGGAAAGCTTAGTGTCGGGAAGGTTCTATAGATTGATTACAAGCGCTAACGTACTGCTAGTCTATTAACATGAGTACGACGTAAATGAGGGGGCAGAACTGCAGGGGCCAGGTTGGCCTAAGAGCCAAAATAAATCCTGTGGTCAACGACCTCTTACGGCATAGCTTCTTTAGGTCTCAATAAAGATGGGCATGTGAACAATGAACGTTTTGTATGTCAACCACTTGTTCTATAGAGCCCTCAGACCAGGCCCACCACCCACCAGTATGTGCCACAGCAGGAAACTGATGTAATGCATTAGAGTCTGTCAGCTAGAAACTTCAGTTCTTTTAAATGACCTCTTTGAGGGACCCCCCTGCTTTTGAGCCCCCCACTCCCTTCACAAACATGCCAGCGCACACATAGTTTCAGTAAGAGGCCATTCTACTTGCTTTTTACTCAGACGAAAAAACTACCAAAACTGAAAAAGAATTATTTACACTCAGATTTTTAGTATTGTTTTCTTCTCAAAGATGGGAAAAAACCCTTTGGAATCTGAAACTGCTGAGATCATTTAGTTAATGAAAGAGAAAGTTAACACAGGATACAAAGCCTAGCAGAATATAGCAGTCTTAGAAATTGGGGAGACCCTTTTAAATAGTCCAATGTACAGTGCAAATAAACAGACAATGTATTGTGTTTATGCCTAATCTAGCCCACAGAAAATAAAGAGAATCAATTTGTATTTCCATGTAGTTAAGCATTATTGATATACATGTGTATAATACTTGCTTTGTTGTAAAACACGGCAATGGAATGTGAAAAAACACATTACGATGCCCATCGAGAATCTGAAGCATGCACGGATAACTGGTCAATACTTATTTCTGTCCTTCAGAACAAACAACTTCTGTATTTAGAATGGCTCACATAATAACAGCCTTTGAATAGGAGGCACTTTGATGCGGAGTGAAATACTTACTACAAGTCCCGGGGAAGGGAGGAGGCTGATGAGTGGCAGGGAAGAGAACGAAGGGGAGAAAAATTTTATTGCACCTTTTGGTTTCTTAGGTTGCACTGACAGATAAGGAAACATAGAAGGTTTCTGTTTCATGCCATCTGACGAAAGACACTACATGTGTAGCAAATGCTCAATACTATTGGCTACAGGAATCTTATTAGTGTTTCTAATCTAGATCTTTTTTATCCTTTGTTTTAAAAACCACTAAATTGCATTGATTTTATGTTTAAAAATTATTTAAAAGAAAGAAAAACACTTACTATTATACAGAAACTTATTTTACAGTAAATACCAAGTACAATTATGTCATAAAATATTAAGAATAATTTAAAGAAGGAGAAATCTTTTCTACTGTTTTTTCAAATGTACAGAGGTACATCCTACTAAAGACAAATTGTTTTAATGTATCTCTAGTCTTTTTCATTGGGAATCCCAGCTAGACTTCTCCCAGCATAGACAAACAGTCCATGGTTTACTAGCATGTGCCCTGAAATACGTTCTATGTGGCTCTGTGCCTCCCAAGTAATATGCATACGAGGCCAACCAAATACAAAGAACTGATGATTTTCATATCCTGAGATGCTACAGACATTGCAACGACATGGCTGGATGAGGTAATAATTAAGTGTAGCTGCAAGTGATGAGGACTGGGGAAGTTAGTTAAAGGTTTCCTGAATTCTCTCATTGAGTGGCCAATCCCTGAGGGATTGAATGGTTAGGTGCCTGCCAATTAGGGTATTAATTGCTTACCAGCTGAAGCCATGCTTATTGGAAGGCGTGTACCTCTCCAGGAGGGCAGTTAACTTCAAGAGTGAGTATTTCTGTAGCAGGTTCATCTGTGCCACAGACTGGCAGTTAATCTGTAAGGATGCCGAGCTCAAACTGGGTCGATGGGAGCTCTGAAAGCTGTGCCATCTCAGTCTGTGCCTGCCGGGAAGGAGAGGAACATAAAGAGCAATTTATTGGACTGTGTTTGGAAGTTACAGGTGGAAAACATAGCAAAAGGGTGATCTCTAATGGTCTAGAGGTTTGCAGTGATGTTTCAGAACGCTGTTCTGATAAATGGCATGGTAACATCCATTCTGTTCTGAGATTTCCCTAACATCCAGAATTAGGACATGGGTGGGCAAAATACAGCCTGCAGGCCAGATATGACCCATCAACAGATTCAACCCAGCCCATGGGTGGACAGCTTCCAACTCACTGGATCTGACCTGTGGGCAGGAGGTGACTCCAGCTGCTGTGTGGTGCTGAGAGGGTGGGCAGGACTGCTTCTGCCCAGCAGTATCAGGCATCAGCTGTGGACCCAGGTGGGGTTTCTACCAAAGCAGGTAGGCAGTGGCATCAGCTGTGGACTCTGTTGGCAGGTTCAGAAGCTTGGATGCAAAACCTGTCACCACCAGCATCCACAGATGACCCACTGCCCGCCCTGCCGGTGGTGTCAGCTCTGGACCCAGACAGAAGCTGCTACTGCATTGGAAGGGTGGCGTCTCTCTCTTCTCTCATCTTCTCTCTCCCTGCCCCTTCCCTCCAAAACATGGACAAAGCTGCAGTTCACCAGGAGCCCTGAGGGTCAGCTGTGGACCCAGGCAAGAGCTGCTCCTATGCTGGGAGGGCGTTCAATGTCAGCTGTGACACTGCGGGCAAGTTCCGACTCTGCAGCCTGTATGGCACAGCAGGGGCTCCTGCCAGGGTGCACAGCTGAGCATCAGGTCTCCTGGCGAACTGCAGCTTCAGCCAGATTCTAGAGGGAGGGAATGGAGAAAGAGAGAGAGAGAGAGCAACAGAGATGGATGTGACCCTTAACAGGTCCTCCAAACTCATTAAGTGGCCCTCCATTCAAAATAATTGCCCATCCCAAGTTAGGAGCTTCTAATCCAGTGTACTTAATATAAAATACCCAGGGACTACATGGGAGTGCAAGCCTGGTGTAAATCAGCATCATGGGATTAACTACCACAATTTGCACTGTCAGAAGTTCTCAAAGGGTTTTTAATGAATTCATGTACAGCGCCTCTTGGGATATTACTGAGACTGACTAAAGGCTGGATTCTTGAAAGGTATGTAGGTGCCCAAAGCCCTGTATTTTAATTGGAGTTAGGCACTTTTGAAAGTGCCTAAATATATCTTTACTAATCTAGGCCTAACTGATTTGCACCAGCCTAAGCAGAACACCAGTGACAAAGCTGGGAACAGAATCCATGGCTGCTTGCAGATGTTTAAACAAAAAAGTGCCTTAATGGAAGCAGCAGCTTTTGACCCAGCTCTGCGGTGTCTGTAAAGATTGGGAACTTCAGTGGGGCTTTCTGGCGCTTTTAGCTAAAGCTGACTCGATCAGCTATTAGATAAAAGCACCAAAAAGTCTCACTAAAGTGCCCAATCTTTACAGATGCTGCAGAGCTGGGTTGAACTAACATGCTGCCTCTTCTGGGCATGTAAGCATTTGGCACAGGAACGTGCCAAGTTTAAAGTAAAGCACCATTTTGGGGGATTTTTTTTTTTTTTTTAAACATCTGCAAGCACCCCATGAAGCCAGATCCCTGCTGACTGCTATATGTAGCACAGACACAGCACTGCCATACCACCTGAGAACTCAAAGCCAACTGAGACAACTATGGCAGCCTTAAGAAAACCCCATGGCACTGTAGTGAGTGAGTTAAGTAACTTACTTTCTGCTTTGTTCATATGGAATTAATGCCTGGGCATATTATTAAGGGGACTGGGCTCCTAGAAGCGACATGTTTTAAAATCAAGGATTATAAATCAAGTTATAAAAATCAAGGATTTGACTTCTTACTATCACAGAACAGAGTACAGGCAATTTGGAAGAGCAGGTGCCCAAACACCTGCACCCTGGATAATGTATAGATTGGATCATGACATTCTGTGCTCCTCTCCTACACTGTTTTCAGTTCAAAAAGTGATTCAACACCCACCCCGAAAAACCGCTTTAATGTGTCTGGGGAAAATAACTCTGCAACGCACAGAAGGTTCCATTTCAGTGGAGGCTGGCACACTACACAAATAAGTTCATTATTTTACAGTGGCTTAGGAACAACTCTAGTTTAAAAGTTAAAAAATAAAGTTACTCCCAGCCATAACTTTGCCAAATGATTTGTAAAAGTCACATATTTCTTTTCCTTCTCCCAGCTTCTGCCAGGCTAAGGCTTTAACTGGTACTAGTGAGAGAACCCATAGAACTGACCTGTTGGACCGTGTCAGTGATGCTCCTACCCCAGAGTCCCTTCTGTCCTGCAGTCCTGAGGGCTCCTCCGTTTCATTTAATGAATTTCCTGTACTGTCAAGGTCACTGGGTGTTGTTCGATCATTATCCACATCAAGGTGAATCTGCTTTGGAGAGGAAGGGCATGGGGAAATTGAATCTAGTGCTGAATCAGAGTCCCCTTCATCCGAGAACTTTTCTGACCACTGGTTTACTATTCTCTGCATCCCTTTCACGTGATAAAGGATGTCATCCAGTTCTGGGAAGAGGTCTTCATTTTCAAGGTCAGCCAGATCACCTGTACTGGAGTACAGTATTGAGCCTGGTACATTGTCATAAATGCTAATGCGACTGCCCACAGAGCTGGAAGAGTTGCGCCTTTTCCCAATGACCAGTTCCTTGGAGCTGTCCCCACTGTTTTCTCTCCTAAGGGTAAGGTGGCCATGTCCGTGAAAACTCCCAGTTCTCCAGTTCACAGAAGCGTTGCCATTTGATGGGGAGAAATTACCATTGGAGAGGGCTTTGGGAAAGGTGCCAGGCTTATGGTCTTCAGGAATAAAAAAAACAGTGTCTTCTGCAAAGCTTCCCCTGTTCTTAAAGTTCTGTTCCATAACATCACTGAATGTCGACTGGTTGAATGGGTCGAAACCTTCCAGGTACATGCCCACCCTCTTATTATACGCACTGAGGCTGCGTGCTCTTGTGACAGGACTCGGTGTGCTGACAGCGCTGCTCGTCTCGGATTGACTGCTGCTACTGCTGGTCTGGGTGGAATTGGAGACGCTCCTTTTTCGTACCATAGGTATGTTGATGTGATTGCCATTGAGAGCAGAAATCTCCACGCAGTTAAGCTGTTTCAGCTTCTCTTCATCCATGCCCTCTTGCAGGATGGGCCCGCTGATAATAAGACCAAGCTTTGAAGGGGCTTTTTTCCCATGGTGAGAGCTCTTGATTTTCAGACTCTCCATCCTCTTTAACAGGCTCTTTGTTTTGGACTTGGCATTCTTTTCATTGGCTTTCGTGCTGAAGCTGAAGCTAGACAGCTCCTTAGGCGAGGGCAGGCTGCTGAAGGAGTCGTCATTTGCTATGAAATTGCTTGATGAACAAACGCTGGCAACAGAGTTTGTTCTAGTAGTAGCTGTCTCGCTCTGCGGGGGTGGCTGGTGGCTGCTGGTGCTACTGACGCTGTGAATAGAAGCCACCTCTTGGCGCTCGCTGAGGTCTGTCAGGACGCTTTCATGGCTAGCCGCATTGGTCAGGGAATGAGCTTCTGGGGAGGGGGTATTCAAATCCTGTTTTGGAGGGAAAACGTCAAACTCCTCAAGCCTGGACCACCTCTTGCTGTCCCTTTGAAAAGTCCATTTCCCGCTTATTGCACAAGGCTCATCTTCATCGGAATCTTCACTCTGGAAGGAGAGAAAGGGTCTATCAGGTATAACCGACCGCAACCCAGTAGACTTAATGGTTAAATTACTTTAGGAGGCATTATATTTAAATAATTATCTGATCTTTTGCTGAAGCTGATCTCAAGAGTCATTGACTTCAAAGGGAGCAAGATTGAACCTTAAAGCCAAATCACGGTTAAAGATAACATGTAATATACATTTTTAAAGTTAAAAACAAAAAAAGAAAATACATGTTTCGGTTCATTAAAAAGGAAGCTGCCTAACTGACATAATGAAGACAAAGCAAATAATATAATCTGCCTTAAGTTGCTCTTTTCTACAAACCCCAGTATCCATAGGTTTAATTAATTGGTCACAGTGGATACCCTTGAGATCAGTGCAAATTCCTGGCATGCATAAAATTTTAAACTGGAGTCAGTGAGGGGCAGGGCTTCCTCTGGATTCTCTCCAGTGTTACTCTCTGTTGACAGTATCTCTGTGTTTATATTCCCTTTTGCAATTAAAGAGATGCTTTTCAAACATTTTGAGTTGTAAAGAGATGCTTTTCAAACATTTTGAGTTGTAGTAGCTTAATTCCTTACCCACCCTTGAAATTTAAGCATTTGTTCTAGCTGTGACTAATCAGATAGCAAGAAAACTATTGCACCGCCACAGTTTACTGGCCCCAGGCTCTTACCTGGTCCTTTCCTCCCCCTATAACTCAGCAACTTACTTTTTAAAGAATGTCCTGTGAAGTTTCTACTTCAGACTAGCTCCAGGCAATTTTAACATTACTTCATAGATGCTGAGCAGCAAAACCCAACTGACAGTGTATAAAGTGAGTAAATTGCAGGTAACATCTCCACTGATTATACCTGGTGTCTGGGCAGTGCCTGGGAGCACGTTTCAACATATGTCACTTATGCCTCAACCTTTTAAAATTTGATACTCGCAGGTACTGATCTTCCAGGACCAACACACATCCCTTCCATTTACATGGAAAACAGTGCACGACAGACTGGAAGGACAGAACTCACAGGAACTATTTTAAAAATATGCCACGCAAATGCAGAATCTACCTTTTTTCATACTTAGGAAATTGCAAAAGATAAGTTTAGTTTGCCAAGCCTGCAGCATAGTCCAATGTGCGCCACAGTTCCATTTAATTTTAAATGGTTTAACTTAAAAACAAAGAAAGAAAGAAAGAAGCACCCTCCTAAAAAAAACCAAAAACAGCAACTTGTAGAACAGGAGTACAATAATAATTAACTCATTGGCAGATGATAAATGTATTATTTTAAGTGTTCCATTCCTGTATACTCAAATCGATATTTCTAGTTCCAGCTTCTTTGATAGTCTTATTAAGGGACTTTACAATGTAAGGACAAAAGTAAAAAAAGTATTTATATGCATAATCAAAGACATAATGACATAATGTATATGTATAATCAAAGACATATGAAGCAGACAGTGCAGCGTGTCATTTTCTCTACTGTCCTGATACTGCAACCTAATGATTCTGTTCATAAGCGAGGAAAAACATGGAGGGTTGCCTGTTAATTAAAGTGTTTACTAGCAAATCATATATAGCTGACAGTGAGAGCAGCCAAACTGGTGCTACATGATCCAGCGGCAAGGTAGAAGCAGAGAAAACAATGTTCAGATGCAGCCACTTCCACACTTCTTTTTTAAGCAACATGTCATT
>NW_005841957.1:2925234-2932506 GCF_000455745.1 Alligator sinensis | reverse complement strand
TGCTGAAAACAAGGTTCCATTCATTTTTGATCTCAGCAAAGTCAAAAACCAGAATTTAGTCACAATAATTCCACATATTGGAACACTTGACTGAAAACCAGAAATGTGTCCAAACCAAAACCTGTGATCCAGACTCTGAAGAATTTTGGCTTCTGATCCAAAGTTGGAAGTAGGCCCATCTTTAATAAAAATATTGCTCATTCTGATGTTAAGAAACCAGAGAGAGACCTGATCTTGAGAAATAGGAATCTTTTGGCAGTTGTAAAACTACAATCCTGTGATCTATGCCCCGACTCCACCTTTTATTTATTTTATTTATTTTTTTAAGAGACACACACACTTTGTATATATGATATCTCAGAAGGATCTTGGTTGCTACACAGCAGTTACTGATAGAGGGGGAAAAATGTAGAGCTAGTGAATGACCTTAGGGCTTTTGTATGCATTTTTGTTAAGCATTGTATTCCATACCTTTAGTCATCTTTATCTGCAATTGCCCTTTCAGGGGAACATCATTGACTACTGTTGACTTTTCGGACTTGGATCTACTGCTGTGCCTTCTCAGCATGCCGACATGCTTTCAGACTGCTAGCCAGCTTTTCAAGGGGGACTGCAGAGAAATGACTAAAACTTTGGACAGGAACTTTGTCATACTACCTTTGCCAGTAACCTTGTTAGGTTTACAACATTTTTACAGTCTTACCACCTTTATTTTTACCTCGCACCTGAAAACCAAGCAAGCACAACTGAGCTTTTCCTAAATCCTATCTTACTGAGTCCATTGGCTTACTTTACAATGAAGAAAATTTTGGTGAACCACAAAGAAATTCTACAAGCTCCACTGTAACAATGATAGGGAAATCAAGCTATTTTTCAAGGGTTAGTTGAGGCTTTGCATTACTTCCGATTAGTATTTTAAACAATTAAAAACAAAGAAGGAGTAGGTCCAATCTTGCAAACTGCTGGGCCCCCTTTTTGAAAGACCAAGAAACTCCCACTGAGTTCTTTACATTAGAAAACAGCGCAGTATCCCAGTGTGGCTGAAAAGACTCAAGTTAGCCCAGATGACACTGAGCATGCTTTCAGTACAAACTGGTCAGGATCTGGGAGAATCTGATGGTGTTCAACCAGATAAATGCAAGGTTCTCCACCTTGGGAAGAAAAACCCGCAGCATCCTTATAAGCTTGGCAGTGCTATGTTGGCTAGCACTGTGGAAGAAAGAGACTTGGGGGTCATCATTGACCACAAGATGAACATGAGCCTGCAGTGCGATGCTGCAGTTAGTAAAGCGACCAAAACGCTGGCTTGCATCCATAGATGCTTCTCAAGCAAATCCCGGGACGTCATTCCCCACTTGTACTCGGCCTTGGTTAGGCCACAGCTGGAGTACTGCGTCCAGTTTTGGGCTCCACAATTCAAAAAGCATGTGGAAAAGCTTGAGAGAATCCAGAGAAGAGCCACGCGCATGATCAGAGGTCAGGGAAGCAGACCCTACGATGACAGGCTGAGAGCCCTGGGGCTCTTTAGCCTGGAAAAGTGCAGGCTCAGGGGTGATCTGATGGCCACCTATAAGTTTATCAAGGGTGACCACCAGTATCTGGGGGAACGTTTGTTCACCAGAGCGCCCCAAGGGATGACGACTAGGTCGAATGGTCATAAAATACTACAAGACCGTTTCAGGCTGGACATAAGGAAGAGTTTCTTTACTGTCCGAGCCCCCAAGGTCTGGAACAGCCTGCCGCCAAAGGTGGTTCAAGCGCCTTCATTGAACACCTTCAAGAGCAAACTGGATGCTTATCTTGCTGGGATCCTATGACCCCAGCTGACTTCCTGCCCTTTGGGCAGGGGGCTGGACTCGATGATCTTCCAAGGTCCCTTCCAGCCCTAATGTCTAATGTCTATGAAAATGTCAGCTACCTCTATTGGTCATAATCATGTTTGAAAACAAGACAATGCATCATGTCAGCAAACCCAGTAACATGACAACAGCAGTTGACAGTGCTTGGCGTCTTTCAGAACTGAGCCCAGAGCCTGTAAAATTTTAGCTGCACAAATTTTTTTTTACATACAGGGTCAGACTCTGCAGTCCTTACTCTATGAAAAAGAAAAAAAAAGTCAAGTTTAAGGAGTGCTTTGCTGCTATGAAAATGCCAGGTCTTGTCCAGGGAGCTTGCATTCAGGTAGATTATGTGAACAACCAGCCAATCTTTATTATTGCCTTATAATATAGGGTGTTAAACAATACTTACCCTTTTTCTGTGTGGACTGATTTCTAGCTTCATCACTGCACATTTGTTTAAAGTATTTAAGCGCCTGTGAAAGGAAGAAACACAACATTAAGTACGGGCGTGTGACTTGTGACATTGGCTATTTCAATTAAAAGGCTTTTGTGAAGGCTATCTCCAAACTCTTTTGCATACAGATAGCCACAAGGGAAGCCTCAAATAGCACTTATTGTGCTTAATTATTAAACCACTGCTTGAGCTGACTTTTGTTTTGAGAAAAGTGGGGGTAGAAGAACGTGTACTAACCTTCCCTGAATCTGAGGCAAGCATGAGTACTCAGAAGACCTTAAGGAAACCACTGCTGGAAGTGACTTTAAATTAAGAATTGCTAATAGTTGTTATTTAACATCAAACATATTACCCTGACATACTGAGAGTCAGGTACAAAGAAAGTGCTTTCCCTTTGAATCTGTGTGCGAGAGATACAGCCTGCTGTTGCTTTAATTTTTTACCCTATGAGGCAAAACCTCAAAGAGGAAAACTAATTTTCCACACATCAGGTGCCTATTTTGTTCTTGTGCTGTGTAATAGAATTATTTTCAATACAGCCCCAGGACAACTCCACTAATCTGTTTAAAAAAGGAAAGGAAAAAAAAAGGCTTAGACTGTGTTCCTCCTCTCAAAGCTGTGCAGTTTCTTTCATATCTAAGAATGTTGCTCTAAGAAAATAAAATAAGATAAAATAACTGCCCCCCCCCCGCAATTGCTGGGTAACAGTACAGCAGCTATAATTAACCAGGCTCCCAGTGAATGCACTTTTAACTGTTATATTGCATACCTCAAGGTATTATGTGAGCCTGTCTATGCAATACTCTCTCACAGACAACTGATCCACTGCCTACTAAATTCGACGGATATTGCATGAGCCTGCAGTACTTGCCAAGCCACCTGGCCATACTTAGTCAGTTGGCAAATAGGGCCACTGATTCACTGGGGCAGAATCATTCACTTTCAACTCCTAGGCTAGGGACAGACATTCAAAAAGCCTGAGCCTGAATTGATACAATCTTTGCAGGTTAGTCTAACCGGCAGAGAGTGAATCAGTTTCCAAGTGGATAGATGTTCCCTTTCTATTCAGGAAATGCAGGCACATGCTTGCAGTGGCTCAAGCCAGCAGCCTGGAGGTGCTAGAGCAGCCCTCCCTTCTGCAGGGAAGCTGAGCTGAGGAGGGGGTCATGACCAGGCCCCAGTGCTCCCTCACAGTCGGAAGCAATCCCGGCACACAGGGCTGCCAGGCCCCAGAGGGGGACCCTCCCCCTCCTCCTTCACCACTGCAGGGTTAGGAGTGGGGCCCTGTTCAGTGCTGGGGGAGCCCTTCTCCCTCCTCCTCCCCCTGCCACCATGGGGTGGGGAGCAGGGCTCTGTGAGACGGCCTGGGCCCAGAGGGGGACTCTTCCCCCTGCTTCTCCCCCATCACTGCAGGGTGGGGAGGGAGGGCTCTATGGGATGCTGCCAGTGGCAACGTGTAGGGGGTGCATGTGCACCCCCTGACAGCAGCATTCCCCACTTAGGCGACAGGTGGGGAGGGCAGGCAAGAGTGCTGGTGCCCCCCAGAAAGTGCCAGCTGGGGAGTGGGGGCACCAAGAGAAGCTGATCGCACTGACCGCGGGGGAGGGGGGAAGGTTTCCCTCGTGGCCGATCGTGCCGGCCTGGAAATGCCAGCAGCGCAAATCGGCCACAGGAGGACCCCCCCGGTTGCTGACTGGCTGCTGGGGTGGCTGCTTCCCCAGGGCCCTACACCGCGTGCCTGCAGCTCCACACTTGCAGAGGGGAAGCCCCGGGCTGGGCTCCTTCCACGCTCGGCGGAGCGTGGGGACCTGTGCAGCTGAGAGTCGGGGAGACGGCAGGCTCCAGTGCGGGGCTTCCCCTGCTGCGTCCGCTGGAGCTGCAGGTGCGGGGAGCAGAGTCCCGGTGATAAGGCAAGCTCTCTCCCTCAGTATGCTCCCTCCCCCCATTCAGTGCTGGTTGGAGCCATGCCTGTACTGGGCACAAGTGTCCTGACCTCCCTACCTGCTGCTGCTGCCAGGCAGTGGGGGCTGCACACCATGAGGGAAGTGTGTGCGGGTCCCTACAAATTTAGAGAACCTCTTCCTTTACCTTTAAAATATTTAAATTCCTAAATCAAACTACAAACCTTTCACAAAAGAACACCTGAAATCTCATGGATGACATTAGTAACCCAGACCACACTTTACAGTAATGTCTCCTGGTGGAGTACAGGTTACTGCTGGTCTAATTAAGACTTCAGTTTTGAACTTCTTTAGCCCTAACCCTCTGCATACAAACCTGCGCTTCAGTTAAGTTTCATATAATATTTTTTTAATACAGTATTAGGGCTTTTGTACAGAAAAAAGCTGCTGCTAAATCTCCATGGCAGGTTTTTATCTACTTCCAGCTTTATTGCATTTAACCGCCCCACCACTTTGATCTGGAAGAGAAAACATCTATAAAGCCAGCCTGATAAGGGCGTCTTTGATTTCATAAAGATTATATTGTAGCCTCCTATTTAATATAAAGCCCTGGGACAGCTGTGAGAGATAAGTGTAGAGACTGTTTCCATAGGGATCCCTATAAGAAAAGATAGCAAAAGCCCAACCCACATCTAACAAAAAATGAATGCGAATACAAGTTAAGATCAGCTGCTTATGAACTAGATCAATTACAAGAACAACCAGCCACCTAAAAATTCTGTTACAGATCTGACATGTTTTCATTACACAACCAGTTTCCCCTGGAAAAACTGTAGATGCTCTGTAGAGACTGTCTCAGGTTTGGGCATTTCATTTAATATCTAGCCAATCTACTGAAACCTTTATGCGAGTGGAACAGTGCCTTACTCTATGAATAGTCTCACTAAATAATAGTTTATATATCCATGAGCAGAAGAACTGAACAAAGAGAATGTTATTAAAGCTGAACTCGGGCATTCAAAAAAAAAAAAATCAGGATACACCAGAATTAAGCTTGCCTTAATGGAACTGTGTATTGTAATGCACATGTAAAAGGGGAAGCTACAGTTTTTAACAGCATGGTCATACCCTGCACGTCCACAACACTCCACCTCATTCAGTGCACAGGTTAAACGGTGCTCCCTTAATTAACAATTGACAGCATTTATTTCTCTCTTCACTCACAATTCTTCTTTTCAACACTGTGCCTTACCCTTGAGCAATGTCATTCCCTAATTAAGTTCAACTATCATCTCTAACAGATTGACGTCTCTGGACCCGTCTCCTGTCCAAACTAGTCTTTGGAAATCTTTGCAACATCTTCTCACGGATATCAGCTCAAGATCGAAGTGGCTACAAGAGTTCATAATCTTCCGTCTTGCATCCCTTTACCTGGATAAATGCGGACAATGTCATTGTCATCCTGTCACTCAGACCTGTAACCAGGTGTCATCTTTGACTCCAAAAGTCCTCACATCAAAGTAATGTCTTAGATATTATATAAAAACCATACACTATATATTTCCTATCCACCTATGCATCCGAAGCAGGGACCATCTATGAAAACCAGATTTTATATTACTTGCTGAACACTGCAGAAGATCTCTGTGGCAGATGCAGGCATAGAATTGAATTCTTCTGAGCAGCATTCAGCTGCTTTAAATGGGAAGACAGTTTATTCCCTTTCTGGAACACCAAGTCCCATTCACTCTATAGCTTTCAATATCTGCAGTGAAGGAACCAGAGAACCTATAGACAACTGCCTCCTTCAACACACATCCCTGAATCAAGCCTGGTGCAGGATGGAAAATATATTCTGTGATTATTTAATTTTAGATTAAAATAAAATTGAGCCAAATTAGTTGGACCTCGCTTGCCCAGGCAAGCTTCTTAAATTTCCTAAAGTTTGAGTACTTACCTTTGTGACCTTAATAATATCCTTTATACATAATGTTTGCTACTTTCTTAGTTAAGGAAAAGAAAAACCTCTGAAAAACATAAATTTCTTCTTGTCCCAACATGATGGCACCCCCACAATTCATGAGCAGGGCTAGGACCTGCAAACCCACCACACAAATGTCTGTCATTTCAGCTGCTGGAGTAACTGCTAGGAATAGTGAGTGGTCACCCTCTGTGGATTAGCGCCATAGGGGTCTGAGACAAAAATCTGAATGGAGCACTCTGCCTCCCTCCAGCTGTGCCCCTGCCAGCAGAGGTACAGAAAGATTTGGAAATTGTAGTTTCAGATGCTGGAGAAGCACATGATCTAGTAAGCACAGTCCTTTTACTCATTCTTGCCTCCACCAGCTTGACCACTTGTGCTCTATGCCCTCTGAATCAAGGCCCCTCTGCTCTCAGTCCAGTCTTCCTCCCCATCCTACGCCCAGTCTTTTGCTCAGCAAGCAGTGACCTTCCCCATCTAAACTCTGAATCTAAGTTTCTCTCTCCCTCTGCAGGACTACAGTTCTAGGTGCACTTCTCAGCTCAATCTCCTTGTCTCAAAACACTACAGCTCCTTCCCTCAATTCCACAAACGTAGATCCTGTTTTTATCTCCTCCTCATTCTAATCAGGCAGCTTTCTCCTCCTTGCCATTTTGGCACAGATGTGTGGAAGGGGGGGTGGTACTATAGGCTCATTACAGATGTTAAAAAAAACCCCTCAAACCCAATCTTTACTGGAAGAAGCAGTGCATTAGTTCTACCCGGCTCCACAGCATCTGTATAGATCGGGCGCTTAGGTGGGACTTTTTTTGGCATTCTTATCTAATAGCCGATTCAATCAGCTATTAGATAAAAGCCCCAAAAACGTCCCACTGAAGCGCCCAATCTATACAAATGTTGGGCAAGCCAGGTCCAACTAATATGATGTCTCTTTTGGACATGTGCTGGGCCCAGCATGGGAGTGCTTGAGTTTAAAGAAAAGCACTTAAAAAAAACCCTCCTGTAAGCAGCCACAATGTATCAGAGTGAGTTGCCTTGCTTTCTGTTTCGGTATCCAACTACAACTTGGCATGTAACAGTCAAAAGTCCCAAGTG
>NW_005841957.1:2919541-2925203 GCF_000455745.1 Alligator sinensis | reverse complement strand
TAGGGAAAGTCCTGTCCAACCCTAGGCTGTCTGCTTGGAGTTTTACCTGTAGAGCTTTAGCAAGTCTCTACTGCAAAATGTGATTACTCTCCCTGGCTTTAAAATTTGGCCAGACACAGAAAGAAAAAAAAAAGTGTTGACAACCTAGTGCGTTAGATAGGTCTTCTTTAAAATAAAAATCTCATTTTGAATAATGCTACAATTTAATTTCAGATTTAATTTTAAAATCTGAGCGGAGATTTTGGAAGCTACCCAAGGGAACTGAAAGCCCAGCCCTTTGCTAGCTCCTTGCTATTAGGGCAAACTCTGCTGCCAGTTATACCTGTGAATGGTGTAAATAAGGGCAAAATAGGGCCCACTCTTCTATATTAACTTAGTGGTTCCTGGCCATTAATATTGCATGCTTAACAGGATTTTTGTGCTTGATGCCCATACCTCAATGATGAATCTCTGCCAGCTTCAAGGGTGTATTTACTAACTGTCTGTCATTTACTGGGTCATGTTTCAGCTTGCAGTGGAGGCAGGCTCACTCCAAACCGAAATCTCATAAGAGCAGAAAACTCTACTTAAGCTGATGTGCTATAGTGAACTAGGCTAAAAGATTAAGTAACCAATCCATCTCTCTTGTCCAGCTATGCCTATGGCAAACCTTGGGTCAGGAGCTGCATATAGCTCCTAGGCTGTTTAAAATGCAGATCATGAAGAAAAGTTGTTAAATACTACAAAGAAAACATTTTTATTTATTTTTTATGTTTGGTTTTCTTTAGTTCATGCTTATTAAATAGTCACTTAGGGCATTTTTACATGTGCCCTGGAATGCAGTGCCAGGAGCTTTAATTAGCAAGCCACACTAATTAAAAGCACCTGCACATCATGTCCCCGTGCTGACAAAATGGCGGTGGGGTGCTTTAAACTAAACCTCATTGAATATGTTTTATTTCAAAGTGTCCCGCTACCATTTTTTCAGCACAGGGACGCTGATATACGACACAAAAAACTGCTGGAGCACATCAATTTCTGTGCTCCGACATGCTGGATTTCCAGTCCATTGAAGCAGGCTGCCCACACATCTAAAGGAGCCCTTAATGACAATTTTTTTATTTGTGCTGCGGTGCTATGCACAGATCATTTATGCTGATGCATGTGCATCTCAGAAGTTTTATGCCCTGCAGATATTAGCTGTGTAAAGATTTTGGCTTATGGCTAGAAGAGTGATTCCCAAAGGGTGAGCCATGGTGGTAACAGTGTGCTGTGAAAAATGGGCTGGATGGGGTCCTGGTTGGGCCAACTCAGCAAAGTGAGATGGGGCCCATGAACTGGACCAATGAGTGGTATGTCACCAATTTAGAATTCAGAAAAAAAGTGTGCCCCAGGTATCAAAAGATTGTGAAACACTGAGATGGAAGCATTAGGATGTTTGGCCTGCCCTGCCTGAGTGTAGTGGTTGTTCAGAAATGCATAAAATGTAGTAGTCTGCTATGAAATTTGTACTTCATTAACAACAGTCTTTCAGATTACTGCGCTTCATGACCTAGTTTCATCTGAACATTATGCAGTCAGTATCCCCAGTAATTAACAGGCTAATCACATTTCCACAACTGGTCTGCCATGACATTTCACTGTTTTTCTTGCATTATAGATCAATGTTTATTAGATTGTGTATACATTTTCTAGGCAAGATTTCTGAAATGCTGCAGATGTTTTAAAACAAAATCAATCAAGCATTCTGATCAATTTTCAATTTCATGTCTTTTGTCTCTAAATTGCAACATGTTGAAAAAAGGCAAACAGGGTTGCAGTAGGGCACTAATTGACATGACAAAGTATATTCTTATCAGAGGGCAAGGAAATCACACTGAGTTCTCATTACTTTGTTACCACCAAATACATCAGGGTGTTAAGAGAGCACTCTGCTGAAAATGCAAAAGAATTCCCAACTAGCAAGTTTTCAGCCAAGACTTAGTGACAGCAACTGTGAGCCCTTTCCAAAATAATCATTATAAGTGTAAAGAGTATCTGTAACATCAGTCAAAATAAACGAAAGAAACAGGAAGAAACAGCAAAACTAATTTATTACAAATGGCATTACATAGGGGTAGTCTAGCTAAATTTACTTAATTAGCTTTTAAAAATTTAACCAAGAGAATGCAAAGAGATCCAAAAGCAAAAAATAATTTACTGATCCCATGATATGGAGCAACAGGATCTCAGGCTAAATTTGGGTCTCAGAGTTGGCCCCTGGAGTTGTTCTGATTTCATTTTGAGATGAGAGCTGAAGATACCCTCAAAAGTTTAAAATTAAATCAAAGTGTTCTTCATTAGTACAATACTGCCTGATTAACTACAAGGACTTCAAAACAGCATATTAGAGTCTTGGTCCTTATATAAAATGGAATACCCTACACTAATGTGCAAATTGCTTTGTATGTTCCAACTTGACCCTAAAACGATTAGGCTATTTAACAATAGCCAGACATCTAGAACCCTTACTACTTTCACAAAAACTCTACACCTTCTTGACTGACTTACTTTGATCATAAGACTGTGTGGTCAGATTCCATTCCCAAAAGACACGTAAATTTTCCTCAAGGCTGATGACAGTGTAAAAGTGGTATTTTACTTTAGGGGTCCCATTAAAAGGGAATACCATAACATAATATAGGAAATATTTTTGCCTTCATTCAGTAACAGACACTCGGCCACTTTCCGGAATTAAAAATCTAAGTTAAAGTAATGCTAAGGCAGGAGGGTAATGAATCCAAAATACACTGGCTTGACTATATTTGGTTAAATCCTGACAAGGAAAGACTACGCTTCTGGGAACCCAACATTTTTGCTGTGCATTCTGTTTAATAACTCTATAGATTCCAGAGCATACAAATGGGCAATCAGATGCATCAAGTTTTACTTTGTGTTTTGAGTGCAATACAGGATCATGAACATGATGCATTAATTAATATGATTTATTTTTATGCCCAGGGATAAAATATGATAATATGAAAGGAGTTTATCTTTCCTTTCTTGCACTTCAACTTTAAAACCTTCACTGGCCCATGAGCGATACTACCGGGCAAACAACACCCTTTGCTGTCAACCTCAATTTTCATTTTTACTGGTTGGGAGCAATGTTAAAAAGTACAGTGGACAGCATATATCCTGCAAACCACAGATTAGAGACCATTGGTTTAGAAAGTTCTAGACTACCTAATATTCTGTGACTACCCTCTGCTTTTCTCATCAAAATTCATCAGTGGTATAATAAGAACTGCTACAAAATTACAAACTTCTTCAGGATATGATTTTAATTCTCTGAAGGCTGCTGACATTGCACATGTGGAATCATAGGAGCTGTTATTTGGATAGTAATGTGGAACCTCCACAGTGAAGGGAAAGGTAAAAAAAATATTGGATTTACTCATATCTAGCTAGAAGATATGAAAGATAAGGTGGGGAGGGTTAAGGTTTGTTTGGTCCTTGCCAGGGTGGGGAATCTTGCATTGTAGGATGGAACTATATTCCGTGTAGCAGCACAGAAACCTATTTTACAACAGGGAAACCTTAATGCTTCATTCATATTGATGATTAATTACTGGCATGAGTTGTCCCACTGATGTCAAAAATATTACTTGTGTAGGTAACTGTAAGAGAGTAACTACTTGGCTTGGCTAACTGAGTTAAAAAAAAATAATTTCTTTGAAGGAACCCAGGCTACAGCTCTGTTAAAATAGCTTTAGTCAGTGTAGTTCTGATTCTACTATGTCTTAATAATTCCTGAAGAAGTAGTGAAAGTAAACAGAACAAGCAAAATTCATATGGCCACAGAGATGGTCTACTAGTAGTTCTTGTGAAGTTTTTGTTACAGTTTCCAAACATGTTTTAGTTGATTTTATAAACATAAATATCTATTGCCCAGGCTAGATAATAAAAAGGTCTCAAATGAATGGTTAACTAACACAATTCAGATGAGGTTGCTCATAGCTCCATGTTAAAGTGCTCTATTTTGAAACATAAACTGTTTTTTCACCTACCTGCATAAGGCCTCAATAGCATCTCTATCCAGAAAGTCATGCTCTCGCTTGACTATAGCGATGTCAATGGGGAACAGGAGATCTGTAAGAATTAAGACAGATGAGCAATCAAAAATGTTATCATCAAAGGTAAATCATTTCAAAACAATCAGCTTTCTAGCTCACTTCAATGCAAGCAACCATCTCTTCCAAGATAAACTGCACATCTTGCAAATCTCAAATGTCTTAAAAGATGCTTGCTTCTCAAGCAGAAACTTTTGACATGTAACTTTGATAACTGATAAAGTTCATGTGTCACAGAAAGAAAAATCTGAGCAAGGCAGATGAAACAACAGGAGAGAGAGAAAGAGCGAGAGAGCGTGAGCACATGCACACAAGCTGAATGCAAGCCACGTGCTTGACAGAAGCTGAGCCTGATTCAGTTAGTCTCTTTTAAAACAAATGTTAGTGCTTTGATGGAGCTTATGCATCTCGCATCAAAGCAAAAGGTCATCAAAACCAAAATCTTTGGAAACCATGAAAAACAAAATCCCTTTGGCTGTTAATCAAGCTATTTAGCACTTTGACACTTGTACATTAGAGATATGAACTAAAATAAAAAAAAAGACTAGTTGCTGGGAGCCTTATGCTGTCTCCATTCCCAAAAAGATTATTTAGATAAATACTCAGGGAGAGCAAGTAGGAGGAACCAATCTTGGCAGAGTTCTGAAAATTTACTACAGTTCTGAAATGGCAGCCAAATTAATATTATTTACTGTCTTCAACAGATTCCTGAATGTCACATAGGTCCTGATCCTGCATTCCTTGCTCAGCTCAAACTCGGTGCTGAAGATCCTGGGAGTTTTGGGTGCATAAACAATACAGAAACAGGCTCTGAATTTACTGTAGCAACAGCACAGGTGCTTTTTTCTGTGGCCATGGAGTATTTGTGTAATAAGGAACAGCAATTCACCGTAAAGATTTTAAATCTCTGAAGATGAGAAAAGAGGGAATTAAAAATGCTAAAATCAATAGGACCAATGGAAAACTGCTAACTGCAGACCAAGCAGATTATATTACCTTTTATCTATCACATTAATTACTCACTTCACTTTTGCTTCAGGAACAAAACACAGCTAATACCATTTTATGAGAACTACAAGCAATACTGGCTTTTTTGCAGAAAGATCCAAGTAATTCCCAAAAGCCAAGGGTGTGATCTAAATTCCACTGAAATCAATGGTGCTGCTAATGGAGACTAAGTTGGAACCATAATAGATGTGATGTCCCATAACAGTTATGGTGTCTTCCGTAGTTTTAGCCATGTTCAAGATGATCATGTGGCCAAAATAAATGCACAGAACATTAGAAAATTCTGCTTGTGTGTTTATCAATAGCTCCGTCTCCCCTGAGAAGGAATCTCTTTAGACTGTCCACTTAAAAAAGTCTACTTCAGACTATTTAACACCTCATGAAGTGACTCGGCAGTAGTGCATGGTATAAAGGATTCTTATCTCAGTGATATCAACAGAGCCACTGGCAGAGCAACTTAAAAAGGACAGTAGTATATTGGTTTAATATAGGACAGCTATTTTTTTCAGTGGATTAGGCAAAATTGTGCTTTCGCTTGGGCGGTCCTATTGAAGTCAAACAGG
>NW_005841957.1:2912076-2919510 GCF_000455745.1 Alligator sinensis | reverse complement strand
GTAGGGAAAACAACTGCAAACAGACTGAAAATCACAAGCAAGGATTTTTTTCTGAGTGCAGACAATTTCCTAGAGATTTTATGCATCAGTAAAGCATAAAGCCCCAAAGCACTCAAGTGCTGAAGAATCAACACTTTTCCAAGTGTACAACTTTGCCCATGGGATTTTGACAACAAATGGTACTATGATCCCCAATCCACCTCCCCCTTCCCCAAGAAAGTGTGCTCTTGGCTCAGTAGTCACTACTGAGTGAGAGACATAATAAAAGGAAATTTAATTTCTAAACAGGCACACAAAAGAATTGCCAAGTGCTGCCTTTGCAAGAGCTATTATCTTCTCACATTGCCAATGCAGCTGCAAATTAAAGCCCAAGTAGATCATTTTTCAAGAGGTCCTGCATAGCACTGGCTGCAATTTCCAACAATTATTCACTATAAATAATGGACTGCCTATATGCAGCATTAAAACTAACAGCTGGGGGTTTTGTTTTATGAAGAGGAAATGGTAGGTATGACAGCACTTCATAATTTCACTATAATGCAAGTCACTTTTATGAACCAAAAAACCCAAACAAAACAAAGGACATTACTGCATCACTGTTTAAAAAACAAGACTTTTTTCTATTCATCAAAATCAGCCTCATTAGATTAAAAATATGAGGCCAAATCGGCAATTAAAATCAACAGAGTTTTGCTGGAATATGGACTTTGTAAAAACTGAAACACAGAATAATCTCTCTCACTCAAATGCTGACATTGGGAACCTTGGGCATTAAAGGCCTCCTATGATAGGAGTTCTCTTCAAATTACTTCATACGTGTGTGGAAGACTGAGGCATTCTCACTCTCAGACTTGCACAATGAGTACAGGTCTAAGTCTGTCTCAATCCTGGGAGGCAAGGGCCATCCACGAGTGCACAGGTCACCGACATAGGGGTTCCCTGTACCTCCTCTGCTTCCTGTGGTTCCACTAGAAAGCCTCTCCTAAAGAAGTGGGCAGAGGAACCGCACTGGCAGTGGTAGGCTAGGCCATGGTACAACCTCCATGGAGGTGGGTAACAGAAGTTGATGGATCTACAGTCATACTTGGCTCTTAAAAGCTTCTCACCCATGAAGGGCAGGCATAGAAACATCTCCTTGTCTTGAGTGAATCTTCTGTGAAACACAAGAAATGTTGTTGACATATGAAAATGCAATTTATCTTCTAAGTGATGCTTAATTTGGCTAGGATCATTCACTAGTCCTCACAGTATCCTTTGAGACAGGTATTATTATTAATCTATTTAATAGCTGGGGAAACAGAGACAATTGACATATGTCACTAAACCAACATCAGATCTAGGACAAGGGATCAGTGTTTCTGGTTCTCGGTCTGCTGCCAGTTTGCTAATTCCTAACTGCATTAGAGCAAATTGTATACCTTCCTATAATTATTTTGGCATATGGATGCTATGAGATGACACATAGGAATGTTATTAACATAAAGCTGAAGCCTTGAAAAAAACTGGGAGCTCCTGCACTGCCCCAAGAGTTATGGTTGGCAACAATTTAAAAATCACCATGGTATTTGAGCATCTTTGTAGGTTTTGGTATACATTAATCAACTTGTATGCATGCATATGTAATGGGTCATTGAAACCATCCAATCCCTAAAAATTCTGAAAACATTTCATCATGCTGGAGTTCAAAGGTTAATATTGCTTCTGAGAAATGCTTGTACTGCCTAAATAATAAAACTCAGGTAAATAAATAAGAAAATCAATCATTCAGCCATTCAATGGCAGAAAAGTTAGCTTCTGCAAATGTGCCACATACCTTCATAAAGCTGGGCATACTGTGGGAATCCTGCTGCCCGCAGCCAATCACACGCTTCCTTGGCCTCTATTTCTGTAAGAGAAGAGAAGCAAAGCACCCTCCGATCAGTGAGTTGCAAAGAAAAAGGTTCTTCTGTACCTTTTTTTCCATTATGGTTACAAAACGGGCATGCAAATATGCAGCAATATACCTGATGAACAGGGATTAGGGTTTCTGTTTCCCATGGAAAAATGAACCAGCCCACCCCTTTTACCTGAGAAAAGGGCGGATGTTTCATTTTAACGGAGAAACATGCAGATTTTGCTCTTGTGCAAAGAGCTCTCTGTAGGCTGGCAGAGTTTCAGCCTGCAAGGGGCTGGGGGCAGTGGGAGGGGGGCGGTCAGGCAAGGTGCATGTACATGCACATGGCCACCAGGCAGCCTGGAGAGCAGCTCCTACAGGTAAGTGGGAAGGTGGGGGATAGGAAATTGAGGTCCCCATAGGGAGGGAGGGAGTTGGGTAGGGCAGGGCTGGGGCTGCCATCCGGCTAGGCGGTGTATGGGGCTTGGGGCTGCTGCAGGGCCCCAGAGAGGAGCAGGACAGGGCTGCGGGTGGCTTGTCTGGGAGGTGGGGCTGGCTGCCTACTGCTACATGCATCCTGAGGAGACAGGGGGGCATGTGCCCCCCAGATCTGTGTGGGGTGGGTGCAGGCTGCCCACTGAGGGCTAGGGCTCTGCACTCTGCTGCCTTCCCCCGGGTCTGCACAGCCCAGCGAGTGGGACCCAGTGCAGCAAGGTGGCGAGAGGCCAGGCAGGGAAGCTTGTTGCAGCTGCTGCGAGCCCTGCCCTGACCAGGCGAAGTGCCCCCTGTCCACCCTGGAGCAGCGAGGGGCACAACTCTGTGCTGGGTGCCCTGACTGCTCTGAGGTGTGCAGTGGGCACGTTGCCAGCACAGTGGCTGCAATGAGCTTCCCCACCCGGCCCCAGTCTGCCCTGCCACATTGGGTCCCGCCTGCCAGGCTCAGGAGGCCCTGGGGAGGGCACCAGGGCAGGGAGCCCAAACCCGCAGTGGCCAGCCCACCCCAGCCCTGTGCCCAGATCTGGAGGGCACATGCCCCTAGGAGCATGCGCAGAGGTGGGGAGCCGGCCCCTCTTTTCTGCCTGAGCCCACAGCAGGCAGCCCACATTTACCCCCCCACGGGCTCTGCTCTGGCCTTGCTGCCCGTGGGGGAGGGAGAGCCGGGCTCCACGCTCAGGCTGCAGCAGCCACCACCTCCTATGGGTGGCAGCCAGGGTCTGGGCAGTGCTGTGGGGGGCATAGGGCTGTGGACCTGGGTGCCTGGCCCTGTAGCCCTGGTAGCCGGCGGCCCCCTCCAGCAGGGCTGTGGGGGTATGGGGATGTGGGTAGGGAGTGAGGGGCACCAGCAGTGCCCAGGGGGCTGTGGTTGGGGAGTAAGAGGCCTGGACCTGCATCCTGGTGAGCTAAGGGGGTAAGGGGAGCTCTGATTTTCCATGGTAAAAAACTCAAAATCAAATACCAAAATTTATAGGTACTTAGAATTTATTTTACTACCATGACTGAGGCACTGGTAGACTTCCAAAGTGCTTTAAAATGATATATATATATATATCAATAAAACATTGTGCTCAATTGTTATATACAGTGATGTTTTATTTTAATCATGGATTTTGGGGTTTTTATCAGAGAAGTTGTGATTTTTTTTTATCAGGGAATACCAGGAGCCCTGCTGATGAAATAGCAAGCTCGTATTTTCTAGGCTTTGTTGTTTCAAGTTTGATTTCTTTTTTCTTTTGTGACCCACACATTATTGATATTGGAACTTAAGTAATGCTCATCTCAGTTACAAAATGCTCAGTATTACAATATTATAACTATACATGACAGCTGCTGCTATAATAGACTAGTCTACCCAGATAAACTGGTGCTGCAATTGAAGTGAA
This sequence comes from Alligator sinensis, assembly GCF_000455745.1. Taxonomy (NCBI): domain Eukaryota; kingdom Metazoa; phylum Chordata; order Crocodylia; family Alligatoridae; genus Alligator; species Alligator sinensis. Next base: position 2,915,757 of record NW_005841957.1, on the reverse strand, counting down.
CAGTATTCATTCAATAAATCATGTAATCTCTTGGCACAACTGTTTTCTCTTGACAGAAATACCTAATAAAGCTTGTAATACCCTGTGCTTTAACAACATGTAGATAGTACTGATAGACACCAAGCCTATGAACAACTGAAACATTGTGTTACAGCTCACTCAAGCTTGTATTTACTACCCAGTCAGAAGTGAGCAGCACTGGAGGTCCACAGGGCACCTACAAATTACATGGCTTACGTATGCAATATTCTCTCCAAACAATTTTTGCTTACCTGCCACTGGCAAAATTAAAGAATTCCCAATCATGCACATACATCGCACTTGGGAGAAAAGAAATGTATCCAATGATTACATGCCGTTTTCTTGGAAATATAATATTATCTAATTAGTTTGTGTTTTTACCCCATAAGAAATGCAGAAATTGATATTTCATTAGGTCACAAACCAAAACATAATGATTATTAAGTGCAGCTATAGAAGAGCAGTTATGGTGTAAACCAAAACTGTATTGAGCTAGATTTGAATTTCAATGGGCAGCTGCTATATTATATATCACTTTGAGAAGAAAATAAAGTCGTGAAAATAGTTAAGCATTCTGCTTATATTTGACATAGAAGTGAAGTAATAGTTCATTCCCAAAACTAAAGAAATAGTATTGATAGCACACATACATGTTCATAACAAACTGTTTCAGCTTGTTGGCAAAACAGCCAAAGAAATAGAAACCAAATCTAGTTATCCACAGTAATCAAACTTTAAAATGTAGCATAGTGGCCATTTACTGTGGCATTTTTTCTTATCATTGGTCCATTTTACCAAGGGATTCACCTCATACTGATTAAATTAGGCAAGTGGAAAAAAAATGTTAAAAGTCACTTGCTTTGATGTTGAAGATAACATACAAAGATAAGTTATTTTCCTTTTTAAAGCTTTAGTTGTGATTACTGCAGATCCAGGGACATAAAGAACAGTACTGTCCTTGCTTTAGCTTTTAACAATACTAATTAATACAGAAGTAAGAATTAGCAGCTTACTTACAAGAGGAAAATAACTTTCCTCTTCCTGAAGTTGTACAGTGCTCAAAAGCTCTGTTAATACATGTAATGTGCTAGCTCTTTAACATTTTACTTGATCAAACAGGTGGCGAGCAGATCAGAAATTCTTAATGTTTATCCAGCCTCAACTACATTCAGTCTTCTTGATGGACCAGAACAAAAAGGCTTAATTAGATACAACCAATTAGACAATGTTGCCACCTACTTTGACCCTATACCATTCCCATTTATTTCATTGAGCACATGCCTTAAGTTTAATACAAAATACTGCATATAGAACTGCTAGCAGTGGACTTAAAACAATGCCACATTTAATAGGGTATATCTTGTAACTGTGGCACACTTTAGACAACATCCCCACAAATGCATGTACACCACAAACTCAAATGGCGTGGTAGCCAAAATGCCAAATGATTTCATGTACGATGAGCTTCCAGAGTTACTGCAGGGTTAAAAAAAAAGCTTTCTGTTTGCTAGACGCAGTCTACTGCTGCTCTAAGATATGCATCCAAATCAAGATGTCAAGGAGAGCCAAAGCACAACATGCAAGATAAATAAATAGCCAGAAATCCCCTCACTGAAGTAGAGGCAAGCATTTGTGCAACTTGCATTTGCTTCACCTTTGGATTAAGGGACAACATGAGAACAAGCACGTACAGCCATACCCACCCAGCTATTCATTATGTTTTTTCTTCAATTCCAGTTGTAAGTCCTAAGAAACCTGGGGTTGTATTCAATGCTGGATTTTAATTTAGGCAGACTCTAGAAGAACATAAAAGAAAGCAGAGAGAAATCCCACCCAAATGTATTCTTGGTCTCTGATTTTGCTAAAGGCATAAAATACAAGTAAAAAAGACATTTATGGAGATTCAAATGCAAGAAATATTCAATTAATAAGTTTCAATAAATTCTCAGAGATGTTTAAAATCCAATGGTTAAAATAATCATTTGCATCACAGTATTTCTTGGGACAGATTTTTTTTGTCCTCCCCTCCTTCCCCATTATTTTTGTTTTCCTCACAACAGCAGTGGAGTAGTGATTTAAGAACCAGTGGGTTGATTGATCGAGTGAGCTCTAATGTTTCAGGAGGGGTGTGATTTGTTTAATGTCAGCATTCATTTACATGCAGATACTGCACTACCCCAATCTCCATCTCAAAGCCTTCTGTAATACCTGGGAAGCAGTGTGAATCTAGTTTTGGTCCCTTAAACACCTACACTTAGTCACTGCTGTACTTAAATACTAGATTCCTTGCTCAGGGAAGTAATTCATTTAGACCAAATTAGGTGCCTAGCATCCCCAGACAGCCTGTGGAAAGAATTTGGGAACATCCAGTACCAATTCAGGTGGAGGTGCCTACATGCTCCACACAGATGATAGGGAGCATATGTACCTTCAAAAGGTGCCAACGGGAAGCCCAGTGGCATCTGGAGGTAGCCAATGAGGAAAGTTGAGCATAGGGAAAGTGTCTTAATTTCCAACCCTTCAGAAACTTAGGGCATTTATACACACACCTTTTCGTCCTGCAACACCCCAGAGATCCAGCGGGTCAGAGCGGACTTGATTAATTGAGTCTGCTCTGCATGTGAGCTAATGCGCACTGTGCTGTGTTGCATGCAGTTGTATAAGCAGCGACATGCATATTAGCGTGCAGAAAATGGCGGCAGCGCACTTCTGAACTAAAACACCTTTGAGGTATTTTGGTTCAAAAGCGAGCCACTGTTTTTTCAGTGCTGACACGCATTTTACCACTTATACAACTATGTGCAACACAGCGCTAGGCGCTTTTAAAAGTGCTTGGTGCTGTGGTGCGAGCATGTATACAAACGTCCCCAGGTGCCCAATTCACTCATTACAATTCACAATGCCTCCATTGTGAGATGAGCTGCGTAATGGTTTCTGAAGACAGGGAAGAGGAGATGCTAGCTTCCTGATCCAAGGGATGTGTCGACACGTGCATTTACTCTGACCTAAATTTACACTGGTGTAGTAAACTAATCTGGTGTAAATGCTTTCGGGCAGGCATGTACACATACGGAAATTGGGGAGCAGATTTGCACTGGTTCCTGCCCCTCTGCAATTGCCCCTGCTACCACCGAGGGGAGCTCCAGGCTCTCCCTGGGTGCTAGCCCACAGACTGGCAGGAAGCACTAGGCCAGGAGACAGCTATCTCCTAGCCCTGGGGGGGCTGCCTGCTGCTGGGTTGGGGGGGTAGGAGACAATGTCCCCCTGCCCTGGCAGCAAGGAGCTCCTGGCCCTGTCTTCTGATCAGGGACACAGGGCTTGGAAAGAGATGCAGGGGAGGGGCAGGTCCCAGCTTCATGCCCCGACCCATCAGTGGGGCAGCTAGTAGCTAGGTGTCTGCTAGCTGCCCCACCGGCAGATCAGGGCAGGGGCCTGGGACCTACCCCACCCCTGCAGCTCTTTCCAAGGCCCATGCCTCAGTCACCCAATCAGAGTACAAAGCTAGGACCTGCCCCTGCCTCAGGCAGTTCCCAGCCAGCCCCATGGCTGCACAGGAAGGTCTGCATGTGCAGCCCGGAGCTAGCTGGGGACTGCTCAAAACACAACAGTCCCCAGCCACCTTCAGGCTGCATGTGTTTCCCCGTGTAGCCTGGGGCTGGC
>NW_005841957.1:2909502-2912066 GCF_000455745.1 Alligator sinensis | reverse complement strand
CCCCCCCCCCCCCCCCCCAGCCACTTCTAGGCTGGGCGGGGAACTATCCCCATGCAGAGAGCTCCCAGGCCCTAATCTGCAACTACTTGTGATCGCAGAGTGGGGAGCTGTTTCCAGCCCCGCTCTGCGATTGGAGAGTGGGGGCTGGAAGCTCCTTGATGCCAGGGCAGAGTGCAGAGCTCAGGCTAGGAGATAAGGGCCTCCCAGCCCCCCAATCATGATGGTGGAGTGGGGGCCAGGAGCTCCCTGCTGCCAGGGCAGGGCGACAGTCCCCACCTAGACTCCTATGGCAGAGCCCACCCCTGGGGGCAGGGAGTTCCAGCTAGATGCCTATCTAACCTCCTCTTGAAGACCCCCAGGGTAGGGGAGAGCACCACCTCCCTTGGGAGCCCGTTCCAGACCTTGGCCACTCTAACTGTGAAGAAGTTCTTCCTAATGTCCAGTCTAAATCTGCTCTCTGCTAGCTTGTGGCCATTATTTCTTGTAACCCCCGGGGGTGCCTTGGTGAATAAATACTCACCAATTCCCTTCTGTGCCCCCGTGATGAACTTATAGGCAGCCACAAGGTCGCCTCTCAACCTTCTCTTGCGGAGGCTGAAAAGGTCCAGTTTCTCTAGTCTCTCCTCATAGGGCTTGGTCTGCAGGCCCTTAACCATACGAGTGGCCCTTCTCTGGACCCTCTCCAGGTTATCCGCATCCCTCTTGAAGTGCGGCGCCCAGAATTGCACGCAGTACTCCAACTGCAGTCTGACCAGCGTCCGATAGAGGGGAAGTATCACCTCCTTGGACCTATTTGTCATGCATCTGCTGATGCACGATAAAGTGCCATTGGCTTTTCTGATGGCTTCATCACACTGCCGACTCATGTTCATCTTAGAGTCCACTAGGACTCCAAGATCCCTTTCCACTTCCGTGCCACCCAGCAGGTCATTCCCTAGGCTGTAGGTGTGCTGGACATTTTTCCTCCCTAGGTGCAGCACCTTGCATTTCTCCTTGTTGAACTGCGTTCTGTTGTTTTCTGCCCACTTGTCTAACCTGTCCAGGTCTGCTTGCAGCTGTTCCCTGCCCTCCGGCATGTCCACTTCCCCCCATAGCTTTGTGTCATCTGCAAACTTGGACAGAGTACATTTCACTCCCTCGTCCAAGTCGCTGATGAAGACATTGAAGAGTATCGGTCCAAGGACCGAGCCCTGCGGGACCCCACTGCCCACACCCTTCCAGGTCGAAACCGACCCATCCACCACGGCTCTCTGGGTGCGACCCTCTAGCCAATTCGCCACCCACCAGACTGTGTAGTCATCCAAGTCACAGCCTCTTAACTTGTTCACCAGTATGGGGTGGGATACCGTATCGAAGGCCTTCCTGAAGTCTAAGTATCCCCCACCCCCCAGTGGATGGCTGACCTGGAACAGATTTTGCTCCCTGTTAGGTGTTTACACAAGTGCTACGGTGCCGTTACTAATCCTGAGTAAATTTGCTACTTGCAATGAGGCTAGCTACTGCTCCAGTAGATCCCTGGATGACAAAACAGGTCACATAATAGGGATCTGCTCTTTGACTGTCCTAAGCAGTATCTGGGACAGTTTAATTACAACCAGCTCAGGGTCAGAGGAACAGAAGGTAGTTAAGGAGCTATCTTTGCTCATCTCAACCACACTCCATCTACCAGCTGGAATATGAAAAGCAATTTATAATATGATTTTTTTTTTCAAACGGGTCTAAATACTAGCCTTTGCCCCTGTATCCCACTGTATGAGTACCCAGAGTGGTTCGTACTGAAAAGATGACATAAGAAGCCACTTGCAAATCAGTTGCATTCCCCTGCAAAATGTGTTATAGTAAGACAATTCTCATTGCCTGCCCCCCCCACCATCCTGTCTCTCATCCTTTGATTATACCTACATTCATTTCCCGCCCCCCATCTGTCTCTCACCTACTGACCACCTCAATTTACATTTTAACTGACTGGCTTTGTTGCATACTTACTGGCTTCTGGCTGTTTTACCACTTCATCCAGGAAGAGTACAGACCATCTGCAGATACTTCCTCAGCCTGATGAAGGGTGTTTGTGCCAGAAAGCTTCTTTACTTAAAAAAGAAAATGTTTTCCAACTATTTGAGTTGGTCTAATAAAAGATTTCAGAGTTAACAAAATAACCTTGTCTGCCTATGGACTTAGACCAGCATGGCTACAGCAGACCATTGTCATAGTAAATGAGAGAAACAGAGGATAAGTCAGATAGCTGGAACTATGGAAAGACCACAAAGGAACGGTCCACAAATTAACTGGAATCTTTTTCTGAAAATAAAAGATTTTAGTGAAAAGCTGGGTGCAACAGCCAGAGCACTTGTTTTAGGCTGGAAGAACCTCAAGCCCACCCTTGTCCTCCCTTCCAGTTCAGAACCATCACTTCTCAGGCTCTAGGGGTCCCAGCCCAGGAGGGATAAGGTGCAAATGCCTGTCTAAGTGACTGGAGGGGGCTGGCTCAGGGCAGGTCTGGGGCGCAGGGAGAAAAGAAAGATGACTTTCAAGTCTGCCATTACACAGAGGGTGTTTCTGAAGGG
>NW_005841957.1:2907571-2909471 GCF_000455745.1 Alligator sinensis | reverse complement strand
AAGAGACATGCTGGGAGGGGGGGGAAGGGGTGGGTCTTACTTTAGCATCTTCACCTTACCCTTGGAAAATCCAGGGTACAGACTATAACCCCAGGAATCAATTGATTTCTGAGATAACTATATGGATGATAGGGGCTACCTGTATTTGAAAAAGGACATCATTTGGGGACACCGGGAAGAAAGGGTGATTGTAAACCCGGGTGATTGTAAACCACTTTACAACTAACTGGGTGCATCTATATGTGTGCCCCACTGCACAGTTGGTACTACGCAGTCCCGGCGCCACATGGGTCATTTCCGACCCTACTGCACAACAGCAACGAGCTACTGTGCAGCACCTTGTTGCTACTGTGCAGTAGCAGCACGCCAACACTACATCGGCGTAGCAGTGAGCTACCTTGCCTCGCAGCTATGTAGCGCCTCGCATAGACACACCCACTGTATATGTTCATTTGAGACCATAAACCAATTTTCACCTTGTGAGTACATAATTAATAATCCCATGAAGAATTTTGTTAAATAATTAAAGATTGATATTGATATACAAGCTCTGACAGATGGCTATACTTCCTATACTAACAGTATCCCATACATATGTCACTTCCTTTCCAAAGCTAGATGTCACCTCTTAATAATGGATTCAAATGACCACATCAATTAAAACTTGTATTTTTTCCTCCACAGGAGAATACCCAATTACAGTAAGATATATCAGCTTATCTGTGGCTTTTCAGACATCTGCCTCATGCTACTTTCTTCATGCAAGGGTTGGTTTTGGTGTGAAAAATCATTAAATATTATTCTTTACAATTTCTTTATATGCAAGAAATTCTCTCAGAAACTAAAAATACAATAGAAGTACAATGAAGTCTTTATTCTTGGAATTTGTATCAGCAAGTAACAGGCAAATGTATTAAAGAGGAAACAGGAAATTTGTATTGGAAGTGTCTTTATTTGTTAGTCTGTTTCACAAAGCAGCCCTACATGTTTAAATGAAGGTTATAAGCGCCTTTTGTGTATGGCTGGGAACCATTTGACCATACTTACACATTTCCTGGGATGTTAAGATGTCCTAATCCTCCTCCAAACCAGTAAGTAAAAATAGGAGTTCCTAACCCTCCCTTCATTTTGTTTAGTTTTGCAATATCTTGATTCCTGAAGTTGATAGACAACAGCACCAATGCACAAAGACAAGGATCCTTAAGTCACACATCATTCATTCAACAATGATTTTCAGCATTGCTTTATACTCACCCCTTGCCCCCTCTCCATTTTCTAATTGCCACAAATCCATACATTTCTGGCAAAGGTTTCAGCATGGTACTCTGAAGCCCCAAGTGACACTTTATAATCCCATCCATCTGTACACAGACACACATCAACTATATCTTTAGCTAAGTGCTAACCATAATACAAACAATCAAGCCAAGTTACATTACCTCTTTCAAACTCTACTGCTTACCATGTTTTTTGGTTGTGTCATGGTGGTTGCTTTTACAGAGCTGCTCTGAGGCTGGACAGAATCTTTACTCTCTAATACCATCAGAGCTCATTATGACATTGGATCAAGGGAGAAATGGCTCTCTAGAACACAGCTACAGCTCACATTTTCACAAGAGCCTTTGAAAAAAATATCTATTCTTTTCTTGCCTTAAAGACCGTGTCTTAGTTTAGACTCACAGTCCTAGTTTAGATAAACTTTCCTGCTCAAAAACCATTCTGCAAAATATGGAAGAAACTATTTTCCAACACTTAGCTAGCAGAAGAGATTCTCTCCCACTAAATGAACAGAAGCCCAAAATGATTCGCTCATAAAATGATTGCTAGTGATGTGACTATTTAGAACTTGCATTATTATTACAGTAACAAACAACATTGTATAAACTACTGAATTTATATT
>NW_005841957.1:2898533-2907540 GCF_000455745.1 Alligator sinensis | reverse complement strand
TCCCTACTGTTCTCCTAGTAAAATGTCCGTCCTCTTAAATTTTTGGCAGAGTTTTGGAAAAAATCTCTGGCAATTCCAAAGCAGCATCTTGAACTATTCAAGAACACCTTGCAAATCACTTACTCTAGCTCAGAATTTGGCAGAATTCCCTCTTGTGGATTGAGCTCAGCACCTTCTGTGCAATTTGGGAAGCAAATGTTTTTCTGTATATTTGAATCATATTCTCTTAAATGGCATGAAATAACATTGTTGATCCAGATCAGCTCCAGGTCAGCATTGATCAGATCACTCTGCCACTTAAGGTGACTTTAATTTTAATGAACTTTCAGACCTCAATCACCCACCCACCTGTTTCCTTTCATATTCTCAGTTCTCAAGACTACACAATTAGCTACCCTTCAGGCATTATTATGAAGAGTGCTACCCACCTTTCAAGGAAGCAACACCATTTTTTTTACTTCTAACAAGCATCAGCAGGACAGAGTAGACAGACCAAATTGTACATAATAATTTTTTAAGCTAATTCTTCTAATACAAGTACTAAATTTTGGTAAAAATATTCATGAATGCTCTCAAAGTCCTGAACAGTTCTTGCCCAAAAGCAGATGTGAATTTATTCTTATTATTACAGTAATAAAGTTTTAAATTCTAGATGTTTAGACAACTTTACTCTTTGTTTCTTTTCAATGTGGATGTGTCTTACTTATGACTTTTTTAATCATCATGGACTAAAGTCATGCAAGGATAATTCTGACGAAAATTAATCTCTGGTTAATTCTACCGAGTCAGTTAACTGAATTAAACCATAATTAATCTGGCCCTGGTGCCCAATCATGGGGTCTGAAGGAAAACTAAACTTCCTGTCCTGAGAGTTCCCTTTTCTCGCTACACTTTCAAAACATGCTACACTTTACAAAAATGGACTATTTTTGATCTACTCTCAAACGTCAGTAGGCTTCAATCTATTCTGATCTACATTCATTTAGGGCGTGTTTCCATTTAGCTCTGGATGCTTCAGTAGTCACACCAAAATAATATAGATGCCCATGCAGATTTCTTTGCTTTTTGCTACATTCCTGCCAAATCATTTTGGAAGAAGTGTAAACTCTTTGAAAGAAGCTGTGTGTGGCACCTCCTTCCTGCCCTTCCCAAAATTAGCAATGGCCCAGTTTTTGAAAAAACAAACTGCTTTCTAATAATAAAAACTCTAGAAAGAAAGGGGAAAAAAAACATTCAAACACTTTCTGATTATATGAAAGCAACAAAGGAAAATCTTTGCTTGTGTTTTTGATTGGCTTGGTGTCAAACGTAGAAGAGAACTTCCAATTTATGGAGCCATGCAGGAAAACAGTATAGCTATGTTGTTGATGTTATGTATAAACCACAGCTCATTTGGAGAAGAAGTAGAGTTATGTGTGGAATTTGCTGTGGGAAGAGAAGATGAAGAAAATAGAACTAAAGGAAAAGGCATTAGACTCATAGGCTTTCAGAAAAAAATATCAGCATGAGAGCTAGAAAGCCTGAGTACCGTTTTAAATAGACCTTTTATAAAGACACCAGAATTCGCCATTTTAGAGGAAGAGCGAGAAGACGCTCGCTTTCATTAGTTAGGCTTTAATATTTGTTTACTCCTTTAAGAAGCTAAATTTGAAGAGGAGTAGGACTGGGCTCCCAGGTTCACAAATGCTGTTTAGTACTTCTATTTTATTTCTCCCACAAAATACAATCAAGATACATTAATAGCTGTTAGTGTATATTGATCATTTTAGCAAGCAACATAAACTGTATAATATGATCTCAAGTGTCACAATTTGATTGCCTTGTATTATCACTCTATTTTCCACAAGCCTCAGTATATAAAATAATTTCAAGAGTGTTTCAAGGCACATTTATTTGGAAGCATTGGGTAAGTGAGAGAAACTGATTTTGGTTTAAATGGCTTTAAAATACTTCATTTAGGTCCAAGAGCCAACGCTCACTGAAGTCAATTGGAGTCTTTCTATTCACTTCAAAAGATCTTGGGAGCAGGCCCTACTTGAAAAGGATATGGATTATCAAAGAACCAGATAACACAAGGCTCTCCAGGAATTATTCAACACACACACATTTATTTCAGAATTCTCACCTATCCCCTTAGTCTCATTAAATGTTCTCTTTAAAATCTGAACCCATGCCATGCTTGCTTTTAGGCCAACTAGATTTTTAAGCCCACCTATTTTAGGAACTGCCATGAATGCAACTGGAACCGATATGAAGAACTCTTATTACTGGAAACTCCTTGATTTGGGTATAATGACTCCAGAGGAATTAACGGGGCAGATTTTTTTCATAGGGAGTAGGATATCACAGCTGGTGGATGGGAGAGATGTCATGGTTAAAGTCCTTGTCAGGGAAACTAGTGCCAGCAGTGATATTAGCCTGGAATAATCCTGCCCAATAATCCCTTTCCTTTATGCAGAAAACACTTCCCCAACTAAACACCTTGTTTCTGATCCAATAATGCAACAACTGGGCTTCAACCTTTCATGGAGCATGTGGACAACCCTTACTAGGATATGCACTGGACATGGCCGGTATGGCCACTTGATGTACAAGTGGTGCCTAAATACCTTGCCTGGCTGGAGTACAGAATAACTTCCTGCCCCAGATACAAGTTTGAGGGTAACATCCTGGAGTTGCACTTGGTTTCTAGCAGGGCATTGGTTTGGCTGGGGAATTTGGAATTAAAACTGTGATGATAGCTCTTGCTCCTAAAGTCATTCAAAAGAAAGAAAGAATGACCCTTAGGCTCAGAGAATCCTTAGGCTTACCACCAAGACCATCACCAAGCCTGACTCCTGATAAGGGGTACCAGGCTCCCTGTGTTCTCAGCCCTACCTCCCAAAGATTCTGTACATGACTGGGGACATTTGAGCCCTCAGTGCTTTGGACTAGTCCCCTATATCTAGATAAAAATAATAAATGTGGCATTGCCCAAGGCAGTCATATTACTTTAATATTTGTTAATGGGGCAAACTTGTAGCTGTTCTCCTTTTTACAGGTAGGGAGCGGAGGAAAAATTCAGTGGTTGGTTTCAAAATACCAGCAGTGATCAGTACAAACCAGTCACCTGTACAAAATATATCTGTTCATGAAGACTAACACAAAGACTACAAATGTGAATCTGTCTCCTGCCTAATCCTTAATTCAACACAAACCGGTGTTTTGAAGAATTTGGAGAAACCTATTTACTCTTCTTTGGACATTAAACACACATCCAGCTTCTCCACATAAAGTATGATGCAAGCCAAAAAACGTTGTTTAGTCATATAAGTATGCTGAGCACATGAACAGCATACATCTTTTCCTTCCATACCAAGAGATCAAGAAAGCAAGTTGGACTACATTGTAATGTAATGTACAACATATCTTTTTAAAGGTTGGTTGCTCTGCCTTGTTTGTAATGAACTATTTTCTTTTGTACCAACAACATTCTGCTTTCCATGATGTTTTAAAGCAAGGTGGAGGGGGAAAAAAAGTGGAGGTGGAGACAGGGGCAAAAAAGAAAGAAACCCTCAAGTGACCTAAATATAAAAATCTATACTGAGAAAAAATGTAGACAAATTTTTACTTGGCCTGGTGAATAATAGGAAAGGATGATATAAAGAACTGTTATCAGTGAAAGAAAAACAGACTGTTACTTCCTGTGACTCCCAGCTCAGTTCTCACTCCTCTAAGCCAGTGGGGGCCAACTTTTCTGGTCAGTGTATCACAAATTAGTCCTGCATCCTCCCCAAATACCACTGATTGCCTTCCCCTGCCTGATATGCTTTCTGCTCCCAACCCTGTGCTCCCTGCCTGACCTGCTACTCTGCTTTCTGTTTCCTTCCCTGAGCTCCCTCCTCAGTTTGCTGCTTTACTTTCTGATTTATGCTCTATCTTCCACTGTGCTGCCTGTCCCTTCCCCAATCTGCCATGTGCCACACACAGGCTCCCCATGCCACTTGTGGCACCTGTGATACAGGTTGGTCATGCCTGTTCTAAGCCAAAGGATATTAGATAGTTCCTCCCTTGGCTTGGTGGTGCTGTGAGATTGGGAGACCACTCCAGAATAATAAACATCTAGTGAAATACTAGACCTTTGAGAAGTCTGGATCCCAAATCAGAAGTATTTTGGGTTTCAGGATTTTGAATTACTTTTTGTTGCCACCACCCCCATCACCCAAAATGCAGTTTCCTTCTTTAGATATTCATTTAACATGATTTAGTTATATATATATATATATATATATATATATATTTGTTTGGAATGCTTCCCAGGATAATTATTCTTTTAAGAGGCCACTCGTCTAACAAAACAGATGTTAAAGCAGGCTCCACTCTTTTGTTTGAAGACTAAAACTAAACTTATATTGTTTTAAAGTTTAAGATAAAATACAGGCGTTTATTGTTGAGATAAAAATCCTTCAGATATGGCAGTCAAATTACCATGCTGATACATTCTCTGGAGCAGTTGCTGGAAAACAGTTTCTCTCACAAAAGCTGATTCACAGCTTTTTAAGGTAATTTCCAGACTGTCGCCTGGGCATGTTGAAGAGTGCAAGAGCTGGATTTTCTTGAAGCAAGTATTTAGGAAATAACAGAAACTTCACATATATGTTACAGATCGAATTATAGCACCATATTTCAAAGGAACCAAATGACTAAGCCCACTTGAAAATACTTTGCTTAATATTACAGAACTAAAGGCCAAGCCTACGCAAGGGCACAGAATGGCCTGATGGCAGTGGAGTCATTACAGTTTGCTGCATGGAGCAGGCAGAATTTGGCAAGTCTGAAAAATAGAACTTCATACACTGTAGGCTCTGGCTTGCAGGGCTCCTTGCTTCTTAGCATGCATGATGAGATGAGATGGAGACAAAGCAGTTAGTGGGTCCATAACATTAGATCCAAGGGCCATTTCCCCAAAAAGCAAAGATTTACCACATGTGGGGCATTTTGTAATACTTAGGCTGAAGTAACTGCCATGAAGCAGCTCTGGAGGGACTCTATTGGAAGAGATGTCCACTGGACATGAGCTTATATGGACTCCCAACTCACCTCTTCTATATATGCTCTTTTCTCTGTGCGTGCATGTGTATGCATGTATTCACTTTTGCATATAGCCTGAGTTTGGAGAGTGATTTTCAAAACACGTAACACATTTTGGTGAAAAAATATTTTACAGAAAGTCTATTGAAACTGTGATTTCAAGAAATTTTGAAACTTCTTCCTCTTCACCACATGTGGATAGTCTCTCTAGCTTGCATTGGAAGACAGGCTGAGATCAACTTTTATAATCCTGTCTTACCAGGCACAATCATTCTCAAGAGAAACACAACTGTCTGTTGAAGATGAAATATCATTTGAAAGAAGCAACCGTAGTAATAAAGTTATACTGTTTAGTACAGCTTTTTTAATCTACAGGTGTTAAGGTTGCTTCAGAGAGATATATAACATTATTTTTGGTTTTCAAATAGAGAAACAGAAACTGCATTGACTCAAGGTCATACAGGACCTGCTTCTACTACTCTTGATTACGACTGAACAGTGATTTATGTCACAAGTAGTTTCATTGGCTTCCAGAAGACTATCCCAGAATAAGGTACTACTCAGCGGGAGCATCTACATGTCGTCCTATGGAGATGTTGTTATGGTGCTGTGCTTTAGTACTTCCTTTTGGAAGTACTAAAGCATGGTGCAGTAACCGCCTGTACTGCGCTGTGCGTGCAGCGCATGGTTAGTTTTCGCTGCTACTTCGCCATAGCAGAGCGCTAAAACAGAGAGCATGCTGTTACGGCAAAGTAGCCGCCAATCGTGTGTAGACTGATGTGATCACCACATCGCCGTAGCGCATCGTATGGCGATGCAGCGCATCACAACGGCCACGTAGGACAATGTGTAGAGGCACCCAGTATGAACAATCATGGCACAATGAGGTTCTCAGTGGGAACAACCAGGAAAAGAACCCAAATTTAAAGCTTCAGGCCTTCTCTATTGATTGGGCCATGCTGCTTCCTCTCCTTATCAGTGAAGGAACCCAAACTGTGATTTTTCTCTCACCCCCAAAGATGCATCATAGCACCTTAGTCTAGACACAGAAGCATTTCTACTGGAAATATGGTATTCACTAGAGGAGGAAAGAAGAATTTAAGATTTGTAATTGCATCCCTGTCTCCAATAACATAACCCACTCTACAAACTCATGCAGCCTCTGCTGAAAAAGCAACAGCCTTCACATTCCTCTACATTCATCAGCCTTGCAGTAAAAAATAAACAAGGCAATCCTGACATCCTGCACCACACACAATTATTTACAGCGTACCTCAGCCTGGTAAAGCATAGGGACAAGTAAGAAATATGCTTGGAATTGTTAAAATTACTAGGATTAGTTGGTTTGACAGTCACAGTCACTTCACAGACTAAAAGTTTACACAACTCTGCAGCTCATCCCAATGCTAACAATTTTTTCTTTCCTTGAAGAAGCAATTCCAGAAATACCTCAGATTTCTTACTTGTATCTTTCAGCTTTGCTATACAGCATTTTCCTTAATCACAGAATTCAAAGAAAATAATGAAGGAAAATTGACCCTTTCAGTTGCAATTGTAAGGAAACATCGCTGAGATACTTAAATGAGTTCAGATAATATTACCCCTTTTCAACAGTGCAATCTTGGAATACCAAAACAGTGAATCCTTTGATTTGGTTATATTCTGTAACATGTAGAGGAAGGAAGGGGAAACATCTGAAGTTATTTTTATTTCTCTAAGTTCTCTGGTTGTACAGCATGAATGCTAGGGTGGGTCTAGCATTGTCTGGAGCCTGTCAGGGTCCCTTTGCATAGCCTCATTTCCTTCTTCCTGTGGCTAGGAAAGATAGTTAAGCATGAGAAACTATTGTTTACAGTAAAGGACCATCCTGTTCAGTCCAGAAGCTCTTTTCCTCCTCCTCTTTTTTTTTCTTTAAAACAGGCAAAGAGCCTAAATTCTGTTCCTACTGGGGTCAATATCAAACTCCAACGGATTTCAACAGAATCAGGATTGGGCCCCAGGCTACTCAAATTTTAGATACTTTAGACTTTTGGCCAAGAAAGGTTTGCATTGCATGAACTCCACCTTTAAATATTTTTAAACCCTATGAAGACCATGCCTATACCTACTTACAACATGGAAAATACCTTCTTGAAAGGAAATGTAAAATAAAAGCCCAGCTTTCTTCCAGTAACTTTCCTCATCCCTCACAGTCCTGCCAGAGATGACTATCATGGGCTTCCCAAAACAGGGCTGGAATACATGGTCTACAAGTATATCCCTTACATCTCCTATTTGTATTACTTTTTCTGTTGTCCCGTGGGAGCAGATAAGAGAACTGGCTTTAATGACTGACCCAAGCCAGGAGTATATCCAGCCAAAGAACCTGGGTTCTTTGCTACTGTATAGTTCAAATATCTCCCTGCGTATTCTAAAAGTTAGCAATATGAGCTTTGCAGTTTAGGTAAAACAAAAATGATCACCTTCCACATTTTAACTTCTCTTTAGAAAAACAGTATTAATGGCAGCCAGTAGAACTCCAGAAAAACAAGAGCTCTCTATATGTATGAACCATTAAAACAGCATATTTGTATTTTCCATAGCCACTGCAGTGGTAAAGATCTGAGCAAAGAAATCTTGCTGTGGTCCATCAAGACAAAAAAAAAAAAGTCTGGGCAAATCCTAGAAGTTACACAGTGCAACTCTCTAGGTGCACTGGCTCATATTAAACTGGTGGAAAAGGAATCTTGCTAGATCATCAGCAACACACTGTTTGCATAAAATGTATTTCAAACCCTAAACTGCATCTACGGCTCCTAATCACAAGTCTTGAAATAAATTCCAAGTCTGTCTGCTAAACAGCCTGATAACTTTAATCTGTCATCTGGGGGGCAGAGGGGTGGGCATCTCTTGGAAATGCAGATCAGGTAACTCATAGGATACTGAAAGCATCTACTGCAACCTGAAAGGCTACATCCTAAGTCAGACAATCTGCAGGAATTAATGGAGGCGCCTATGCTCTGGATCAGCAATAGTCTGCTGGCCAGATGGATGCTGAATGAGTCAAATGTCCAGTTGCTGATAGATTTACATCCAGTGGCTGCTCTGCAGTCTGCTTGGCTATCTATTATCTTCCCTCCAGTTTATGGCAAACAGGATTAAAAAAAAAAGGGGTAACTTGACTGGCAGTATCAGCCCTGCTGGGAATTTCCTGATCAGAGAGAATTCAAATAGGTGGTACTTACTCAGGTTAAAAAAAAAAAATCTGTAAATCAACAGCCAAGATAAAGTTATCTTTTTCCTGCCCGGGAACCTACAGCGTTTTAAAACCTGGTGCTGCCTCAGGGAAGAAACAGAGCCTTCTGCCAGCGAGGGACCTACGTAACCCCCCACCAACATCTTACATTGGAAAGCCTGTGCAACTTTATCTCAGCTACATAGTTGGTCCAATCAAAGCTCTTGCTCTGAGAAATCCTGGCTGCTTAGTTAAAGAAAAAAAGAGAAACACTTATTAAAAAAGAATAGAGGGGAAAGAGAAGAGGGTTTATTTTATTTGGTTTTCCTTTTATTTTGTAATCTTTTTTCAATGGCAAACCCGCTCCAAATTTAGCTGGACAAAGCCCAGCAGTCAAACTCCACATTCTGCCTGAGCGGGACTCGGTTGTCAAGTCTGCGCCACCCTGCCACGGGGCACGGACCCTCCCTGCCTCCCGGGCCCGTCTGGGGCTCGGATACTCCCCAGACCCAGGCAGCCTCCTAGGGCAAGCCCCAGGCTGGGGGAGACCCCGCGGCTCGGCTCCCCTGTCTCGGTGAATCGCAGGCAAAAGGCTGGAGGGGAAGAGGCGGCTTAGCCACCCTCCTGGCGAACGCGCCTGTCAGTGGCAGGGCTGGGGGTCATTAGCCGGAGGGAGAGGTGCTCTTGCCGTCCCGGGGCTCCGCACAAAGGCCGGGGCCGCGG
>NW_005841957.1:2897809-2898086 GCF_000455745.1 Alligator sinensis | reverse complement strand
CTCTCAGCGGGGCGGGGGCTCCACGCGGCGCTTTGCTCGGCCTCGCGGTTTGGTTTAGGTTTTTGGACCGTCGGCAGTGCCTCAGAGCAGATCTTCAGCCAGCCAGGAAATTGT
Source organism: Alligator sinensis (assembly GCF_000455745.1). NCBI lineage: Eukaryota > Metazoa > Chordata > Crocodylia > Alligatoridae > Alligator > Alligator sinensis. The sequence goes on along the minus strand of NW_005841957.1, from coordinate 2,897,972 downwards.
ACTGCCCCTGTGGGACATCTCTGGGCCCATCCGGCCAAGCAGGTGTGGATGTGAGAGGCCACGAAGGTCGCAGCATCCCGGCTGAGAATCGCGCCAGCCCACAGCAGCAGGCCGCCCTCGCCCCGCGCAGATCCAGGCCGGGCGCCCCCCCCATGCTTGTGCA
>NW_005841957.1:2844571-2897799 GCF_000455745.1 Alligator sinensis | reverse complement strand
ACTCGTGGCTCCCCCCCCGGCTGGCAGTGCCTGTTGGTGGACCCCTTCGCTTCCACGCCTGGGGCAGTTGCCTCGCTCACCCCCCACTTGCCACAGCACTGACCGTGCAAGTCTCCCCCTTCCTCCCTGCCAAGACCAGAGTGAGCCCTAGATCACAACACCAGAAAAGTTTCACAGGGGTGTTGGGGATGGCAGGGAAATGCCTAATTCCCACTGGGCATTTGCAGCCTGGTCCTATTTCTGCTTGCATTTTTTCCCCCCAACACAACCTGCATTTCCGCAGTGCCCCCACATGAAATCCGCATTCGAAGCCCTGAGAGGAAATTTGAAACAGATCCTCAAACCGGTTCCTAGCGGTGGTGGCAAGATCATGAGCTGTAGTGAAGGGCTTGTACAATGCAGCTGCTTAGGGTAGCCCACATCTGATTCACAAGTCAAACATTTCTCTTTTTTTTTGCCTCATTTTGACCCAACTTGGAGCAGAAAGCTTTGCCAACACTGAGCTGACAAGTGGGAGCCACACCTCTCCCTTAGCCAGTCAGGGAAAGACAAGTTTGCTAATAACTATCACCCTTGCAAGCCATGGAGGGCAGCTGTTAATCTCCAGAGGCTATGACTTCAAGCCAAATGAGTCATTGGTTATATTCCTGCCTTTGCATTTTTGTTAGCTGTAACTAAGACATTTGAAATATTAATCAGAGCACGTGTCGCATTAGGTAGGCCTGCAAGGCATTTTCTCTGCTAACAGCTTTCAAAAAGGGGAGGTCAGAATAGTCAATACTGGTTTAATTGCTTTGATCTTTATTTACTGACTTGCAGTGACAGCTAAGTGTAGTGGAATAAACTCTTCTTCTCTGTTAGAAGGATCAACCTGCAGGGCTCTGAATAATTTTTCCCCCAAAGAAATGTTACTGCAAAGGAGAGTGCTCTTTCAACTTCTCCACATCATATGCATGCATCATATGTATTATCAGCACCATGACTCGTTTTCAGGGGTGGATCCAAGGGGGTGCAGTCACACCCACCTTGTACCATGTGCTGGATAATGGCTGGATCCAGCTCTCTACAGACCTGGATGCCTGGGTCTTCTGAAGGATCTGGGCAGGAACTGAGGTCAGACCACAGCTGCAGTGGGGGGGGGGATGAGGAGACAGAGGGAGCATAAGGGGTGGGTGGGAGACACCTGTGGAATGGACAGAGAGCAGGCATAGAAAGGGTGAACCTACAAATGTACCGCACTCAAGCCTGGATCTACCCGTGGTTGGTTTAATAGGTTGATTCAACTTAGAGAGGGAGGCAGGCAGGGCACCAGCCCTGGGGCACTATCTTAGTAGGGTGCCAGCATGGTTCTATCAGCCTGGCAGAGTCTGTGCCCTGGCAGTAGAAACAGCCCTGCAGTGTTGCTGTTGCAGCAGCAGCAGTCGGATGCATACATACCATACTGCTGCTGGAGTAACAACAGTGCATAGACCAAACTATAGAAGAAGCTGTTGGGGACTGTTTTTGAGCTCCTGGAGTAGGTAAGACTGATTCCCCTCTGGTGTTCAGCAGCACCCCCCAGGGTGCAAACCCTCCTCACTGTCCCTGACTGTCTCAGACATGGGGATGGGGGAAGTAGTCCCAGAGCCACTACTGCCAGGGACAGCAGCAAGTGGCTATGCAAGGTGCCAGACCTGGCCAGGGACAACAGTGGCAGCAGACAGGTTCCCTCTTTCTGCTCTTGCTCTTGGCCAGCAGAGGGCATGCAAGGTGGTGAGCAGGAAGCCGGATGCTGCTTCTGACCCCAGCCAAGCTCAGCAGTCCATGCAGATGCTGCCCACAACTGGAGCCCCCCATGCTGATGGGGAACCCCTGATGGGACCAGGTAGGGAGCAAAGGCAGAAAAGAAGGACCCACCCACTGCCACAGCTGCCCTGGGCAGTCTCAGGTTCACTCTTGCCTTACTCCAGCTGGGGCTGCTTCAGTACCAGACTCTGCCAGGAATATCAGTGGTAGTGGTCAGGTCACTCTTTGTGCCCCTGCTCTCTGTCTAGCCCATCCCCATCAATAGCAGCTGCCATCCCAGGGCTCCAGCTATGCCTTGCCCCATTGCCTCCCATGGTGCGAGGGGCAGTCAGTGGCATGTACCTCACCCCTTTTTCTTTAAGCCTGGATCCTACCACTTTGGTTTAATAAGTTCATTTAAAAACTTTATTGAGAAAATGTTAAGAATAGAAAATTTTTGTATGATACCATAGAGGCCTTGTGCCCAATAGTCATATTAGTTCCTGGTTGTAGGATTATAAAGCAGACTTAGGCATTGTATTTAAAAATACAGTACACTTTTCCTCAGGGTAAAATAGTGTTAAATTAAAAATAAATAAATAAATAAATAAATAAATAAATAAAATGGTAAGATAGGCAAAAAAACAGGTTTGCTATGCATGGTAGCCACACTAGTACTTCACTTAAGCTCAGCCAAAAGGCTGAGATCAATGATAACCAGCCACTAGGTCACCATAACCAGAAGTGAAAGGTTTTGTGTCTCAGTAACAATTTCCTAAGCTATCTACTCCCTTGTATAGTTTCTGTTAATTGTTTAAATGCTCATTTCTTACTAGTCACATAAAAGACCAAAATGACTGCTACAGACTATACACAGATACAGATCACTTGGTGGCTGCTTAGTGCAAGTAAAAGAGTGCTCTGAAATTCTGAAAATGCCTGCATACCATCAGATACCATGATTGACTCATTTTATTCCAAACTGGCCTCATATTTTATATTAACTGTTGTTATTTTAAGTTTTTGTTGTTTCTGCACTGTGATCTGTCAGGTATAAAGTATATGTAGTCTGGTGCCTGAACAGGCGCTTTGCCTGAAGAATAAATATCTCCCCTTTTTGCAGGCTGCTAACTGTGGTGAGCTGGCTATTATAGTGTTGTTTCTGGAAACTCCTACACGGCTCCAGATCATTAATTTACTTTAATAGTCAACAAGAGAATGGAGCTGCACTTTATCTTCAAGCTTAATTTTACATGCATTACCAGCTCAGTCAACTACTTCTTCCTATCTTACCCAATTCCAATTCCTACTGGCTCAATCAAATTTACCTTTATTTTTGAATGCTTCTTGTACAGCAGCAGGTTATACGTTTAAAATGCAGGTCTGGCTCATAAAATGCAGGGCCCTTAAATACCTTAGTGCCCATGAAATAATATTTTCCACATAGTTTATTCCATTTAGCATTGCAAGTATACTGCTCCAAGCAAGACAGGCCTATGATAAGTCACCAGAGGGAATTTTATTCCCAGCTGCTGAACAGGCAAGGTAATGCCTCTGTACCATACAACCCCGTTTTAAAGAGCCCTGTTTGTAACAACCCCCACTTTTAACTATCCCAACAGCTGGAACTGATTTTATTATGGTGCATCAAACTGATTATTAGTATAACAAACACATGCTTTTAATAAACTTCTCTCTCAGTACCAGGGTAGTTCATTATAATGAGGCTGTAGTGTTGTAACTAGTCTCCTGTTTTTGTTGGCTACATTCTTGGGCAATTACAGGACAGAGTCATCATGACACTGATTGGAAAAGGCCCATTACGCATTGTAATGTACTATGACCACCTGAATTAGAGAAGACAGAAACTTCTACAGAGCTACTTCAGCAGAAACAAGAAAAAGACCATGAAGGAGGCAAGCCTGAAAAGAGTCTTCACATCTGGGAAACATTCTCAGATGCTTTCTGTATGAATGTGGGGGAACTGGAATCAGGATTGCAGGGAAGGTAAAAGGAAGAACAATAGTTTTATTGGCATCAGGGTTTTGAAGAAGGTGAGATGAAGAATAACAGTGTTGCTGATGTTCCTGTTGTCTGTGAAAGAGCCTGGAATGCTCTTCTTAAAAATTAGAGCTTGTTTACACACAAGTTGCACTGGTTTAATTTATATTGATGACAGAATTAAGTTAAATTGGTGCATACCCTTGCATAGATGCAGGTTTGTTTCTAATTCATGAATACTGGTTGTAATATTTAACTCTTACTTGTAAGATCAATGTAATTCTTAAATTAACTGGAAATGGTTTTAAATCAATTTAAATACTACAACAGTTTAACTAAAATCTTGTCAAAAATCACATTATTTCTTAAAACAGCACAGCTCCAGAGTGTTGAGAGCTTGGGAAAGTACCATTCACAAATTTGGGTTATAAATGATAAAGCATTTTAGGCTTGATTGCAAGACTTTGGGTGAGCACTTACACAACAGACCCATTGGGCCCTTAATAAAGTTTTTTCTGTTCATGAATGGCTTCTACCTAAAAATCACCTTTTCACTCATCCCAGATACCATATCTTAAAAATATATCTTTACTGCACTTTCGCATTAAGAACACTTATTTAATAATAATCTCCACTTAAACTGTTTGAGATCTTTGGATACTCTTTATATATAAGAATGAAGCCTTGTACCACTCATGTTATGGTGATAAATATTATTATTATAGTTCTAAACATTTTGCAGAGGAGTAAGCTGAAGAAAAGTGAGATAAGTGATTTGAAGAAAGTTGCTCAGACAGCCTGTATCAGAGCCAGATCTTCTGAATCTTTGACCTAAGTTTTAACCACAAGTCCAACCTTCTACTTTCCTCTACTAGCAATAACTGTAATTTACTATCTAACTATTGTTCTTCTTGGCAACTAGATTCTACAGTGATGAAAGCATTAGAAATATTTTAAAATAGATCACTTGCACAGCACTGTAAATTCACCCTTTTTTTTTTAGATACAAGATGTGTCATGTTTCTGATCTAAGGTAGACAAGGCAAAAAAAATGACAAATCAAGGGGGAGAGAGTTTCAATAAGATGGGGCATACAGAGGTGGTTGGGAAGATTAAAGTATGAAGGATTCTTAGGATAAATGGATTTTAAAAAATGGAATTTGAAGAAAGGGAGAAAATCTCTTTTCCTTCCACTTAGAGTCCTATTTCAAGAACAAAATGGCATGAAAGGGGGGAGAAACAGAGTGTGAGGAAAAAGAAGATGCAGCACACTGAAGAAATACAGAGATGGAGAATGACTCCTAAAGAACTGAAAGCAGAGTGGAAATTAAGGAAAGAATATCAAGTCCTTTGAAAGCAAGGATGAGGTGCTTATGTATGAAACACAGAGTCAAGGAGCTGATAATACATGAGGTGTCAGAGTGATCTATTAGGATTTAAATTATATTAGGAGTTAGCATGTTCACCCATAACATTGTGGAAAAAACCCTAATTAATAGGGCTGACAAACAAAAAAATGAATCATAATTAATTGCAAGATTAAAAAAAAGTTGCAATTAACCACAACTTTAATTGCACAGTTAAACAATAGTTAGCACCCACCACCCAAGAGCCCAGAGCCTGTGTGCCCTGTGGCTCCTCCCTGCACTACCAACAGCAAACAGCCCTAGCCCACTCCGTGCCTGCTCCAGACTCACCCTGGCTGGAGCCAACCAGCTGAAACACATGCAAACAGGCCTGCCCCACACCTGCTTCAAGCTCACCTGCCTATGCTGAGAAGTGGCAGTGGCTGGGCAAAAGCTGCTCTTCAGTAGAAAGAAAAAGCAGCCTCTCCCCCTCACCACTGCTGCCCCTTCTTTCTGCAGCCACCTGGAGTCTGTGCCTGGGCTGCCCTGTAGCTCCTCTGCACTGCCACCACTGCCCTGCTGGGTGGCCTGGAAGCAGCAGTGATGGGTGCAGAGAGGAGCCATAGGGCAGCCTGGGTGTGGGCTCTGGGCAGCTGCAGCAAGAAGGGCCCGGCAGCTGCTGCCACTGCTCAGCATGGGTGGGTGAATCTGAAGCAGGTGTGGGGCAGGCCAGGTTCCGGCTGGTCCGGAGCTCATCCACTCCACTCGTCAAAACAATATGTGCAATTAACGTGATTAAAAAAATTAATGTGTTGATTTGTTTTTGTGTTAATCATGCAAGTTAAACTGTGATTAACTGACAGCCCTACTTGTATTTTTCTGAGGCTGACCAAGTAAATGTATTTGGAAAGATTAAAAGTGAGGCATCAGCCTTGCATTAGGAGGAAGAGAGGCTTGAAGGTACTCATTCCACCTGAGGCCTGGATGTTTACCAGGCCAGGGTGTTTCTGGCAACAGCCATCACTTATTTGTCTTCAAAGAATCACTAAAGCCACAGCCTTTTGTGGTCCAGGCTTTAAATATTTTTATCTACTTAATTCATCAGCTATTAAAAAAGCAGGCATTCACATGGTAGAAACATGGCTAGTTCCTGATGAATGTACTGATTTTAAAGTCATGCCTACTAACTGAAGCAAGTTACATTCTCTGGGGAGTATTGTTATCCTTAATACAATCAAAGAGGTCTAGATGGATGGTGAAATAATTGTAAAGGCTTGCCCAACAGGCACAATTATTCACTTTAATAGGTGAATTCTCCTTCTGTTTTAACCACATAAGGGAGTGATTCGTAGGATGAGAACTAATAAGGACTCCATTGTCTTCCCTTTTCCCTCTAAGGCCTGAGTGCCTTAATTGCTAACTATACTATTGCCATCACTTCTCTTTTAAATAATGTGATACAGAGGAGTCACAACTTGTAACTGGTCATCTGACTTGCAGATACAAACATGGGATTGTAAGACACATGACTGCAATTCTAAATGCTAGTATTAATATCCTCCCAGCAACGGCATGATAGATTATAGAGCGGTTTCAGTTTGTAGGAGTTACCAGGCCTCTGGCTATAGTCCTGGCTTCAGTGTGGTCTTAGGTCTTTATAAATTCTGTTTCTACACTCTAAAGGACCCCAGTAGTCTCAGTGAAATAACAACTGAGGTCAATTTTCAAGCACACAACTTCAATGAAAATTAATAATGCAGAGCGGAAAATAATTGTGCATCCTTCTTTCTTTTTAAAGCTTACTATTATTTCTTAAAGATAAGATATATGTATTGCTTTCTGAGAAGAAAGTGTCTCTCATTCTGCAGAAACCTAAAATGATTTATGTTTAAAGTAAATATATAGTAAAAATAGACTTTTTATCAAATTTAACTGATGGGCTATCTAGTCTAGTAACCTCTCTCCCTAAGTAACTATTTTAGATGCAGATTCCTTCAAGGAAAGAAATTCATTATTGTTATGCTATGCCATATTAAATACTGTCTACATGTGTTTGTGTATATATGAGAGAGTGTGTAATTTATTTCTGATCCTGGCTGTTGATCAAAATGAAACCTAGATTTTTATAAAAGTAAATCAAACTTCTGCTTTCTGTTGTACATATAATCTATAATTACGTGCATTTTACAGGTAGGGATAAGTGAACTCTTTTTGCTGATTCCAATAGAGTCAAAAAACCCGAGTTAAAAAAAATTCAGCTTGAACAAAAACATTACTAGGTTTGTGCTTTTTGTGACTCAATCTTAAGGGTAAGATAATAGTATGTTACAAAAGGAGGTACATTTAATGATTTCAGGAACTTGAATGGTAGATGTGGATTGCATTTGGGTGTCTAAGTCTACTTAGATACCCAATATGTGGAATATGATTTGGATCAATACATTTTGTTTTGTTTTCAAAACAATGAAAAAAAAAATCAACCTTTTTTCCAATCTAAGAAAATAAGATTTGTAGATTCAAACTTATGTTGCTTACCTAAGAAATGTATTGAGGTTAGCTCATCCTGGTTCTTAGGAAATAATACAGGAAACATTCTGTCCTATGGGGGAGACTGATCAAATCAAATAGATCAAATCCTCCATAACTTGTGGCACAGTGGTATTGACAGATAACAGATGAAACCATACTCTGCCAATGCCAGAAAATATAATAAACTCATAGATTTTGTTGATCAAGACAATAGTCATCATTATTAATTTACAAATGGACTCTGCATGTGGAAAGTATCAAGAAAAATCTAAGGGCCAAATTCTGAACATTACCCGAGTGCCTCTTCTATGTAGAAGAGAAAGTCAGAAAGAAATAGTCTGGCTTCTTGATGCAGTACCTAGCCCCAGTGGAAGCTGGGGTCCTACTCTAACATGTGTTGCTGGAGGATATATTTTGGAGAGCTTTGCTCTGCAATACCACCTTGCTCTCGACTTGTGTTCACCAGGGGCTGGTACAAGAGCTAGCTTTACCTCCTTTGTCACCCTTGTGCATCAGGGGAATTCTCCGCTGGCCAGTTAACATCCACAATCTGTCATTTTGCAACACCTGAGTAGCACAATACAGATGGGGTGTATGGGAGAATCCAATGCTGAGCCGCACTTACTTATCACCATCAAGATGCTGTTATTCCCCAGTTCTACACACACTGACTTGTATTCATAAATTCTCACATGCATTACACACCTTGTAGGTGCTTATGGCGGCGGTTGGCAATCTTTTCAGGCTGTGGGCTGGTATGACCCAGCTCAGGTCAGAGGCAGGACAGTAGGCACTTGGACCCGGCTGCCACTGCTGCTTCTCCCCATGCTACAGGGGAAGTGTACCATGCCCCCTACTGCTTTCCCCCACTGAAGCATTGCTATTTCGTAGTGCTGCTGAAGCCCTCCACTGCCAAATACCACTGAAGCCCCATATCTGTGGGCCAGATCTAATGCATCTAATCAGATGTAGTCTGTGGGCTGTAGGTTGCCAACCCCTGGTTTGTGAGATTGGGGTCTTACATACAAAGACAAAATCCAGGATCCAAATATTATTTCCCCTCCACTTCCATCAGAAAGAAACTATGAGATGTATTTCCATGAAGAAATTAATAATGAATATGAGCAATGATATAACTACCGGTGTAGCTCTGCCGACTTCAACAGAACTACATTCATTACACCCATGCCTCAAGGCCTATGTTTTCTTCTTTAGAACCTATCAGTTTCTTTTTCTACCTAAAAGAACACAATATAATAGAAAAAGTGTGCAATTGGAAAGGCACCATGAATATTTGAAAGGTAAATATTCATCTCACTAATGTGGTGAGTACATATTGGCAAATAATTTTTATGCCAGAACATCACCAGTCTTCAATGCTGCTATTCCCAATCATCATAGTCTAGCCCATGATGTCAAATTATTTTTAATTTTTTTTGCTTAAGCATGGTTAACAGGCTAATGTCATGATAGATATATAAACATGGGAACACAATGTTAATGTAATTCTAATAATAACCAGGGACTGGCATAAAAAAATACTACTTAACTCTCACTATCCCCCTACGAGGCATGTAAGTACATAGGAAAAGATTCTGGTGTGCACAGCGTAAGACTTATAGCTCAGGGGAAGCCTTATACCTTAGCTGAGTTCTGGTCTGGGACTGCTTTGGGGATTTGTTGTTTTCTAGGTCAGGGCTGTCCAATTCCTGAGTGAATATGGGACACAGGACTCCTGTCCTATGCCAGTGCCCCTTTGCCCTGCACTCCATGCTGCACTATGCCATGTAGGGCCCCTCTGACCCACTGCACTACATGGTGTCCTGGAGTCCCCCTGAGCCACCCAACTGGGCTCCCTTGGCCCAAGAGGCTGTGCTTCCCCACCCCTCCCCCAAGGATGGGGCAGAAAGCAGAAGCTGGAGGAGGAGGGAGAGCCTGGAGACTGGGGTGGCAGCAACAGCTGGAACAGTGGGGGGAGCAGTGCTTGGACCAGGAACCTGGGGGCTGCAGCTTAACCCTTTGGGTGCCAGATGTGGGCCATAGGCCACCAGTTGGACAGCCCTGCTCTATGCATCGGCAGCCTTCTCCATGGACCTTACTAACTGCAGTGCCTGCCTGGAATCTCAAATCTACTCCCTGCACCACCTGCCCACAACCCTGTCTGTGGCTTGACTTCTCCACAGGTCCTGGAGAGACAGACAGACAATCTCACCTGATTTTCTATGTGGTTCTGGTTTTACCCAGCATAAAAGTGACCATAATAAGGGTGAACCCATCACTCATTCAAAAAAAGGGGAAACAAAGGCCCAAAATAAAAGTGACTTGTTCAGGGCCACAGTGCCTTTGGATCCATGCTTCTCTTTCTCTACACTCATAGATCATTACATCCAACTAAAAGAAAGAGTAAAGTGGTACAAAGAAAGCACTACTTTGTCTGATATAGAATAAAGAATAATCAAACAAAGAATAGCTTCATGATGTGTTATAAGAGACAGGAAGGCATCTTACCACCGGGATACATAGCAAATAGGAGACTTTTTAGATTGAAGCGCTTATTTTCACTATATTGTTGTTACTATGACAGCAGTTAAACTATTATTGAATTAACACACTCTTCCTCTGCCATTTTTAAACAAATAGATTTTACCTTACTTTGAAATCACTGCTTTCCCATGCATTCCACTGGCAAGATGCATTTCCTATGTCTCATTCCATTTCCCAGTGGGAGATCCAATCTGATGAAGTATCTGAAAAATGTCAGTTCTCACTGAAGGAGACAAGAGCACCATTCACAAGGGGTATGGGCTTGGATCTGAAAGGTGCTGATGGTTCTGAGCTTCCACTGAAGCCACTGCAAATTGCCAGATTGGACCTTTAATGAATACATTGCAACAGTGATAACTTTCTTCCCCCCAATGGTGTAAATACAACATAGGTTTGTTTAATCACGTAAGTGTCTCCCTGTGCTACCATGTATATGTAATCTTGAAGCATGATGCACTGTCAGAAACCTTTGTTTCATTGCTTTGTCCCAACTAAGTTCAGCAGCACTGAACAGAGGAAGCAGGGTCCACATTTGCAGCAGATTCGCTTCCAAGATTGGGGTTTATTTTTTAGCCGTAATGTTACAAATAATCACAGAAGTTTTCCTTCAAGTGTGGCATGTTTCTTCCCTCCCCTCTATTTTGAATGATCCAAAGCTTTGTTGTTAAATGAGCTCTGTATTCATTAAACTTATTTCCTCTGCAGGAAATGGGCTTATGCATACACCTGGACTAGTGGACCAATGAGGTGAAAGGCTGCTGCTGTTTTAGCCTTGGGGAATCTTCAAGACCGAGGAAATAATCTTAAACCAGTGACTCAAAGTATGATAACAACTGAAACACAGTCTCCGATGGTTAATTCCATCACAGCATTCATCAAGGAAAAATAATGTTTCAGAAAGTATTTGAGACATTAGTCAAGATACTAACTGCAGTGAATTTAAGGTAACCTTACTGGAACATAAAAGAGGGAGGAAAAAAAGATTTTATATTGATGATTCAAATTAATCAGTCACCTAATACAAGTCAGTGCAACTCTATTTTCTTTTTCTCTTGCAAACTCATGGACAAAGCACTGGAGTAGGATTATTCTTCCTATTGGCCTCTTGGGCTACTTTGGGCAAATCTATTCCTTTCTTTGTACTTCAATTTCCCATCTGTAAAATGGGGATAATACACTTATCTCCTTTGTAAAGTGCGCTGAGGGCTGCTTGTGAAAAAGTGCTACATTGGAGTGAGGCATTATTATTATCCTGTGTTGGTAAAGTACTTCTTAAATTTTATTTTACCCAAATAAATGCTTCTTTCCTGTAGCTATAGAAATATTCTTCTCATACAGCCTTCATTACTATAGTATGCGAGTACCTTCTAATAATGCATTAAATTAAGTGACTTGCATTTGCCACATGTGGGTCTCTCTCATCCCCCCCCCCCACACACACACACTAATCTGCACTCACTGGAGAAAGCAAGGAAGAGGAAGTGCATGTTGTTTTTGGAGTGTAAGGTGCTAAATTTTGGGATGGTCCTTAGTTCCTGTGGGACTTCACGTTTCAGAATAGTCCCCAAGAAAGCTCTGGCATGGCCTTATGATAACAAGAGCTTCAGGGGTGGATTAACTAACCACCAGGGTGGGTGGATAAAAATCAACATTTTTTTTTAAATTAAAAATCAGGTGTTATTATTTAAATCAGTTTATTTAATATTTTTATATTTTTTGTTAAGATGCTTTTAAAAAAATAAACATATATAAAGATAGTTTTAATTTAATCTATGTTAAAGCTCAACTATATCATCATGGAATAGGGATTATATCTTCTAATTATGTATTACTTGAGACAATATATTCATGTAACCTTTTTAGAAGTTTTATAAATAGGTCACAACAGGCCATGTGCTATATATGGGGTTTCCAGAGGCTCCTCTATAGATAAGTTTAAAGAAAACTACTCTACCCAATGGGATTCAGTGCTCAGTCTAGAGGATCCCATTAAGCATCTCTGTGATGCTTATTTTTAGTTCTCAAACTGTGGATTTGTCTCTCCAGACATCATTGGCAGACAAGGTTCTTTGGGTAGATGTGATATCTTTTATTAAACCACTAAATAGTTGGAAAAACTGTTCTTTGCAAGCTTTCGAGCACATATGCCCTTCTTCAGGCACAGGGAGAGTTTGTTGTCTCCCGAGATAACATCCTTGTTAACAGCAGTATATAGAGATGAGCGATAACAGACCTGATTATCCACCCATCAGCCCTATTCTCTCTCTGCAAGTTTGTGTACACACAGTCAAGCCCTTACCTTTCTCTAAAAATGCAGCGTTTCAAGAAATTAAATGAATAAATGCTCTTTTTGTAGAAAACAATGATTAAAGCAAGGCTTTCTGAGCAGTGATTTAAATAATGATTTAAATCAAATCCACCCTGCTAGCCATGGTTTGCATCTTGGAGCTATAGATGATTTTTTAGATAAGGGTGTCCCAGACCATTAAGCAGATGGAAGATAAGAATCAAGACACTGATTTTGACTTACTGTTATACAGTAAGGAGAGGAGAGGATACATATGTTAATGGCTGCCCTGTGTTGCTGAGAAGACATGCTACAGCATTCTGAACTAGTTGGAATTTCCTGCGGACTTGATGGCTTCGTTCCCAGGCAGACTGTGTTGCTTTAGTCTGGATGGAATCAGACAAAGTGGTCCACAAATAGGTCTAGTTCATTATTTACCTGCATGGGAGTGAATCTCCTGGCTAACTGGAAATGGTAGAAAGTGTTCCTTATGGATGCTGCCATGTGAGAATTTCACATCAGCAAAGAATCAACAATGTCTTTTGTGTCTCTTAGTATCCCCTTTATTTTTCTATTTTTTTTGTCTTACTAAGGCTGCTTCCTTGCTGTTTGCAATTTATCTGCCAACTCTGTTTGCTTTGAAATGGTTGCAGATGTCCTCTATAAGGGCTACTTTGATGGATTCAGTGACTGAGAACAGTCAACAGCAATGGAAACAAGAAGCTACCTAGCAACTATCACTGAACAAGAAAAGCTTCCTCTACACCAAAGATTTAGCAATCTGCGGAAGAAAAGAAAGCAGAGTAGAGAGGGACTAGCTGTCATGCCAGGGATAATAGACTGGCTCTGTACAAGGTTTTTCAAGAATTAATGGGACAGATGAAAGTGGTTTAGATATGAATAAGAGCCAGAAATATCAGGGGCAGAGGGCCAGACAGAAAGAAATAGCTGTTCAGCTTTAAAGAATAGACTGGTGAGATGACGGGGATGAATGATTGCTAGTGAGGGAAATAGAAATGGTGGTGGGATCAATGTTCCACTCAATTAAAATTTTTGAATCTTAGGTGCATGACTAGTTTAGCCAAATAATGTCTCTTTTCTGTTCTTATGTCAGGATGTTATAGAGGGCAGTGTTCAGTAATATTTATATATTTGATGTAGTATCCTGAAACAACTGAATGAGGATTGTCATCTAATGCATATTAAAAAAATTAATACATACTTAATGGGTGTGTCTACATGAGACACTACTGTTTAGCATCTATTTAGTATTAGCAAATACTAAAATGTTCAGTAACTGGAGTTACCACACAGTAGTGCTGGCGAATGTCTTTTAGATGTTGCTATTGTGCAGTAGCCTAATAATACTATGCAGTAGCATATTAGCACTGTCCATGCAGTGATGTGCTACTGCATAGTATTTTTTGGCTATTAAGCAGTCAGCATCTCATGTAGACATGCTCAGTTACACATAAAGTAACATGGAAAACATTTACTATGTTTAATATTTCAACACCACAGTCCATTATGGATGGCTTGCAAAAGAAAAAAAATGTGCAATCTAATTTTTGCAATCATATCATTTTACAGGCAAGCTTGGTAAACAGATTTGCTCTTGGGAGATTATTATAGTGAGACTTACCCTGGAGCAATTTTATCATGTCTAAATTATGACTACCACAAAAGAGATATTTACTTGAAGTGAAAATGAAGAATGGCCATGTTTTTGTGGGCCAATAACATTCAAGGCTTGTGGGCCAATAACATTCAAGCTTGTGGGTGTCTCAATATCCAGAATAGTAGGAATGAACAAAGGAGGAATGAAATAGTAGGAATGAATGAAGTGTCCTTTTTCAGATCTCAAAATGCAATGGGAACAAAGTAGATTGGAGAAGAAAAATGTGAACTATATTGCTTCATCTAAACCTTAGATGTGAGTATTTCTTGATAATCTAGGAGATATTAGCGTTTAAAAGCATGTGTTAGTATTGATAGCCTTATGAAGCTATGCAGCCTGCTTTACAATTTGTGTTACCAAAGATAAAGCCAAATTCTGTTCCTAGTTTTACTAGTTTAAATGGTAAATGCTATGATACAGATTCTCAGCTAATGTAAAGTATCTTATTTGATGTCAGTGAAACTTTGGTAATTCACATCTGTTCTTTTAACTTTCCTGATATAATTTAGTAGGCTCCTTCCACAAATAATGATGCATATATGCCAATGTATTTATGAGAGACCTTGAAGTCTGTTTCCTCTTCAGCTGCCCTCTCACCCCCATGATCTTCCTAAGGTACATCAATTATATCTTCATTAAACGGACACATAGGAAGGAATCCCTAGAGAATTTCCACCAGGTCTTTAACAACTTCAGCCCCTCCATTGAACTAACTCTGAAATATTCTACCCAGCAAATTCATTTCCTAGACACTACGGTAAAGGTTTACCATGGCCACATTGTCACCCCTTTCTACTGGAAAGCGACCAAGCACCACAGCTACACTCACACCACCAGCTTTCATCCTAATCATACTGCTAGATATATCATCTACAACAAAGTTCTCCATTACAACCACATCTGCTCCGATCTCACTGAGTGAGAAGCACACCTTAAAGATCAGGAGGACTGTAATTCCTACAATTACAATACAATCCCAAACCTGTAGCCACTCAGATCAACAAAGCCAGATTCAAACCCTGCTCTGACCTGTTACAATACTAACCCTGGAACAAGGGCAACAGTCTCTCTGGTTGTTACCTATACCCAGCTTGAACATCTTAGATACATCATTAATAACCACCAACTCCTCCATTAGTAGCCACCAGCCTCTCCTGGAAAAGGATGCCCGTCTCAAGGTATCCTTCCGAGACAAATATGTCCTGGCTTATAGGCAGCCCCGTAACCTCAAACATCATCTCTCAAGCAACTAGCTACCTAATTCCCAGTCTCACTGAAGCACTAGGCCTTGCAACAGACCCCACATTATATATCATCACCTGAATAGTGCCCCTCTGTTGTCTACATTGGACAGAATGTGTGATCCCTACATGAAAGAGTGAAAGACAACTGTTCTGACATCAGCTGCAAAAATCCCCGCAAGCCTGTGGCAGCACACTTCAGCCTTGCTGGACACTCCATCACTGACCTGAGGATGGCTATTCTAGATAGCAAACTTTTCAAAGCCAATTTGAATGAGAAACTGTGGAACAAGAAATCATGCAGAGACTCGATTGTGTTAAGTATGGTTTAAGCAGGACCTACACATTCTTACCCTACAATCTTTGTTCCTCTAGGTTTTCTGCTTTTTTGTTTGCCCCTCCCAGCATTGCCTCCTTCCCCCTCTCCTCCACTGGCCTGTTTCCCTTGTCTTTTATATCTTACTTTCTTCTTATACTTTGCTTTATGCATGTCCTTTCACAGTATCTAATGAAGTGAGCTTCAGGTCACAAAACCTTGGGCTATATATCTACTTTGGTTTATCTATAAGGTTCAAATATATCCTGTTTTTCACTAAATTTCAGACTAACATGCTAACTATATCACCTTTCACATATATCAAGCTATTCACATTTTCATACAAAACTCTTAGTCACTGATGTAAATTAGTCCTGACCATACACACAAGTTATCTGATACATACTAGATATAGAAACATTTGAGAGGTCCTTAAAAATCCTAATAAAAAAACCCTCATCTATTGGATCTACTGTTTCTGAAACCAGTGTTGCTAGATGCTTGACATGGTGGATAGATGAACAAGGACAGGGAAAATGATAATGTTGTTTGAAAAAGTAACACAGAGTGAAGGTCTAATTTCAACCAGCTGACTTTTTGCCCATCCCTTCAGGGAGTTACAGTTAGTGTGGTACATACCCCTTGTTAAGTTCACTCAGATAATGGGATATCCAGGACTCCCCAGTACAAGCTAGACTACTCCCTCCTTTTGAAACAAGAAACTTTACATCACACACACAGATTTATACTTCTTGGGAACAACATGAGGGTAGAAAAACAGTCTCAGTTTTCTTTGCTGAGAAATCTTTATATTTTCTAGGTACAGAGAGCCTATTAAAAACTCGAAGATTAACAGCATTGACTAGGATCCGATTTCTAGGCAGGAAGTATAAACAATGACTTGAAAGGTATAAATGCACAACTTTCCAACTGATTTACCAGTAGCTCTTTAGAATCTGTCATGCATGTCATATTGACCTTACAAACTTAATTACCTAAGCTGTAAGAAACTGAATGCCTGCCTCTCAACTCCTTGATCGAGACAGTATTAAAAGTAAACCCCTGTGGCCTAGCATATCACATATGGATCATCCTCAAAAATAAGGATCTAACAACTTGGAGTGCCTAAGTTTGATCCAAGATTGCTGAAGTAAATCTGCACTGGCTCTTAGAAGTCAACGGTTATAGCAAAATGAAACGGTGAGGGCTGAACCAGGCCTAACATCTTCAGGGTACAAGCAATGGATGCCTAATATTGCTGACCGCAAATGTTGAAAAATTATACATAACACCCCCCAATGTCATGAGACTGTTTTAAACATTAGATTTTAAAAATATAAAATTTGGCCTCTTATGCCTAGATGACTGGTAGGGGGGGGATGTGGGGCGGGGGGCACATGCTCCTCCCCCCGACAGGGCTGTTCCCACTGCCAACTCCACTGGCAGCGTCTGCGGATGATCGCCAGCTCCACCCCTACCGCCAATGCTGCCAGCAGTGTGTGTGAGCTCACCAGCTCCTTCCATGCCGCCACTGCCAGAGTCTGCAGATGCTCACCAGTTCTGCCCCCACTGCCAATGCTGCCAGTGAAGTCTGCAGGTGCCCCCCGCAACTTAGGAGGCACCAGTTGCCCATGCTCTTATGTGCTCTCTCTTTCTTAAATGAAAGCTGAAATTCTCATGTAATGACGTCTGGAGGGGCTGGGTAATTAAATATTAATAAAAAAATTGAAACATCGTGCAATAACGTCAGAGCTGGTAACAGTGTATATGCACTTGTAGGGCAGTAATTCCTAAACTTTACTGAGTCAGAAACTGCCTTCTTAAGAAACTGGTGTTTCATCAGTTAATTTCACAACAGAGCTTTATTGTACAATCATAGAAAATTAGGATTGGAAGGGGTCATCTAGTCCAACACCTTGCTCAAAGCAGGATCATCCCCAACCAGATCATTCCAGCAAGGGCTTTGTCAAGCCAGGCCTTAAAAACCTCCAAGGACGGAGAGTCCACCACCTCTCTAATTAACCCCTTCCAGTGCTTCACCAACCTCCTCGTGAGAAAGTTTTCCCTAATGTCTAACCTAAACTTCTCTTGCTGCAACTTGAGACCATTGCTCCTTGTTCTTTCATCTGCTGCCACTGAGAATAGTTTAGCTCCATCATCTTTCTAACCTTCCTTCAGGTACTTAAAGGCTGCTATCAAATCTGCACTCTGTCTTCTCTTCTGCAGACAGAATGAGCCCGGTTCCCTTAGCCTGTCCTCTTAAGTCATGTGCCCCAGCTCACTAACCATTTTGATTGTTCTCCACTGGACTCTCTAATTTGTCCACATCCTTTCTGTAGTGGGGGGCCCAAAACTGTACACAGTACTCCAGATGTGGCCTCACCAATGCCGAATAGAGGGGAATAATTACTTCCCTTGATCTACTGGCAATGCTGCTACTAATGCAGCCCAATCTGCTGTTAGCCTTCTTGACAAGAAGGGCACATTGTTGATTCATATCCAGCTTATTGTCCACTGTAATCCCAGGGTCCTTTCCTGCAAAATTGCTACTTAGCCAGTTGGTCCCCAACCTGTACCAAGTCATGGGATTGTTCTGTCCTAAGTGCAGGTGTGACAGGGGGCCTCCTGGGGCTGAGCTCTGTGGCCCGCCCACCTGTCACCATGACAGGAGGCCTACTCAGGGCCGAGCTCTTCATGGCCCGCCCACCTGTCTCTGGGCAACCACCCGCTTATCTCGCCCGCCACACCTTTGATGATAATTGATTCATATCAGGATGTCAATTAAGCGGGGGGCTGCCCTTCGTACCGCCCCCATAATACTGCAGCCCAAGCCTCGCAGATGGCATCTTGGTGTTAACACTATCACCAGCCCCACGCTGGGCCCCAGAATCATCCCATACGACCCCACTATTATCTCTCCTGATCAGGCGGCCTCTCTGCCTTCATCTGGGCTACCTAGCCCCCCCAAAGCCTTGTTCCCCTCTCGGGTGTGGTTCCCCCAGAACCTTTGGCTACCTGGCCCTGGCCCACCTCCAGGTCAGTCAGGACCCCAGGCCCCCAGCTCTTGGGTGTCCCTCACGGTGGGCCCCCGGCCCTTTTGACCCTTTCTGGTCCTGGCCCCAGCATGGGCTAGTCGAGGGTACTATCCCCTTCGGGCTGGGTCTCTAGCTCCTCTCCCTCATCCTCGGGCCTCACCGTGCCACTACTCCCTGTCCTCTCAGGGGCAACCGCAGCACCACACCCTGTACTCCATACACTCTCTCAGGGTCCACACCTCTGGGCCCTTCCAACATAGGGTTACCCACCCAGTGGTGGGAGCTAGGGGTTAAGGCACCCCAACCCACCTTTCACCAGTGTGATCACTGGCCTGGCATTTCCTGGGGGCTCCCGCACCACTGAGAGCCCCACCAGACCACCCACTCCCAGCAGGGTGCAGTTTCAGGACCCGGACCCGGACCCGGACCCGGACCCGGACCCGGACCCGGACCCGGACCCTCCTGCCAACCCCCTGCGCCCCCCCACTCCCGGCAGGGTGCAGTGTCAGGACCCGGACCCGGACCCGGACCCGGACCCGGACCCGGACCCGGACCCGGACCCTCCTGCCAACCCCTTGCAGCTCCCCCTTACCTCCAGGTCATTCACAGCAGCCCTACAACCAGACCATGTTGTTGCCCAGCCTCCAGCAGCCAAACTGCCTTGTTTATATAGTCAGCCTAGGCCTCAAAATGGCTGCCCTAATCAGGCACCTGGAGGCTGCCAGCTCCAGGGTCTTAAAGTGGCAGAGACACCCTGTGCTCTGCCACAGCAGGATTTTCCACTTCTTATTGAACCTCATGAGATTTCTTTTGGTTCAATCCTCCAATTCGTCTAGGTCACTGAATTCTATCCCTACCTTCCAGCGTATCTACTACGCCTCCCAGATTGGTATCATCTGTGAACTTGTTGAGGGTGGAATCCATCCCATCTTTCAGATTGTTAATGAAGATATTGAACAAAACTGGCCCCAAGCCTGACCCTGGGGCACTCCATTTGATTCTGGCTGCAAACTAGACATCGAGCCATTGATTACTACCCTTTGAGCCTGATGATCCAGCCAGTTTCCTATCCACCTTACTTCCTTAACTTACTTGCAAGAATGTTATGGGAGACTGTATGAAAAACCTTGCTAAAGTCATGGTACATCATGACTGCTGCTCTCCCCACATTCACAAAGCCAATCATTGCATCACAGAAAGCAATCAGGTTGGTCAGGCATGACCTGCCCTTGGTGAATCTATGCTGACTGTTCCTAATCACCCTCTTCTTTTCCAAGTGCTTAGAAATGGATTCCTTGAGGATCTGCTCCATGGTTTTTCTGGGGATTGAGGTAAGACTGATTGGTTTGTAGTTCACTGGATCCTACTTCTTCCCTTTCTTAAAGATGGGCACTATACTTGCTCTTTTCCAATCATTGGGGACCCCCCCTGATCACCATGAGTTTTCAGAGATAATGACCAGTGGCTCTGCAATCACATCAGCCAACAGCCAACTCCTTCAGCACCCTCAAATCCATTACATCTGGCCTATAGATTTGTACACGTCCAGCTTTTCTAAATAGTCCCTAACCTGTTCTTTCATCACTGAGGGTTGCTCACCTTCTCTCCAAACTGTGCTGCCTCGTGCAGTAGTCTTGGAGGTGTCCTTGAAGTGATACACAAACTCTAGTGCATGGGTCAGCCACCTCCAGCATGCATATGTGATAGGGCTGTGTGAAGCTTCTGTCACTGATGCGATTCAGAGATTTGGCCCGATTTGGCAGCCGAATCTCTGATTCTAAATTGAATCAGGAGACCCATTAATCTCTCCAAATCAAATCAGAAGCCTCCGATTCGATTCGGAGAGATTCAACAATTTGGCCATTGACACAGCTTTACATGTTTTTTCTACATACCTCAAGGTACTAGGAGCAGCTCATGAATGCTGAGATGGTGGGGCAGATGGAGTGTCCCACAGGCACACGGCGGGGGTGGGGGCGGTCCCCTACATGCTCGGCTTGGCGGCAGACCCAGAAGTGGACCAGAAGTATTTCCAGTCCACTTCCGGGTCCACCCTCCCTCCCCTGGCTTGGTGACTGGTGCCTCCTGGGTCTGGGGGGCACCTAGGGCCCTTCCACGGCCAATCACCAAGCCAGGGAGGGCCGGGGGTATCCCCCACGCGCTCAATAGCGGACCCAGAAGTACTTCTGGTCCACTTCTGGATCTGCCGTTAAGCATGCAGGGGACACCCCGCCCCCCTCCACTGTTCCTGTGGGTCACTCCATCTGCCCCACCATCTCAGCATTCATAAGCTGCACCTGTTACATCGAGGTATGTAGAAAAAACATATACAGCTATGTCTATGGCTGAATCACTAAGCCTCTGAATCAGAATTGAATCTTTAGATTCAGATTTGGCCAAATCAAATTGGGACAGTGATCTGAATCAGCAAATTGAATCACTGTCCCTCGAATCAGGCCGAATCTCAATCCGAATTGACTGCCTGCTTCGCACACCCATAATATCAGAGAATGGCATACAAAGGCATTTTGCTTGGCATGCACACCTCAGGACAGATGGCATGGAAGGGGCCATGGCTGCACTGCCACAACAAGGATTGGGCCCCTTACAGCTCTCCTGCCATCTGCCTGGAAGCATGCATGCACCTCTCACTAGCAATGAGCTAAGCCAGGGTCAGTGGACCCCAGTGCAGCTGCTTGCAGCCTCTCAGCTGCCTGCCAGTTGGCCCAGGCTCTGGGCAGGCCCCTGCCACCTGCCGCAGAGCAGCAGGCAGCAGGGAAGCTAAAAACAGCTGTACTGGGGTCCACAGAGTCCTAGCCTGGCTCATTGCTGATGGCAGGTGCACTGAAATAAAGATGTTTTGGGGGACAGGATTGTTTTTCTGCATTAGGGGAGTCACATTGTAATAGATTTTGCTCACATTTAGCTCTTCACTTTGCCTCAACCATTGTTTTCAATATTTAAAGCATTTTTTATTGGACAGTTCTCCAACTAGCAGAGTTTTGGGAACCTTGCTGCCTCCAGTCACTCATGGAAGTGAATTTTAGGGTATGTTGTTATTAACTTAATTATCAGGCATTTGAAAAGCTACATAGTCTTTCAGGTGTTCTTGCAATCCCTGTAATACCTCACATATAGCACACATTAATGACCCTTCTGGCTCTGAGTGCTGTTTTCCCCTACCTGTTGTTGAGTACCCACCTGGCTACTTCTCCCTTCTACAGTTCTCAGGGGACAGGATATAGGCAGACATTTTCCTATGCCTGCAGATGGTACTTCATCAGTCTCTATTCTAGTAGATCCGGATGCCTGCTATGCCCCAACATCAATACAGGCTACATTATCTCTGGACCAAATAACACAGATTATAATGTCTGAGGATGATTCATCTGCAACTCTACCAATGTCACATATATCATCATCTGCTTACTGTGCTCCTCTGTTGTTTACATGAGAAAGATGGAGTAATCCCTACATGAAAGAATACCAATCTGATGTAAGATCCAGAAAGACACAAAGCCTGATGGCGGAACACTTTCACCTCCTTGGACACTCCATCGCTGACCTCTGGGTGCCTGTTCTTAGTCAGCAAACCTTTATAAACTGATTTGACGGAGAAACTAAGGAACCAGAAATCATCTGCAGATTGGATTACATTAAGTATGGTTTAAACAGTGACTACAGATTCTTATCCCATTACTTGGGTTTGCTTTTATGACCCCTTTGTTCCAATGGGGTCTTTGCTTGTTTGCCTTTCCCAATACTACCTCCTTCACCTCTTCCCCTTCTCCCTCTCTCTTCCTACCTTTTGTATTCAAATCATTCTCTCAATTCTATGCACCTCCTTTCACAGCAGCTGATGCAGTGAGCTCCAGCTCACAAAAGTTTATTCTATCTATCTATCTATCTATCTATCTATCTATCTATCTATCTATCTATCTATCTATCTATCTAATTTACTTCATCTACAAGGTGCAGATCTTTCCTGCCTGAAATTTAATAGCTCCATGGTGACCAGTTTATAAATGCTCCTTGCTTCTAGTGTGCTCTGATTATTTACATTTTGATGCTATGGGGATGGGCAAAAAATAAGAAATTAAGTAGAACAGAGAGAACTGTCTAGAACATTGGCTGGCAAGGTTTTGTTGTGGAAGGCTCTATCAACCTGGTTTGGGTCCAAGGCGGGGGGGGGTGTGTGCTTGTGACCCAGGCTGCATACACACATTCAAATCATCTGGGAGAATTCTCCCAGGTTTGCTCTCCTGGTGTAGAA
Organism: Alligator sinensis; assembly: GCF_000455745.1. Taxonomy (NCBI): domain Eukaryota; kingdom Metazoa; phylum Chordata; order Crocodylia; family Alligatoridae; genus Alligator; species Alligator sinensis. The sequence goes on along the minus strand of NW_005841957.1, from coordinate 2,874,785 downwards.
ACTTACCCAGAGCCATGTGTACAGACATTAGAATACTGAGGCCCTGAAGAGTGGAGAGTTTGTACTGCTGACACTGTACAACCAGGGGAAGGGCCCTGTGAACCCATCTCAGCAAGTTCTGCAGGCTCCCTTTGCCTGGCAACAGATGACAGCAGTGCATAGGGCAGTCCTGATTTGCTGACCCAGACTGCTCATGGTCAGCCTGTATTTCCTTGCAGCACAATGCAGGGATTGTGAAGCAGCAGCAGAGTCCAGCAAGTGACACACTCTCTCCCTAGGGGGGGCAGGTTTTGAATGCTCAAGGACTGCATTCTTTTCTGAGAGAAGCTACAACATGTTCAGACCTTCACTTCCCCAGGAGAAAGTCTTCTGTAAGTGATTTAATCGTTGGTGTTCCCAGGATATTTTTATCCTGGAGCAGCCATTTTTACTCTGGGAGAAAAAGCCTGAACATCTGTACTCTTATGGTTTCTCCTGAGAATGCAGTGAGTCTACCAGGGGAAACCAAATGTCTGTATGAGGCCTCATGCACTGACACTGCTGCTTTTTCTCCCAGTTACATGCTGGGTGGGGGCAAAATACTGCAGGTGGAGTGGTCCCTGGGCTGCCGGGGGGGTGGGGGGGTGGTATTGCTTCCCTCTGTGGCAGTGACGGGCCCCCCCAGCCAGGCACCCGGCTCAGGCAGTCCCGAGGGGCACCGCAGCCACACAGGGAAGCATTGGGCCCCCCACACATCTCAGGGAGGCAGGCAGGCTCCAAGGGAGGGGAAAAAAAAAATCAGGCTTGCCACTTTAATTGGGTGGAGCCTGCCTTTCTGGGCTGCTGCTAGGCTGTCTGCAGGGCTTCCTGCAGAGCTTCATGGAGCCTGGTGCTGTGCTCCACAGCTGTAGGGGCAGCAAACTAAAACTCCTCAGAGGAGTTTTAATTTGCTACCATCTAAGTCATGTAAGGAACATTATGCCACTGAATTTCCTACAGCAGCTAGAAATAATGGGCAATACGCTGCTGAGGCATGCAAACACCGACACCATTAAAGCGGTGCAAAAGAATTTAGCCCGCTTTAAAATGTCATGCACATACGCCCATTTTTTTGTCTACACACAGTTTAAGTGTTTAGGGGGTGAGGACTTTGGTTCCTGAATTAGGTAGTTTTCTAGCCCTCTAACAGAGTATTAATGGAATCTGGACCACAGTTCATCTGGGAACATTAAACTCATTCCATTAAAAATAGTTTCCCAGGAATGGAAGGCTGATGCTTTATCCTCTGGCCACTCATAGCTGTTATTTCTGGTTTGGGTGATGATGCCAGATCAAAGTACAGATCTTCAGAACAGTAAGGCTTTTCATAATGGCCTCCCTGCATGATAAGTCATTGTGTCAGCTAAGAAAATGAATTTCTAATAACACTTGGCGTTGAATCAGTTGCTTGTCTCAACTAAGAATTGTACAGAACATTATTTATTTGATCTGAATAACACTGAAGTAGAATTCGGCTTTTAGTGGAAAGTTTGATTCAGATTTGATTATTTGATTGCTTCAAAATCAATGTATAACTTCTTATATTTAATCTGGGAAATAACTACTAATTAACTGGGAAAACTACTACCATTGCATTAGCTGGTTTAATAGTATGCCTTTTTAACCTCAATGTAACCAGTTTGCCATGAGATTTTGGAGAACTTTGTTCACATGGAAGTGAGAAATGTATAATACAGTATTAGTTTCACCAGGCAAATGCTTGGAAAGATTTCCCATTCATGTATTTCATATATATTGCTTGTGATGCTATCTATCTATAGCAGAATAATTAAGTCCTTTCATTCTAAACTTAGTTACTTATAAATATCTTCAGAATGTGTTACTCTTTAAGCTACAGCACACAAATGCTGTAAATCTGATTTAAAGGGTAAGTCAGTAATTTTGTAATTTGTGCTATACTAACAAAGAAAGAAACAAGGAAATTATCACATCATTATAGTGATCTGACACTATACTGATATGCAACTTATATTGTAGTTCTGAATGAAAAGTGACTGGCTATATTTCATCCGCTTTCAGTAGTTATGTTTCTGCATAACTAAATCTGTGTATTCGAAATGTTATCTAGATTTTTCTGGTATATCTACTAGTAGTTATAAAAGGCAAAATTCCTTTTCCAGGCTAACAGTGAGTCAGACTTCAGTGATCACTATAAAATGCGTGTCTGCAAAGTCACTGAGTGTCCTGGATCAATTCCAGTTCATTGTAACGAATAGAGTTAAAGGAAAACTCAACAGGGTATTTTTAATCATTTTTACCTCTATTAACAATGAGATGCTATTTCCATTGTTCATGTTATGAAAATAAGTTGCTGACATGTTCCCAAAAATTGATTATTATGCTTTATTCAATGGATCAACCATTAGGACACTGCAGCCAATCAGGAAAGGGAGTGGAGAGGAGCAGACAGAGGAACCTCAAAGGAAAGGACAAGACACTGTGTCTTTTGTCTTTTGTTCCAACATGGAAACAAACTGTCTCCACTCCCGATAAGCTTCCCTTTTGATCTGGTTTTGTAATAATTAGGGTAGGCACTAAGTTGTTTAATAGATCTCTTTACAACTCAGAGTCCAGTCCACACTAAGTAAATATGAATGGAGATTATTTATCACATATGCATATCGAAGCAGGAAGAGAGGGGTGCATTTTGTTTATAATAATGTATAGTAATTTGCGGGGGTGGGTAGATTTTCTGTTAGAAATACAAGTCCCATCGTGATTTGATATCCCTTAGACACTTAGGAAAATCTCCACCCTCTTCCTTTACTAAGTGGTTATAGTTCCCACTGGTTAGTTTGAGAAGACAAGCCTGTCACTTCTCAGGGGAGGTTAATACAGTAGGGTATCTGGTTCTCACCCTCAACAGAGTTATTTTTCTAATTCACCCTGGCAGACAGATGAGGTAGGTCCTATTAGCTTTCAACTACAAATACAAAAATGCTGGGAGAAAGAGGAAGCTATGGATAGGAAAACAGGCACTCTAGGGATGCAACCACAGAAACGACCATATTTAGGGACAAGCTCAGGATGAAATGTATGCCTTTTGGTATTTAAACTAACAGTAAAGTTGGCATTGGACCATATGCAATAAGGACTGTATTGTATTAGAAGCCGAAAATTTCAACTGCTTGCAGTGTATTACTAGGCGATGAGATTCAAGGTTCTTAGTTTATTAGGAAAAAAGGCTTTGTTTATGAACCAAACAGGCACTGAGATAACAAGACAATGTCGATGAGAAATTAAAATAAATTTTATTTTCTTATCTGCAAATAACATATCAAAAAGGAAAACCCATTCTGTAAAATGAAAGTTTGCACAGAGAGCTTAGATGAGAGGCAAACATGCCTCTTTCATACAGCAAGCAGACTATCATCCTTTTCATCCCATCAGTTGAAAATCAGATTATAAAGTTTATAATCTATAGCAAACTGCAGTTCTTTGGAGAATGGATGCTAAAGTCAGGTAGGAACTGAAGAGTGTCTGTTAAGAAATAGATTTTGAAGACGATTACAAACACCTGATCTGAACTCTGGCATACACAGGCTGTAAAATCCAGCCTGGCTTTCCTGTATGAAGCCCAATCACCAGCCAGAGAATGGCAGCATCACTTCTACAAACGCTTCTTGATTTATGGACTTCAAGTAATGGGGAGTTTACCACATGCCATGACAAACTTTCAAAAGGATAATTATCACTGGTGTTTAAACATGTGCTTTAATTCTAGTTCATATTCTTCTAGTTTCAACTTCTAGTCACTGGATCTTGTTTTGCTTTTGTCTGCTAAACTGAAGAGTCTTTCATTAGTAAGCTGTTGCATAGGTACCTAATGATCATTGCCAAGCTGTCTGATGATAATGACATGATACTAGGCTGACAATAAAGTAAATGACCAGGACTAGAATAGTGATACAGTTCCGGTGAATTGTTGGTTTGCAGTAGTCTGCAAGTTTACCTCTCATGATTCACAAAATATTGTACCTTTAAATGATCCCCAAAGCCATGTAAAGGTACAGACTATTTACTGGACAAGATATGCTTCTCAAAAATCTAGTTTGCTATATATTCATGTTATCAGTGAAATACTATTCTCCCTGCTGGTACAGTAAGTGACGCAGTAAAAGTGAATACAAAAGAGCAATGATGTTGCACTGGACTTCCAGGAAAAGAGACGCATTGTAAACTTCCTCATTTAATATTTCAAAAATGGAAAAGTTGATAGGATAAATGAATTGTTCACAAGAATAGACTCTTTTAATCAAATAAAATAGGTCATTAAAGTTAAAACTTTGTAAAACTGCACCAAAGCTATAATAAAGTTCACATGTAACACTCATATCCAGTACAGTTTTAAAGGCTGATACTCTAAAGATTTTATTCAGATAAGAAACCTGTGTCTTCTGATGTTTATTCAAGGTTTTTTCCACTTCTTTGTTCTTGGAATCAGGGTAAAAGTTTTACAACATGAAGGCTTCTCACAGAATTTCCTATGTACTCTGGTTTTGGCTAAGCCAGAAATACCATATGGAAAGCCTTTTTCTTGCAAAAGTTTGGCACTTTTGCTTCTGGTTGACACCAGGAAGTTTGAAATACACAAAAAATAAATCAAAACGAAGCAAATGAACTTTTTTTGAATCCAAGGAAAAGGTTCAGTATAAGTTTGGTTTGACTTCCTAACAGGAAAAGCTACTGAATTCTGGAAAAAAAAATCTCACAGGGAAAATGATGAAAGTTCTCTGTTTTGGTACTGAGCAATTAGACTGGATAAAGCTCCAGCAACTGAGTAATAGCCATGAGCCTAGACTATCAAGTAGATGGATTGATCAGGGATGTTAAACTCACTCTGTGCCCCAAGCCAGATTTGGATTGCAAGGCTCCTTGTGGGTTGGACCCGTGAGGCCAGTAGCACTGGAAGCAGTGATGGCAGCAGAGGCATGACTGACAAGCCAAGCATTCACTTGCTGTGGAAGAAGTAGCACAAGTAGTGGCAGTGGCAAGGCAGGAAAGCAAGGTAGGAAGCATGGCCCCGGGTTCCAAAGCAGGCCATGCCCACCGCCAGCCACTCCCCTAAATCCCATGGCACACCAGCAGTCTGGTGCGGGCAGGGCCAGTACAAGGTCCCAGGGCTCAGCTGAGTGCTGCAGGACTAATTGGAGGAGCTACAACTACGTGTGGGCCTGAATATGAAAGCTGCTGCTGAAACCAGCTAAAATAGAGGTCCATATAAGAGTAAGTATAGATCAAAGGTGGGCCATTATTTGGGTCTATGGGCCACATAGGGAGTTTTACTGACTGTCATGGGCTGGGTAAGTACCCTCCCCTCTCCTCTCCTTAACAACAGCTCACCAGAACTCCCTATGTGGGATGGGGCCATGGGTGGGCAGGGAACAGTGTTCAGGAGTGGGATTGGCGGATGAGGCCAGGATCATGGGCCGGGTTGCGGGTGGGGCCCAGTGCAGAGCCATGATTCGCTGCCTACATCATTGCCCGTGGAACCCATACCCAATTCAGGGGCATGCAAGCAGCAGATCACGGCTCTGTCTTGGGCCTGACCCAGTGCTATTACCACCCCAAGATCTTGATATCTCCCCAGCCCTGCTTATCCATCTTTATCCTGGATGCTGTTCCCCACCAGTCCACTGCTCCATCCCAATTGCCTGGCTATGCACCCTGTCCATGCAAGTCCAGCCCCCGGCAGATGGACTGGCCAGGGTACCTAGACAGTAGGGCTGGGTCTGGCAGTGGTGGCAGCCAGAAGAAGCTGCTGCCACTAGGGCTGCCAAGAAATGCAGTCAGGCTGCCACACTGCCCCAACCCCACTGTGTGCCCGAGGGCAGTGGGACCAGTTACATGTGTCATGGCCCAGGCTGCACCCCCACCCCAGGCTGGACAAAATCCCTTGGCAGGCCAAATCCAGGCCATGGGCCATATTTTTGCCCAACCCTGGTACAGATGATAAATAATTTTGAAGGAACTATGCACACGCTCAGACATACTCCTGCAGTGGGAGTAGGAACAGTTCTGGTTAAATCCAACTTTCTCCATTGCATTGCTCTTTCTCTTCCCTGTTCTCTCTTGGACTATTCTTGAGCTCCTCTCTGGCTCAGCAAGATTTCTTATGAGCCATTTTTATTTTCTATTAGAGAGGGACATGGAAAATAACTTCTCCAGATGAAGCCACATGGGGGTCTTTAAGTAAGAAGACGTGCCATCTGCTTCTGGTGGAAGGTTGATACGCTCGGTGGAGATTTAAATAGTTCCATATTTTTTTAAGGGTAGGTAAATGATGCAAATAAAAAAACAAGTTCATACCGACTGTAAAACAACGGCCTGTTCATCAGATACTGTTGTACATAGGACATCTGGAAGTCTCAGACAGCTGTATGAAACATAGCACCCTTACTTGATGAGCTAAGACTGAGATGTAAGCTGTAACACAGGATGAAATGGGTAGATTTTGGCTTGAATGTGTAGTTAATGGGTGGGTTTGCTTGTGCTGGGAATGGTCTGTTTTTGTTGTTAGCCTTCTTCAATGTTATAATCTTGGATGTTTTCCTTGTTGGCAGCAATTACAGATATATTTTAGAAAATTCTTTTATTTCATAGAAAGATTTGATGAAAATTAGAAGAAACATGTTCAACATTTGCCAGACTTGCAAGATATTTTTTTACATGTTTAGAGGTTTGGGTAATTATTTTCTTAATGAGTAGACTTGTCAAAACAGATTACAGACCCATTTTACATCATCAGTCTTTTCCCCAGAAGTCTGATTGCTGTTTATATGATACAGAAAAATATTCATTTTTAATTACTATCAGTAATTTCTCAGAGGTTATTCACAGCCAAGTTACTACAATTTAGAACCCCACAGCCTTCCTAGGAAACTAAAACTCATTTTCATCATTGTGATGTTTATGTTTTGAACTCAGAAAACTGCATAATTTTGTATGTGATTTAAAATCAAGAACCTATGTAATATCCTGATAAAGTAGGCTAATTCTCCTAGCAGTTCTGGGACATAATATCACACAAAGTTACTAAGTTTCTGACTGACATTCTTTGCACTTCTCTCTTCTTTCCTCTAGGAACAAAGATCTATTATGATATTTTACTGAACCAACTGTTCAGCTGGGAGAGCGGTTGGACCAGCTTTTGGGTCTCAAGTGCCTTTCCTCAGGTCAGGAAAGGCTCCTGCTCCCCAAAAACTTGTCCAACAGCTTTCCCAACTACAGTATACAGTTTGTTCAGTAAAAGACATCACAAAGATCCTTGCCTCTCAGACAGTTCTTAGACTGCAACAAAACTCCAACCCTACTTCCTTGAGGAAGACAGAAAGAATCCCTCAGACATTATGACAGACAAGGTTCCTTGGGTGAATTTGATATCTTTTATTAGACTAACCCAAATGGTTGGAGAATAGTTATTAAGCAAGCTTTCGGGTTCAAAAACCCTTTGTCAGGCTAAGGAAGTTTCAGCAGTTGGCGTGTGCTCTTCCTGGATGGAATGAAAAGTAAAGAAGCCAGGGGCTGGGCTAGGCTGGGGAGTCAGTTGCCAGGCAGATTGTAATGTATCAAAAATCCAGTGTCTATGTTTGGTCCCTGATCTCTAGTATCCAGCAGGTTGATGAAATGGAGCTCATAGGCTCGTCTCTGGGAAGTGTTGTGTAAGTTTCCCTTGAGGATCATGACTGAGAGATTGGAGAGAGAGTGGCCCTCCTGTGAGAAATGTGCCCCCACCGGTAATTGGGTATTTCTGTCTTTGATAGATTTCCGGTGTGCATTCATTCTGGTGCGCAGTTGTTGTTTGGTCTCTCCTATGTATTTTCCATCAGGGCATTTGGTGCATTGGATGAGGTATATTACATTTCTGGAGGTGCAGAAACTGCTGAAACTTTGGGTTGGTCTAATAAAAGATATCAAATTCACCCAAGGAACCTTGTCTGCCTATGTCCTTAGACCAACACGGCTACAACCTAAACCCCTCAAACATTATGAGGCTCTCAAAATACTTTATCATTAATGAATTAGTTTTGGTGATATCTTTGTAGATAGGTAAATAGTTTTGTTCTAATTTCACAGCTGGGGACACTTAAAGTTATGTGGCTTGCTGAAAAGCATAAGTATACCAGGTAAGGGAGTCAGGGGAACCAAATTATGATTTTCTGATTCCTGTTCATGTGTCTTATGGTCTATTTACAGCATTTCATAATTTTCTGGGGTTCAAATGGCTGTGAGCCTAGCTGAATCGAGCTTTTATACAGATGTAGCAATAGGCAGAGAGAGCTGTCATTTGGCCTCCTAGGCATAGCTTTCCAGGTATAGTTTGTGCTCACGGTAGAGGAATAGAGTTCATAGGGTAGAAGAATAGATTTCATTCCTTATTCCCTATCCAAAGGGAATGCAGAATAAAAGTGGTTCCATGCCACTCAATCCTTTTCAATGCCAGGACCTAGGAAGGGGCCATGCGTTGTCATTCATCCATACCACTCTCAAAGCAGGTCAACACCTTGAAGGAGCAAGTATATGTGCTTATTGGAATTCCTACATTCCTGTAGGATTTTCAATTTAACATTGCTTTGGGTTCCTTTTCTTATTCAGAGTATACCTTCAGTGCCACTTGTTTTTATCTTGCCAATGTCATTCCCTAGGTTTCCTGTTTGAGAATAACAGGTGCATTCTATGGTGTGCTACGTTATATGAAATCCTATATGTAAAAGTATCCTTGTTAGTGGAGTGACAACATCTACTGCCTTCAGCTTTCTGAAATAATGTTTAGCTCCCAGGGATGTGTGAAGCATTTCTCTGTCACTTGAACATTGCAACTCTCTGCAAGCTATAGATTTACTGCTAATAGCTGTTACACTATTTTAGCATTTCACCTAATGAAATAACATGAGCGGGGATATATATTTTTCAAAAATTTCTCATGACAAGAACACAAACAGTTGAGAAAACATTTCCATACTTTGAACAGATAGTGATGGGCAAACCTCAAACAGTTGTTGGTTCAGTTTGGTTTGGCAAATCCCCTGAGAGTTTAGATTTTTATTCTTAGGTCTGGGTTGGTAATCTAATCAGAATAATAGCTCTTGTGAGAAAATGAAAGTGAGGCAGAAAATTTTCTACCATTTCTTGTTTCTGGTCAAGCTAGAAATCAAGGGCATTTGTACATGTGCTTGCGCCGTGGTGCCGGGCATTTCTAAAAGCGCCCAGTGCTGTGGTGCATACATTTGTATAAATGGAGAAATGCATGTCATTGCTGAGAAAATGCTGGCAGTGTGCTTTTGAACTAAAACACATCAAAGGTGTTTTAGTTCAAAAGTGCACCGCCACCATTTTCTCAGCACTGATGCATATTTTGCCATTTATACAAATGCATGCAACGCAGTTCTGGGTGCCTTGGCTCATGTGCACAGTATACTCAATTAATTGAGCATGCTCCGACTCACCAGATATCTGGCACGTCAGACCAGGCAAATGTATGTGTATAAATGTCCCAAATGAATACATCTCCCCTCTTTCTATTCCTCTCCTACATTTTTTCAGTCCTCTGCTTTTTCTCCTGCCTCCATACTGTGGATCAAATTCTAGCCTAGGTTACACTATAATGTGAAGGTAATGAGTGTAACAGCAGAAGGAACCAAGAAGCAGTCTGCAGAGCTGTGCTGACTGTTAATTTGGACTACAACTCCCAGAAACCCTTAGGGGCTGGAGGCAAGGGAAAAAGGAAAAGGAAGCTTGAGGCTGGAATAAGGGGGAAAGAGAGTACCATGCACATGGAACCTGGTCAGCCCTACGCGGAGGAGCGCAGTGGAGCTGGAGATCTCACTGGCTCAATCAGCCAGGACTGTGGGCTGAAGGAACTGGGTCAGACTTGGGGGCAATCACATGTAGGGACCAAAAGCTTATTTGTGCATACCTCTGGGGGTGTGAGGGGGAAATTAAGGTGCTAAGTGTATATTATCACATTGTTGATATTTCTTTACCATTTACCTGTTCCCTCCTTTTCGCCTGTTGGCTTGTGACCCTAACCACTATGATTTTCTGTATAAAAGTGGGAACTCCCTCTTCCTTGTTGTGTCAGTTTCTGGGGCTGTAGGCTTGGCACAACATTGTTGCAAACCCTCTTATCCATGTCGAAACAAATTCTGCTCTCACTAACATCTGTGTGAATCACCACACACAATGTAAAATAAGAGCAGATTTTTCTTTTCAAGTCTGCCAATTAGATTAGAAATACAGTAATAAAGTATTTGAGATCTTAGTTTTCTAAAACTATCATTTGTAAGCATTCTTTGCTACAAAACCCATCTTGGTCTGCTAACATTTCTGGTTTTATGGATTCCCTTCCCCCCTTAGACATAGACTCTTCCATGCTAATGGAAGGCCTGAAAATCCTACTCATTCCCATTTTCCATTACCTCAACACACATTTCAAATCCTTTCCTGGGGTCCTGTATTGTTATCACAGTCCTTCTGGGTGAAGAGAGAAGGGGCTTTCTTTGGATCCTGGCTGTAACACTTAAAATAGCCAGAGTTTCCTTCTGAGTGATGGCATACAGAATGCTCACTGTCTCCTTAGTTTTGTCAACTTGGGAATGATAGTCTTCAGAAATATATTTCTCAAGGGAAGCTGCACTGGTATAAAATATAAAGATGGGAATAAAATGGAAACAGGTCAAAAGAGAGTGAGAGCAAATCTATTCAATTGGATTCAAAATTAACTCTTTAAAAGTTTGTACCAACGAGCTTATCAACACTATATCAAAATAGTGATTGGATATTATAGTGTGTCTTCCTCCATGTATATGAACCTTGTCCAGATTCTCCTTTATACTAATGCCCTTATACATCACTTTGCTAATACACAGAGGCCTGGAAGTGGGTATAAATTCAACATGTGTGTGTACCTATATTAATACATATATCTATCTATCCCAACTAGGGAGCTGGTCCAAAAAAGACATTCTTGCCTCTAGTATAATTTCTGGACCTTCGTGGCTACAACATTACTCTAATACACATATATATGAATAAGTGATTTTAGGAAACTAAACTTTCATAATCAAAGAAATTACATCTGCAGCACTGTACTGCAGAGATTTCATTCCAAAGCTTTAGTGCAGGAAGACAAACATAAACATTGCTTATTAATCCATCTCTTCCCTAAAACATTGTCAGTGGTTTTACTTTAAAGTCGGTTCATTTGTGGTTCATATTTAGAATGAGTTCTTTAATTTCCTGGATCTGTAAAAAATAAAGAAGTAGAGGTGGGGATGTGTCCCCTACCTAACTGCCTGCATATATCCTAAGTATCAAATATTTTCAGATTTTGCCTATGGTCAACATTAAGCCTATTCTACAAATGGAGAACAGACACTCGAGGAGGTTAAATGTCCAGCATTAGGAGCCCTGGATTATGGTATGGGATAGTAGATTAGGACATGGAATAAAGATCAATCTCTCACATAGTCCATGTACCTATGTGGCACTAATCACTAGAGTGTTAAAATGCTGGGGGCCTAATAGGCCACTTATTAATTTATTTACAAATATGTAAAGTAGGAGCAATTATTTGGAAGTATTTTACAGTCACCTTGTATTTACTTTGCTCATTTGTTTATGTATGTAAATGATTTCACAAGGTATGTGAGAGGCAAAGATTTCTTAAGGTGATATCTATTTTTGGTCCAACTATGTAGTTGGGTTAAAGTTAGATAAGCTTTCAAATGCAAGGCATTCTTCCTCAAGTCTTCCTGACAAAGAGATACCTGAGGAAGAATGTCTTGCATTAAAAAGCTTATCTGATTTATCCCAGCTAAACCGTTGGTCCAATAAAAGCCATTACTCTAAGAAAATGCTTGCCCCTCATATAATTTTCTGGACCATCACAGCTATAACATCACTCTTTCACAAGGTATAACACAGTGGAGAACTAGGTCCCTAGGTTCTAGTGCACTGGCTTGACTTTGGCATTTTATTTAATCTTTCCAAGATTCAATATCCACTGTAAGATGGAGTCAGTTTTATTTACCAAGCTCATAGTGGATTGTGAGGCCCACCTAACTTATGTTTGGATCCTGATGTTGAAGTACTTAGTATTGATGAGCCGTTATACATGCCACAAAATTGGCCTTTAAAGCGGCTTCAATGCCCTTTTGCACTGTTTTAATGCCATTGCTGTTTGCACACTTGGCGGCATTCCACTTCAGTGGTGTTGCTGTTTGCACGCTCAGTGGCATATTCCGCTTTAAATGACTTTGTAACGTAGCAAGATAAAACACCTCTGAGGTGTTTTAGTTTGCTACCTAACAAAGTGCAACAGTGTGTGGGGTGCTGGAAGCTGACGTGCTCGGGGCTTGGTGGGCTTCCAGTGCTCCATGCACCATCCCCACCGCTGCCAGCACACTCAGCCACCCTCCTGCCACCTTGCCACTTTGCAAGGCAGCAATTCCTGACTAGTCCCAGGTGGTGGGAAGGCAGTGGGGAAGGTGCAGGGGTGGCTCCTCTTGGGGTGGGGGAGGGTGAGCTGCTGCCAGGTTGCACAGCCCCTGAGCTGCAGGGACCCTGATGCTTTGCTCCACAGTGGCAGTGCCCCCCAGGCAGCACCTGCCTTCTGGCACCTGTTCTGGGCACTCCTGGGGGGGCACCGCAGCCACAGAGGGAAGCACCAGGCCCCCCGCAGCTCAAGGGCTGGGCAACCCGGCAGCAGCCCTTGCAGGCAGGCAGGCAGGCAGGCTCAACTGAATAAAAAAAACAAAACACTGAGGAGCCTGATATATATATATATTTTCTCCTGGAGCCTGCCTGCCTGCCTGAGCTGCGCAGGGGGCGGTGCTTCCTTACATGGCTGTGGGGGGAAGAGGGTGGCAGTGCTTTCCTCCATGGCTGTGGCATCCTCCAGGACCACCTGGGCTGGGTGCCAGTGAGTGGGTACTGCCTGGGGGGCACCACCACGGAGGGCAGCAATGGCCCCCTGCGCAGCTCAGGGACCGTTTGGTCCACCAGCAGCTTGCTCCCCTCCACCGGCCGCTGTACATGCCTTGTGTACATGCCATGGGGGTTTAGTTTGGTTTAATTCTCCCTAAATTGAAACAGTAGGTTTTTAAAAACCTACCATTTCAATTTAGGGAGAACTAAACCAAATTAAAGCCCCATAACATGTACAAGCACCACTATATGAGTAGTGGAGGTCTAAATACAACAAGATATCTTGACTACCAATCTAAGGATCATTCCAGGCAAATTTTGTGCAAAATTTCCCTATAAATCCTTATGATCCCCTTCAGAGTATCAGAATCTTAGCAAGGTTTCTTGAGGTGATCTGGCTCAAATGAATGATCTGGAGAGAAGACTAGGAAGGTTTTTCGGCATAAACATTGTAACTATTTTTGCCTGGCTCCTGAATAACATACAGGGCTGCAGAAACTACACAGTGGACATGTCTACATATGCATTTACTCCAGCTTAAATTTATGGGAATAGAACAGTGGGAATAGGCCAGTGTCTACATGTGCAGGTGTTAAAGCACATTAATGCTGTGTGTGGACTGACTTGGGCCTAAAGTTAGGCCCAAGTCAGTCCACACACACAGTATTACTGCGCAGTAAGGTGCCTACATGTGCGTTACTACACAGTAACTAACTGGGTGTAAATTTGGTACCTGCATGATGCAGGTATAAAATTTATACTCAAGTTGGCATAAGTCACCATATTTACTGCATAGTATGGGCATGCACATGTAGATGCGCACCCGTACTGCACAGTAATTTGCTTACTGAGCAGTAAATGTGCATGTGTAGATGTGCCCATTAACCAAATAAAATCTAGTTGATGAGTGTACAGGATGAGTAGACAGCAAATAGAGTGACCAGAACTATTTTTTTTTAAAATTGTAGAAGAAAAAGCGAGGGTAAAGGAACAGAAATAACATAAAGTCAATTTTTAGACTGCCATTTTAAAGCATATTTTGAAGACACAAACAAGTAATGCATTCTGGAGATCAAGTTAACTAGAGCGTGACAGTCTGCAGAAAGCTCATCTTGATGCTTAACCTTCATATGAAGGCTGTGTGAGGACTACAGGTAACAAATCCACGCAAATTTGCCTCGGCACCCATCTATGACATGGAAAAAATGTTTGTGCTAGGCACACGTAGGATCACATGAAAGTTTATGAAGGAAGAAGACCAAGGGAGAAGTCACAAAATGACTTTTCTCACCATCACCTAATGGAAATGCTGCCAAGCATTCCCCCTGCTAGCTGTGCTTGTATTTTCCACTCAGCAAGTAAGGTGGTTAGTTTAGCCTTCTGGTTAAATTCAACACCCCTGAAAGCCCAAACAAAATAAAAGGTTTCATTCAGTTGCTTCCACTCAGCCTCCAGGGTGCTATCATTCAGGGTATTAATGAATGCTCAGTGCCATCAGAAGTTCCTTCCCACCCTTTCCCAAGGGCTCTAGATCTAAATTGTTCCTGCTCTTCCAGCTCTTCTATGTTCACTGGCCTGATTCTTAGACACAGGTTTTCCTTAGAGTTCAGTTACTTCCTTGCAGAGTATGAGCAATTCCTATCTCCAGGCTTCTCCTCTTCCTAAGGGCAGCCCCTAAGTTAAAGGGGCTTATTTATTTTCACTCTCTCTTCTAGATTGGTAAAATATGGCCCATGGGCTGCATCCAACTTGCAGAGGAACTCTATCTAGTTTGTGGCAGGTCCCTCAGTTCCACCTGGCCCAGGTGCCATCCGGCCTGTGGCACATTCCACCACCTCCAGGTGTGCAGTGGGGCTCAGGCAGTTTTGTGGCTGGACCCTTTTTCTGGGCACCCCAGGCAGTGACAGCTCCTTTTGGCTGCTGCTGCCCCTGGTCCCATCCCCATGGAGTCTGACAGGGACCTGCATGCACAGCCCCGGCCCTGGTTCCGGTCCCAGCAGCTCCTATCTGCTGCCGTCACCACTTCTGCCTCCAGGCAGCCCAGCAGGACAGTGGTGGCAGTGGAGAGAAGCCACAGGACAGCCTGAGTACAGGCTCCAGCCAGCTGCAGCAAGAAGGGCCCAGCAGCAGCTAGGGGGAGGTGGCCGTTTTTTGCCCATGCCCAGCAGCAGCTTCTGTCTGGCTACCGCTGCTCATCATGGGCAGACGGTTTAGACCAGGCATGGAGCAGGTTGGGGCTGGGGCTGGGACCAGGGCTGGGGTTGGGGCTGCGCATGTAGATCCCAGCTGGTCTGGAGCTGGTCCACTTCAGCCAGGGCAAGGCTGGAGTGGGTGCAGAGTGGGCCAGGGCCAGAGCTGTGCACTGAGTTGCTGCTGGGTGCTGGTGGCAGAGAGGAGTCACAGGGCATGCGGACTCTGGGCTTTTGCGGGGCGGGGGTGCTGTTGTTGGTTATTGTGGGGAGGGTGGGGAATGCTGACCAGCCCATGACAGTTCCCCAAAACTGCCTATGTAGCCTGCAGGCCCAAATAATTACTTGTCTCTGGTTTACAACCATCAGAATGATTCCAGCCTGAAACAGGATATTTTCAGGACAGGTGAACCTGGTGCCAATCTATAAATTCCAGGTTCACCTGTCCTGAAAATAAGCCTGGAATAAGCACCAGTAATTTTAGAGGCACAAAGGAGCTGCAGGTCTTACTCCATCCAAAAAACTGGAAAAGCAGTTATGAGAAGGTTTTTACCCAATAGGTCCATTTATTGTGATGGAAGATTTCACCTTCCCAATCCCTCCACACTTTACCTTCACAGAGCTAGGATATTTGGACCTCATGTGGCAGGAGTAGTTTTCACCCTTAGGCTAGGTAAAGACATTTAGGGAGGTTAGATTGCATTAAAAATGGCCACTTGATCTAACCTAGTTTGGCCAGCTACAGAAAATACAGACAGAAGTGACAATTTTTGCCTGATCTGGCCACAGAAAGCAGTCTATAGCTGTAACCAAACACCAGTGCACAGCTGCAGACAGCTTAAAAAATGGCCAGTTGGGTGAAAATCTGATCCCTCATTGCATGAGGTATCAGATAAAAATGTTTCAAAATATAGTGTCTTCTGTAGCTTGTATATATGGTGCCTCCCAGCCTGTCACTGTTTTCAGAATGGGAGGGCGAAAAGGGAGCAGAGGGAGTTCAGTCTGGAGGTTTTTCAGTCCCTTTTGGACAGTGGGGTGGGTGTATTGGAGTGGTGGGGGGACTCCAATTCATCCACCCCACCCCACCCCACCCCACCATCTGGGGAGCCCCAAGAATGAACTCCCTCCACTGCCATTCCCCCCTCCTATTCTGAAAACAGCGAACACTGGCAGAGAAGCAGAGGGAGTTCAGTCTGGAGGTTTTTCAGTCCCTTTTGGACAGTGGGGTGGGTGTATTGGAGTGGTGGGGGGACTCCAATTCATCCACCCCACCCCACCCCACCCCACCATCTGGGGAGCCCCAAGAATGAACTCCCTCCACTGCCATTCCCCCCTCCTATTCTGAAAACAGCGAACACTGGCAGAGAGCTATTGCTATGGGAACCTGGCTGCAGGCTCCCAGCCCACTGCTAGATTCCCCTCCCCACTGGAACCAACAGTGAACTTCTGTTTGGTCTGGGGTAATGCTGTAACTCAGAACGCTTTGCAGAACAGGTTCTGAGTTACAGCTGGGAGCTGAACTTCTGTCTGCACCCTTAGCTCTCTAGTCAGGTTGATCTAAGTGTGAGCTATACAGAAATTCAGGAAGGTTAGATTGGTCTAAAAATCACCAACATCATCTAAATTAACTGTACCTTGGAGGTAGTTTAATTTAGATTGGATATAGTGAGACCAACCTAACTGGACTTCTGTACAGTTCCCAGTGCAGCTCTGGGACTGGTAAAGCCCAGCCATTGGCCCTAGCCCTGGGCTGTGTTTTTCCTACCCCACCGGTGAATCTGCCAGGCCGCTGAATATGCCTGCCCCTTTCCTCACCTTGACTTACTTCAGTCAGGCTCCTGGAAACAGTGAATGCTGGTAAAATGGGCCCTGGGAGCAGTTTGCAGGATTAGGAGCAGTTTGATAGCATCAAGGCAAGTTGAGGGGGGTAGTCTGGGGGGGAGGGAAGGGGGGTGGTGGAATTGCAAACCTCTCCAATCCCATCACCTCCCGATCTCCCCAAGCTCCACTGCAGACCCCACTAGCCCCCTAAACCATCTCAGACCCCAGCAACCCCCCTGCAGACCCCACTGGCCTCCCTGTTCTTCCCAAGCCCCCCTGTAAATCCTGCTTGCCTCCCTAATTCTCTCAAGTCCCCTTGCAGACTCTGCTTGCCCTCTGATCCCCCCCAAGCCTCCTTCAGACCCTGCTTTCCCCCAAGCCTCCCTGCAGACCCCACAATCCCCCCAGGCCCCCTTAGTGTAGGAAAGGAAGACAGCAAGAAGATGGCATTTGGATTGGTGACTGATTTGAAGAGGAGAAGCTGGTATCACCATTTCTGTTGTTGTGGCAGATTGATGCATGGTTCTAAGGCCAATTTAAAGTACCAAAGCAGAGTGAAAGGATGAGAGGAATAACAAAAATGTGCTCAATGGATTTAGGAATAACTATGCATTTTACCCTAATAAACTCAGAGGAATATGCCTTCTGATTTTATTTCTTGTAGACACATGGGAAAAGATTCTATCTTACTGGGTATATTTAGCAGAAAAGCAATTACTGCAGACATAAAAATGCATTTGTCTGGACAAGAAGATCACAAAGCAAATAAGCAAGTCATACAAACAGAAATATTTTCCTGATGGACTCATGATATAAATTGGGAAACCCTTCAGCATGGTGACTTCCTTTCTCACTCCCACATTTACTTCCATTAAACAAAAGCTGCTGGAAAAATTGGGTTGAGGAAAGATTATGGGTTAAACAGACATTTTTATATTACAGTATGAACTAGGGAATGGCACTAAACATGGAAGCTAAAGAGCTGGTGCCTAGACCTTTTGTTTTTACATTATGCTAATTCCATTGACCTCATTCGAGTTACTTCTTATTTACACTGGCAAGAGAGAGGGGAGTTTCAGACCTCCAGGCTGCTTCTCCCTGCCATGAGCTCTGTCATTTTTAAGGAGGCTGAAAACATTATATTTTCAAAAACATTTGCAAGTTGTCATTGTACCCACTGGAAAATCTGTTGCAGATGGCTGATGGGTCTTACAGTATAGGGTTATTATTTCATTATGTTTAGGTCACTCTTGGATGAAACATCCAGGAGGGAGAAACATCATGATATGTTTAGGAATTAACTTTCCATATCCTGGAGGGGCTGGCCCATAAAAAGTAGTTGCTGAGAAAAGGAAATTTTTTATGCAGGGGTATACTGTCAAGTAGTATATTCTATGGAGGCTCCTATACTGCTATCTGATCCCAAATGGAGGGTAATACTATTCCTAGGCATGAGAGAGAGTTAAGCTATCCATTAAGAAAGGTCAGGACAAGTGTTTGGTTCCTATTATTTGAAATGGGAGATTGTTCCCATGGGATATTAGGTCTAATTTGGGGGGGTCTGTCCCATGGGAAGGTCAAAAGCGGAATGTTTGTGATTAATGTTTGGTTCATCTTATATCATTATGTTAAATGAATAAAACTGCACCCTTTTTAATTCTTTTTTATTATACACTGTGGATGTCACCACGGTTGGGAGCCCCAGCTAATGCCAATGTGGCAGAAAACACTTGACTCCTTAAGATAATAACACCTGGTGGAAAAGATTTTCGTGAACACATCAGCTGGGTTACGTTTCCAGTTTGTTCCCAGATCCCAGACATCACCTTTGCATTTAATTAGCTGTGATCTGAAATGGGTGTTGTCATGCTAATAACCACACCAAACATCTCACTTTACATCTTATTTTCCTATTTCAAATGCCATTACAGAAGTGTAGAGAACTAACTCTGGTAACATCATAATAATTTCATATCAGCTTTTTATTTTTTTTAAAATGGATACTTTTGAACGAGAAGTCAGGACTCTCAAAGGGATCAGCCTGAGCACCCTAAAAGCTGAGATGTAAAACCTTTTTGAGAAAATGTTAATCAAGAATTATAATGTTACTAGAGGCATAGCCAGGCAACTCCAGGCCAAAGGCAGCTGTGGGATGCCTGGGGCAGCACCAGCTGTCATGGAACCAATCACAGTGGTGAGATCAGCTGCTGCTGTGGTCATGGCTATTTGTGCATTCCCCAAAAAAGGTGATGGCTGGGGCTCCTGCCCTGGTTGTCCCCCATCAGTTAAGCTACTGCATATTACAGCGTATGTACAGGGAATATAAGCCCAAGATTCACAAAATAGCCATAATGATTACACAAAGCTGACAGTGCTGTGCCACTGCCATGCTGAAGCCACTGCCTCTCCTGCTGACCCATACCGTGCCATTTTTCTCTTGGACTGCTTGATTTATTTGTCTGTGACATCTATTATCTCTTGTCTTATACTGGTAAAGTCTGTGGCACCTGTGATACAACAAGGGACGGGTCACTTTAAGCAAACTCAACACTCTATGGAAACAGATTGATGAGAGAGACAAATAGGAAGAGCTGTGACCCAACGTCACCAGGACCCACTCCTTCCCCCCTGAACTATTTGCCATGTCTGCAATAAACATGGATCTCAGACTGGCCTCCTCAGACATCTCTAGTTTTACTGATGACCCCCTTATTTATTGGAAGACTGTCTTTATACTGAAGAACTCCTGACGACACTGACATCCGTAGTGTCAAAGATCGGGCCTTTGGAACAGCTCTTGCGCAGAGCTGTTTCACCTGGTGCAAAGGGCTCCCAGAGGGACTGGGCCTTGCTGCCTAATTCCCAGCTACTGGGGTGCATGTCAGCAGTAGGGAGATGAGTGATGGTGGTGTTAACCTCAATGCTGCCACTCACCAGGGGGCCCAGATGTCATTGACACCCCTTCACTACAACATGGTCCAGGCTTTCTTTATCTCCAGACTATATTCCAGGGACCATCAAGGTAAAACACACTTCTAGACCCAAATGGAGTTGCTTATTTCTAAGCCACTTCTGCATGCAATATCAGCTGATAAAAAATCTGACGGTACAGCACTGAATATCTTTAGTTCTACCTCCCCTTCAGTTGTAACTGTGGCAGCTGAAAAAATCTGAGACACTTGTGCTAAAATCCCTGGCTTCAACTGTCTGACAGCTTTAGGCAGAGGTAGAGTATCCTCTTTTCTTTTTGGTTTACTAGACTCTGGCTGTTTTGAGTTTGAGGTTTGTATTCTCCTATGCTTTCCAGGGAGGATTTCAGAGAAGGCTGAGTAGAAAGGGGAAATGAGTGAGAATTCACTGAGTGGTTGGAATGAGAACTCTATAGACATTTCATTGAATTTTTTCTGGTACACTGTGAATTTAAAGGTTGCATACGTCCTCAAAAACATATATTTTTTTATTAAGATGAAACAGATCATAACTTTAAAATCATTAGAATTCTAGTATAGTCTTTGCAATAAAGTAATTATAAATGCTGTCTGTATTGCTTTAAAAATATATATAAACAGGCAGATAGATAATAAAAAGATCATAAAAGGAATTATATTTACTGTATTCAACACCAACAGTGTTAAACACTAAAGCAAACACTTATTCTCAACATGTAAAATTTACAGCAATGTACAAAATGGGAAGAGCCATTTGTTTTCCAAATCAATGAGAACTTCCAGAGACATCATCCAGCTATAGTCTCAGGAAAATCACCATCACAAGGGACTACTGCTTTTGCTATCAGGAAAGTTTTCCAATACACAGTGATAGCTGTTAAATTATTAAACTTTGGGAGATAAATGTACAGTTGTGAATCATCCCTTAGCTTTGGACATAATATTACTAATCTCTCTGGAATATTATATTAAAACAGTACTCTGTATTTTCCTAAAGAATGTTCTGTTTGACAGTAGTGTATGGTCCCAGAGTAATAATAGACTTGCATTAGCCATGTACTATGGGGCTGGAACTACTCCAACATTTCTCCTCATGCTGCTCAGAGTATGAGTCAACACACCTGTTTTAAAAATCTAGATACAGTCAGAGGCCAACGATGTAAATTTTGGCAAGGTCATTAGAACTGAATCTGAATTATGCTCTTTAATTCAGTCTTTAACGCTTTTAATACATGACATTATAGGAATTTTCACGACCCTCAGTTTCTTTTCTCCCACAAGATGTGCCATAAGAAAGTGAAATCAATTTTTGCTCTAATTAAAACTTTATTTTTCTTAATAAATTAAACATTTCATGTTTACTATTTTAAAATGAACCTTATTTTTTAATTTTGGCAAGGAAGGATTTTCTAAAACCTTATAAAATTAGCCATTGTTTTTGTGACAGGAATAAGACCATACACTGTAAATACATATTCATGAGAACATGTTCAATAATGCCTATGGGATTAACTTGTGAACAAGAATTTGCGAGTTATGGCCCAGATTAGCTTGTATACACACAGAGCAAACACATATATTCAATCTGAGTGAGTTTAAAGAACAATAAACTAAAAAAGAATAGGACTGTTCCAGAAAGTATGTATATTTGTGCACTTAACTGAATAAACATAAAATGGCTGCTGATCTCTGCAAACAGGAGAAATCAAAACTGTAAAGGTGAGGCAAACTCCTGTAGTAATAACAGTTACACAGAAGCTACGTTCACCACACTGAATGCTTTACTGACACAGAAGTAGAAGAGTGGGCAGCTGAAGTCAGTTTATAGCAGGTAAAAAGCACACTACATTAAAAAAAATCTAGCTCTACACTGGCCCGTGATTTTGATTGCCAGCTATGGAAATTCTGAGCTCTCCATAGTGAATTGCTATGATAAGCAGCCATCTTTTTCATCATTCATTCATATGTATTTGGAAAGTTTGCCCAACTCCTATGCAATAGGAGGAACTTCCTGGAACTGCTAAATGGTATTGAATTCTAAACTGTGCCTAATATTTTTCTCAAGAGCTGCTCAACTAACTCCACTGACATACCATTTCCATTTAATAGATTGAGAAACCAGACTAATATGCTGATGGCACTCTTTAAAACTGAAGATTTGATAAAGAATTCTGAAGATCTGGATGGGTGGCCTTTATTATCTAATACTGCAAAATGAAAACAGAGCTAAATTTAATGTAAGTTTCCCAGCTACAAGAAAAGAAAATACCTGATTATTCAATAGAATGCAGTGGTCATTTTTCAAAGAAAATTCGGTTTTGCCTTATATTTCTTGATAACTTCATTATAGTTTCTGAGGATGTAAAAGCATCTAGTCATCTAAAATTATTGAAAAATTTTAAGCAAGCCTCCTACACTTAGCTATTAGCAGTGATGCATTACCAAGCAAAACTCCAAATGGTGCACTGTAGAAGTGCACTGTTCCATCACCAATTCCATGAAATTACATGTACTAAAGGAACATGAAACTTGAAGAAACTAGGGCTGATTTTATTTTGAAAAAGGTTAAGACACGTCAGTGAGGCTATGAGGGGAATCTCTTTTCTCTTTCCCAACTACACAGGATATTGATATTCATATCCTTGAAATCACCATTACAGTTAACCAATTTGCTGCAAACTCAGTGTATATTGCCGATTGCATTTGCTGCTGAGACTACAGATTGTCTAGACATACCCAAGCTAGCTTTAACAAGCTAACACAGACACTATTAGCAGTGAAGCCATGGCAGCATGGAGCTCAGCATAGGCTAAGTGCCCACAAATTTACCCTATTCCTTGGTTGGGTTGTAGCCACATTGAGGTCTCTGCTCTCACAACTCCACTGCCAGCATTGCCCAAGCTAGTTACTTTAAAGCTGACAGGAGAGGTTGTAGTTTAGGGCTTTTTTATACCACTGTAGTTGTGGACCTATACTAGAACAGGGATGTGAACATGCTCCATCTATGCCTTACCCACCCAAATCTGTGACATGGTCCAGACCTAGAAATTAATTTGTGAGGCTGTTCTGGGTTTCTCCCCAGTGGTTGCTCTCAGCTCTGCTGAGCCCAGCAAAATCTCACCAGTGAACTTCTGGACCTGGAATAGGCCTAGAAACTTGGTATACAAAGTGTGTGCACTCAGCCTAAACATTACCAGAAGCTGCCATTGCAGTGATATAATCAGGCCCTTAACCTCTGATTTTCCTCTGTCACTTGTCTGTCTTGTCTAATACAAGCTCTTTGGGAAAGGGGCCCTAAAATGTGTCTGTGAAGCATCTACAAAATATGGGAACTAATTTTAGTGGGGGCTTCTAAGAACAACATAATGTAAATAATAACAAATTGGTCCCAGCAATTAGAAAGCATAGAATGGAGAAGACAAATGGATGGGTAGGGCTTTACATGTAACCCTCTTCCCTATCTGTAAGGATATATATTCAAATCCTACTTTTTTAAATGAAAGGAAATGCTTGAGAATTCAATGAATATAGGCCTTGAGGGTAATACCGGTCTGTTACATAATTCAGGATCTTTCAAGACTTTGTGTTTTTGGGCACTGACAGACATGCAGCTCCCCACTGTAACTCATGGCGCTTCAGCTAGGGGACCTGAGAGACATGATATTTTGTTGTGCAATCAGCTCCCTGAAGCACTCTATAGCCATGGCCTGACAGATGTGCACAGATTCAGAGTCTTTTAAAAGTGTCTAAATGCACGACAATCTGAACCCTCATTATACCTCATTACACAAGGATTCAGATGAAGGCACTGTAAAGCTGAGTGCCTTCATTAATTTCTGTCAGTGCATGCTGGGAGCAGGGCTGGGCTGATGCAATCCAGCCCTGCCTGAGTGCTGTCTTCAGAATGGAAGGGGGAGAGGGAGGGAGTTCTGTCTAGAGTTTGCCCAGCCTCTGCTGGAGGGTGGGGTGGGTGGATTGGCATTCCCCTGAGTATTGGAGTCCCTCCAGAGCAACCTCCTTCTAAGTACAGACAGTCAAAAAGCCTGAAGGTGAATCGATTCAATGTTCATAGATTCATAGATGTTAGGGTCGGAAGGGACCTCAATAGATCATCGAGTCCGACCCCCTGCATAAGCAGGAAAGAGTGTTGGGTTCAGATGACCCCAGCTAGATACTCATCTAACCTCCTCTTGAAGACCCCCAGGGTAGGGGAGAGCACCACCTCCCTTGGGAGCCTGTTCCAGACCCTGGCCACTCTAACTGTGAAGAAGTTCTTCCTAATGTCCAATCTAAATCTGCTCCTGCTCTAAACTAACCTGTTCTCAGGTTAGTTTAAGCTGCATAGTTTGAACCAATAAGCAAATGAACAGACATTCACTTTTGAATCCGGAAATGCAGCCACATGCCTGCAGTGGCACAAACCTGAAGCCATGGGGCACTAGAATATGCCTTCCTACTTGGCTGGAGTGGGCAGCTTGGGTCAAAGCTAGCCAACCCACCCTGTGGGAGGGGGCTTTTGGGGGACTGTGAGTTCACTTGAGTCTATAGGGAATTGGGGACAGAAGTTCAGTAAATTGATTTAACCTAAATCAGTTAAATCTGATACTATATTCATTTAGGTTTACTTTAAACTGGTTTCAGCCAGTTTGAAAGAAGTTTATGTGCACTAAACTTCTGTTCTGTTACAGATTTGAACTGGCTTCTGATCACTTATTCCGGTTTATGTGTAATTTCTATCCCTAACCTCAGACTGCAAATGGACACAGACTGCAAATGAAAACAGCAATGAAAGCAAAGGGCATGTGTTATGGATTACAGATTTGCAAGGAAAACTGGTGGCCTGAAGTGTTTAACTCCATGTTAAGGACCACTGACTGTAGCTAGTCATCAATTTTACTGATATATTTTGTAATTAGGTTAAGAGACTGTCTTTTAAAAAATATTTAAAACTGTATATTTACACTGGAAACCCTGACATCTTGTCTGAATTTTAGAGTGGTCTAAATACTGTTAGTGCTGTGACATATCAGAAAAGTAATGGCTATTACTGAATCTGGTCAGACTGCTTGGTTTAATTTTAATGGCCTTTATCAGCAGTATGTAGCAAAAGCTTGAAAACTTCTTGTGTCCTCCATTATTAATCTAAAGGAATGCATTTAGTATTAAAACCACATATAAACGGGACAAGGGCTTTTTGGATTCAGTCTCAGACTTCCAAATAACATAGTGCTCTAATAAATAAAATGAACATAAAACCCAGCCACCTGTCTTTTTTTCTTTCTCCCCATCCCCTTCTCCCATACAGATTAGCAGCTGGCTTGGGCTGTTGTCAAAACTGTGGGAATAAGTTAATGTGTTTGCGAGAGGCATTTCCATGGCTGACTGACAATGTGTGTTCTCTTCCATAAGTCAACAATCATCCCGACAAAAATGAAAACTAGAAAAACAAAATAAGAAAATGCATTCCATCTTCAGGCCAGGAGTTGTAAAAAAAAAAAGCAGGCCACCTCTCCAGGGTTTCCAATTAAAACGTTTCACAAACCACCTGCATGTTTATCCCTAAACATGATTTCAAAGTACGCTGTAAACAAGAACATTCTGAATGCAGTTTTTTTGGGCTGTAAGGAGAATTAAACAAGTGTGCCACAATAGAAAACTAGATTAAAACAAGAGCATTGAAAAAATAAGTAGATTGAGCAGTTTATGATTCTCAGAAGAGGAAATCCTTTGATAAGCACCTCCTAATCTCAGCAGTCAATATAGACTTCATGCCTTTAACTCTTTCTCAGTCAGTGGCATTACTTAGGTTAGGGCACAAGACAGCAACGTATTGGGGAGTGTACCTTGATCATTAATTCTGTGTACAGGAACAGGACAAATAAAGATGTCATGCATCAGGCTCTGTCATCAGCGTCTAATGGTGGCTGGGAGTTTATAATAGTTGAGGAATAAAGGAGATCTATTGCGGATGAGGAATGAAAGGAAAATGCCCAGTAGCACTGGGATGAACTGGAGGTCAAAAGGGTTTTTGGTTGTAGCCGTGTTGATCTAAGGACATAGGAAGGCAAGTTTTTTTGTGTAGATGTGATATCTTTTATTAAACCAACTGAGTAGTTGGAAATAAGTTCTTAGCAAGCTTTCAGGTGCAATCACCCTTCTTCAGGCATAGGGAGTCTCTGCTGTTCTGAGACTCCCTATGCCTGAAGAAGGGTGATTGTGCCCAAAATCTTACTAAGATCTTTTTTCCAACTACTCAGTTGGTCTAATAACAGATATCATATCTACTCAAAAAACCTTGCCTGGAGGTCAAAAAGCATTCTTTCTTCCAAGAGTCCATGGAAAGCCTATGGATCAATAGGTGGGAAAGAACTAAAAGAGGCACTCCCTGCACTATTTGTTATTAATTGCTGCTGTATTTAGTATAGAAGATTACCTATCACTGATGCTACTGTCCCTGGCTTTCACTGTTGCTAAAGTTGACTTCAGGACTACCTGCCCCCCTCCCGCCCCTCTCCTCTTCCTCAACCTGGTAAGCTCCCTCTCTCATTAGTTAATGGGAATTAAGAAATAATACCATGAAAGAAAGATAAGGTTTCTGTAAAAATATTTCTTTATTTTAGAATTATAATGATGTGTCCCTGATGAAAATAAATATAAATGTAACCAGACAGCTGCTCAGATAATTTATTTAAAAATAATTATTGGACAATTGCTTGCTTTCTAGTATACTGGGCTGAACATCACAGAACCAACTGCCATAATAATCTCTCTCTGTCATTTCTGGCATTTTCAGAAAGGATAAAGGTTAATAGATACAGAGACTACAGGAGATTTTTATATCCTGAACTGAGCTGAACTACTTTGTAAAGACAACCTAGGGAAACCTGCTATACCTGTTTTGTAGAAAAGCAGATGACTTTGCTCCTCAGAGCTACTATCTGGCACCTTGAATGAGCATTCAAGTCATTTGTGAAGAACATTTTTGAGATAGGACAGGTGATATGAACCATGTAATGCAGTAGTTGTCACTGTGAAATGTCTGCACTTTTCTCAATGGTCAGACAATGACTTAGTCTTACTTGTCATTACCTGCAAGCATCTTACAAGCATTCCATAGGAGTGACTGGAACATTCACACCCAGATTGCCTAGCAAGATCCACCTCTGAGTCCTGCAATTTCAAAAAATTCTAGCTATTTTTATACTTGCCCCTGGCTCTGTTGGATCTTCTCATGCAATCCTTATTTACTCATGACCCAGTCCTGAAACCTACATTGGCATTTCTCAGCAAACTTCAAGAATAAGACCATGATTCTGTCCTTCCTTAGGAAGACCTCTCATTGAATTCAATAAGTGCTATTAAACTCTTAGTTTTTTGCTGAAGTCAATGGCTAAACTCCAACTGATTTCAAAGGAATCAAGAATGGACCAAAAAAGAGGTTTTTCCAGATAAGAGAGTGGGAGTTGGTGTTTGGGTTTTTTCCTGCTAATTCTATCCTGATTTTTAAATTAAAAGTCCAGTGAGTCAATAAAAGGAGCAGATGGACAATGGTCAGACATTCAGACTCTAGGTCTAGGCACTAAACTGATCCAGGAAGGCCATATAGTGTAGATTTAATTTATACTGTACATTCCCCTTCATTTTAATGGTACAGCTGTCAAGAAAAAAAACCTCCACCAAAACTAACAAAATACAGAGCTCACCACTGAGTGGCCTATTAGATATCTTCAGAAAAGTGTGTTCTACACTCAGATGATTAAACTCTAAAGCTTTAGCCTAGCTGAGCCCTTGAAATATTTGAAGTTTGTTCTGTCACTATCAGATAAACACAGCAGAACATGCCGACCTGCAGAGGTTCATGACTAAACTGTTTGCAAAGTTAAAAAGAAAGGGAGAGGAAAAGCCATGTTAATCTTGTCCATCCCTAATTTTAATAAAAAGTAAATATTTTTGTAAAACCATTTCAAAGGTTTCCACTTTCAGCTATGTGGCAGGTCAAGATTAGGGAAAACCCAAGTACCTCCTAAGGTTAAGCACATTATTTGTTTCTGTCTTTCAAACTACATCTGAGTGTATTTTGCAGATAAGTTTAGATAGGGTAAAGCTCAAACTCCTTTCCTTTGACTTTTTACCCAGATATAAAGAGCTGTAGATTTAGTAACTTCAGAGCCATTTCCCCCCTCATTACACATATTCTTCTCAGTTCTTACAACTAATAAAATATTTTATTGTGCTAAGGATGCAAAGATTGAAACTTATGATCCATTACTGCTAAAATGCTTTAGAACTCAAATTTTTCACAGATGGTATTTTAGAAATTTGGAAAGATTTTTTAAGAGATGCTAGGTATTTCATTCTGATTTTGCATTGCTTACTGTGCGCTCATTGACATTTTTAAACTATTCCATCTCCTTATGGCTTCACACATTAAAGACTTTGCACTGTTTAAATAGATTTTGGTCATTGAATTCCTCCATTTACTTTTAAATATTATAGAAAACACGGCAATATATTCAGATACTTTAGTGACAGATATTGCATAGGACCTTAGACAGACAGACACACAGTTTAGACAGTAGACTGAGTTCTATTTAAAATCCTTTTATAGTATCCATATAACTTTGATTTGGAAAAATGTGATTGGTTATTAAACGCTGAAGGCAAAGGAAAATATTTCTCCAAAGACTGAAAAAATTAAACAATTTTTTTCTTCATAGATAATTAAAACTGTTCTGATTTGACATTGGTACATTCTGTGACAGGTTGATTTAATATTCTGTTGTCACTTAGTACCTTAAACTGTTTTAATTAGCGAGTTGAGAACATATATGATATATAACAAAAATAATAATTTGCATTTTACAGCGTTTTCCTTCATGTGATAACAGAGGATTTTGAGACAGTTCTGATCAGGTTGATATTCAATTCCTTTTGCGATTTTCCCTTAAAGAAACATAAATTATTGAAAAATAGGGCTGGAAGGGACCTCCGGAGATCATCTAGTTCAAGCTGTTGCTCAATGCAGGGTTATCCCTCTCTAAACCATGCCATACCAGTGCTTGTCTAACCTAGTCCTAAAACTACACAATCAACCCTGTCACACAACTACAAGGTATATTGCCCAAAAAACACCAAGAACACCCTAACTTGCCACAGGTAAAGCAGAGGGATGAGGGCTGTCAGCATCTGCCTTCTGCAGGCGCTGTTAAAATGCCCATCAGAGATCCAAGGAAGAGGACAATGCTATAAGGGAAAGCAAAAACCCCCATAGTCCATACCAATCTGTTAGTGGGGTAAAATCCCTTATCATGCGGTGTAGCACCATGGAAGTAAATGAAGTTATGCTGATTCCATCAGCTGAAGAGCTGGATTGTGGCATTTTCTTTGATTTCTTCCATTGGGGGAAGGGAGGCAGGAAGCAGGCAAGTGCCCTCCCCATCTCCCCACCCACAGTTCTCAGGAATCCACTGGAAGCAGCAGGACCGCATGAAGGGTCCAATGCAGAGTGTCCTGTCTCTGCACTCTTGTCCAGCCTCTCCAGCTCACTGTGGCCCTTGGACAGTGTGACAGCTGAAAGACCATATTGCCAGGGATGCTCCCAGTTGAAGCTATCCTGAAACCACATCACAGGGGTTTCCAAACCACAAAATGGAAGCAGATTATTAAAGCCAAGACTCCCAACTGATTTTAGGGGAGAGTGCCAGTAGGACAGTGAGCACGTCTACATGTTCATTAATGTGTGGTGGTTACCGTGCATTTAATTTAGTACTTGTACAATCAAGTACTAAATAAATGCCCAGTAACCAGAGTCACTGCGCAGTAGCACCACCAAACGCCTTTTTAGTGATGCTACTGCGCAGGAGCCTAATAATACTGCGCGGTAGCATATTACCACTGTTTGTGCCATGATGTGCTACTGCGCAGTATTATTAGGCTACTGCACAGTTTGTGTCTTGTGTAGACATGCCCAGTGTCTGTTCTTCTCCCTGCAGAAGCCCATCTCTGCCTCCTCCCATCTCCTGGAGACCACAACAAACCTGGGGGAGGAAGAAGTCCTGCAGAGGTGGCATTCTCCTCTTTCTGTAGCAGCATGGGAGAAGTTCCATGGATCTCAAGAGATAATCCAGCCTTATCGTTTTGGAATGCGGGTAACAGATGCTGACAAATTGAGTCTCCTGCAGCTGGCTTACATATGTTCTTCATTTAGTATTCTGTGCTCCAGTCATGGTTATACAGCTGCTACCTATGTATTTACATGGCCATCATTACTGTACTATCTAAGCACCTTAC
>NW_005841957.1:2825345-2844540 GCF_000455745.1 Alligator sinensis | reverse complement strand
GAACCCTATTAGCCAAATCCAGCCCATCCTTCTATTTTGGTGGAGGTTTTTCACAGTGGGACTAGTGCAGTTCTGGTGTTCAGGTCTGGTGTGGTGGGGAGCATGGACTGCCTAGTTTAGGGCTGAGACCTGAGCATCTGCAGCTACACATATCTTTTCATCTTCTCTCCCACTGGGTGGCTTTGTAAGCAGCTGTAGGGCAGCTCTCCAACCATTCCACAGATGAGGCAGTGATTCTTCCCTTTGGGCTTGGGCTTGTGTCTGGTGATTTAACCCAAATATGTGTCACAAATGGATTTTTGCTGTGAGGTATTCATTTCCCCAGATAGTTTTAGGGGGGAAAAAAGGTGTGCCCTTTTGGCTGCCAGCCTTCATGTGGATTTTTCCACCCTCTTTGCATCCCTCTCATGCCTTCCTTCCTCGAGCAACAGTGGTTTCTCTGGATTACGTTTCCCCTGTAACTATGGACAAAACTTTCAGATTGATTCAGGATGTTAATCCTGAAGTATAAGGGTGTAGAAGCAGTGACCGAGTTCACAAACATAGATTTTAAGGGTCCCCTTGGGAATTCTAAAATAGTTGGTAATATGCCCCATTAAGTTACGTGCAAATACTGCAAGTGATTCTCTAACTGATTGGGTGCAGTTAGCTATGTCCTGCCGCAGTGTGGTCAGGAAAGATGCCCATTCCTCTCAACAGATCATTTAAAATTAAAAGCTATTTGTCACCAGCATGGCAGCTGTGTTTTTTTCTGAAAGGAAAATAAAGGCTGAGTCTGCATTTTTTTAAACTTCATATAAATCTATATGAAGTCCTGGCAGGAAAAGTAATCCTATGTATATATCAGCATTCCACAGTGAGGTTTTAATGAAGATCACATGTTGTACATTGGCAAGCCAAGGCATTGAAACAGTACGGTTTTAAGATACTTTGTATGTGCGAATAACATACCATAGAAGACATTCACTGAACAGCTGTATTGTTCACAATAGACAATGAGACAGATATTTTCTTTTTGTTTATAGAGCTGAAGTATAAATATGTAAACACGCCACAAAACTAAACTGAATTCCATCCTTCATATACAGTACAAATTGCTCTTTGATCATGATAAATTGATTTCCCCTTTGCTCATAATTTCTTGGTTTCATAGGGCTTGAATTTAGGATGTGCTTCAGGCATTCAAGTCCCATGAATTAACTGGGATTGGACTAATTGTGATGTCAAAGGGAGATAAAAGCACTCAGACCCTGCCCCTCCTCCAGGATTTAGCACCAGCTCGCTCTATTCTATTTAGGCTCCAGGGCAGCACCCATATCCCTGGCTTCTGAGTGCCCTCCACAAACACAGTAAACGATGTGGCTGCCACCTGTAACACGTGGAGATGATAACATTACTGTGTGGTGATGCTAACATGAGTTCATAAAGAAAGTTCTATTATAATGACCTCAACACTGAGCTATGGAGAGAGCTGGTTTTAATGTTGATTTTGATTTTCTTACTCCAGTCACAAATACAGGGCTTATTTTTGTGTTGAAAGCTCATGAGTTTGCATGTCCATATTTATTGAAAGAGAGACATAGTTAGTTGTATTCATGGGCAGATCTAGGATCAGAGAGAGGGCTGTGGGTACACCCCCGTTGGCTGTGTGGTGCATGCACAGGGAGCTTTCTGAGCTCACCAGCATGTCAGTACAGTCCCTATAGAGCTCACCAGTTTACAGGGTCTGGGCAGAACCCTTGCTCTTACACACCTCTGGAGCCCAGGGGGTGAGCACCAGTGCTGTTTGTCCTCCCTTCTTCCCTTCCCATCTCTCTTCTCACTGAATTCAGCAGCAGGAGAAAAGAAGGGACAGCAGTGGTGGTGACGTTCACCTCCTGGGCTCTGCAGCTGGGTGAAAGCAGGGGCACCAGCCAACCACTTGGTGAGCTCAGAGCTCCAGCAGAAGCTATGCTGACAAGCAGATGAGTTCAGAATTCATTGTACATTAGTCACACAGCTGAGGGGAGGTATGACCATGCTGCTGCATCCCTCTGGATCTGCTCCGGGCTGTGTTAGCCTGAAGTCAAGCAGATGGCAGAGCAGGGTGGCACCTTTAGAAACTAACTCATTCAGCTAGGAAAAGTACCTTTGCTTCTCTACAATTCCCTGCCTAAGTGCCTCAACCATTTATTGACAAGGCAATTTGATTCCTGCTCCAGGCTCATTCAGTCCTCAGATATTTTACTTAAGCTGCCACCAGAGATGCTGATTACTACTTGATGTGGCAGTGATGGTTGCTGTATTGTGGATACCTGTTTGCTGGAAACTAATCTGAGACTATCAGAGTACAGCCCATTAACAGCTGTCAGGGTCAGATTCATAGCTGTTATCTAGATGTGAAGAGTTTCATATCCCAATTCTCTGTTGTCATAAATCACATTGGCTTAGAAAATATTAAGAGCTGTAAAAAATCAAAATGTTTATTCTCCTCTTTTCTTGGAATTTTTTTGTTCACAGGCTGGATGGCTGGACAAACCAAATGATCCACATATTTTTATCTTGGGAATTTGGCATCTTTTCCCCTTACAGAAGCATATTTCATGTTGGTCAGGGCTTTTGGCTGCAATTCCACCTCTTTAAGAGGCTGCAAAGTTGTCGCATAGCTAGTGTAATACTGCATAAAGGTAAACACGACAGTGTAGGAATGTTCTAAAGTTGCTATTTATTTAAAGATATCATTAAATTATGAAACCTTTATTCCATCCTTAGTCTAATTTATATAACTAGGAGTTTTGTCTGCATAAAACTTGAGCAAAAACTGAGTAAGGACTTTGGGATTTAGCCCGTGACATTTTTTCAAGTTTTCTTTATTTCTGGATTTGGACATTCTAGTCCATCTGCATTTTGAGTTTTGTTTTGGTCCAGGGAGAAGAATTTGGTTTTCTCAAGGTATTTGGTTTAGAATTTAGGGACAAAATCACTTTGTTTTAGCTCAGTTAAAATGCATTTTATTGCTTGACAGGGACCATGGCTTATTTGTACTGCACCATAGAAGGTAAAACAGAAAAAGAAAGGGGAGAGACCTTTCTGACTACCTGGCCCCTGAGGGTCTGCTCCAAGAATGAGTAAAGATTTAAAGTCCTTTGAAGAGATCCATGCACTATTGTTCAGAAGAAGAAAGCCTGTGTGGTTAATCATTGTGACACCAGCACAAGCATAGATGAAGAAGAATCTAGTAGTGTCAGAGACACTTTTAATCCAGTGATAAAAGTAACAACCACTCAAAGGAACTCTTAACAACACAGAGGTCTGATAAAGAATTAGGGTTTTGATAGGTTCAGCTTTTAGACTAAGGTAGATTGAGAGCAGGAATATAAAAGATAAATCATTTAAGAGATGATGAAACTATCATTTCCATATATCCATGGGGTCAGGTCTTAAGTTTGCTTGTTTTTGAGCCACAAACTAAACATGGAGATTACAAGATTCCTGATATTATTTACTCAAAGGGAAAATAACATCAATATAAAACAGAAAAGTCAGAGGAAGTTTTCTGAAGTGGATTTTACACAGAGATGAAATTCTGCTAGCACCTAGACTTCTAGGCACAGCATATCTAGATATAACAGAATTTTAGATGCTTGAAAAATAAGTCCATGTACATGAGAGAGAAACAAACAACAAAACTAGTTCCTTCGTATTTTTCTGTTACATCATTTGGGCCTAACACAGGCTGCCCCTTCTTATAGACAGTCGAGAGAAAAAGCTGCCAAGCAGGACACTATGGGCGCATCCACACATGCAGGCATGTGTGCTTGCAGCAGCTCAAATAGGAGTGGCACAAATTTGAGCTGGGGATTTTTGCCTCCGTGCACATGCCTGGACCTGCACTTTGGTGTGGGGCAAGTTGTGCCACTTAGGGCAAAAGAATCCTCCCTGATCTGCAGGCAGGGTGAGCTAGAGCCTGGGGCCAGCATCTGTGCTGGCCCCAGCAGTATAAAAACCTGCCCTGGTGAGCAGCTCAGGGCTACTTGCCCTCAGGAGCTTCTGAGGCCCAGCCACTTGGTATTTGGGGACACTACTCCTTGTGCCAGCTGGACTGCTGAAGCAGCCCTAGCCTGAAGAGGCTCCTGCCCCCTTTACCCACTGCAGCAGTCTGGTAGTGGGGGCTGCTGCCTAGCTGTGACCTGCTGCCACCTGCGACAGCATCCGCCCCCTTAGAGCTGTGGCCCCATGGCTGCGCCCTTGCTAGACCCAGATGGAGTGCCCCCACTCCGCCATCTGGGCAGCTATTGCCCAGAAGATGTGCTCCTTGTGGTGGCCCGCTTTAAACTGTCAAAGCATGTCCTCTTGGCCCCAAATGGCCATGAGATCAGCCACATCATCTGTCTTCCAGCTGAGTCCCCAGTGCTGGCCCTGGACAGGCTCCTCTGCCTCTGACTTCTTTACTTTTCATTCCATCCAGGAAGAGCACACACCAACTGCTGACCCATCCTTAGCCTGACGAAGGGTTTTTGAACCTGAAAGCTTGCTTAATAATTGTTTTCCAACTATTTAAGTTGGTCTAATAAAAGATATCAGATTCGCCCAAAGAACCTTGTCTGCCTATGTCCTTAGACCAACACAGTTACAACTTACACCCCTGTAATCATGGACTGTCAAGCATTTGTCCTTTTTTGAGATCAAAAGTGCTTGCAACAGAGCTTTCACTTTTGATTTCCTTTCTGTCTTTCTGTCTCTCTCTATAGGTTTTATTGATTCTTTTCTTTTTTGTAGGAATGTATTGGCTAGAAGGCATTCAGTGTAGAATGTCACTTGTCATGACATTTTTAAAGGGAAAGGTTTTGAACCACTTTGTAAAGACAGAGTTAGGATTGGTCTAAGATCTGGAGATTTGCTAATGTTTTACCCTCAGCTCCATGTCCTCTGTGATGATACTGTCCTAGAGGAACACTTCTGTCTCTCTAGTGCAGGCACTAAAATTCAGCTCTGATGTAGGTGGATCTTGAGCCACTAATTACTTTGAAAATAGGCACTAATGCCTTACACTGGAGTTGGAAAATTACTGGCGCCTTATTGGCATAGCTTGCAGATGCCTATGCCACAGAGAAAGCAGGCAACTGCATATTGTGCCTGCTGGAGCCTGTGCGCTGTGTTCGCACTCATCTTCAGACACAGAGCATTACAGCAATCCAGCCTGGAGGTTTTAAAAATGTTTTCAAGATGTGAATTGGTGTGTGTAATAGATAATAAGTGTTCTTATTAATCACTTTAGGTTTTGCCATTGTGTACCTCTAATTGTGGAAATTAACAAGTTGGCCATGGTTTGCCCTGGACAACATTCACTGAACTAGAGAGCTGAAATTGCTCTTAAAGAAGAGAGCTATAGTCAGCATTTCAATCTTTGGAAGGGAAGCATACTGGTGAAAATCCTTATGGGAAATTTTGCATACCTGAGGATCTAGGCCTTAATTCTTAACTTGCAGGAAGATGCTGGTAAGAAAAGTGACTTTTAACTGTTCCCATCATCTTAAGGTGAGAGAAAGAAAAATCTACTTCTCCCTTCCACAATAGAAACAAATTCACTTCAGATCTTCAGCCTTATAGACACAAAGCAATAAGCTTCCCAATCACTACTTAAGCCTGATTCATCATGAACTTACTTTTCAGTGCTGCCCCAGGGAATATGAAACCACATCACTCCGGGCTTGGAAATAGTTGGGGTGGAGTGCTCTCAATGGCTCCTTTTGGAGTTGTTCCACTTTGCATGGCATATTTAAATATTCATTAGAGCAGAGCTGGGAAAGCAGGTGTCTTAACCATCAGGCTACAGAGTCATTTCCAATCCTTCTCTCTCTCTCTGTCTCCATCTCTAAGTAAACATCCATGAAAAATACAAGAGCTGGATGGCCTGAGAGCAGGCCTGTACTATGACAATAAAAGAACTAGGTTTGCTTGGTTTTCTCATCTTGAGCACTCTTCAGATACATAAAAGTCACTGTAAAAGAGGAAAGTATTAATTTATTCTCCATGTTCACTGGGTACAAGATAAGAAATAATGGGCTTAAACTGCAGCAAGGAAGACTTAGGCTATACATTAGGCAACATTTTCTCACTGAAAGAAGAATTAAGAACTGGAATAAATTACTCAGGGAAGTTGTGGAATCTCTATCACAGTAGGTTATTTACAGGGATCCTGCTTTTCTCTGATTAACCCCTCCCTCCACAATTTTTGGATATAAAAAAGTAACCCCAAATCCACATTTTCCCATAATTAAAATGAAACACCGCTATTTATATAGCTATATATTAGTGGTGTTTCATTTTGATAATGAAAAAATTTGGATTTTGGGTTACTTTTTTAAATCCAAGAATTGGGGATTTTTTTTATCAGAGAAAACCAGGATCCCTGGTTAAAAAGACCAGGTCTGAAACATCAGTCAGGAATGGTTTAGAGATATACCAGATGATCCCTTGAGATTCCTCCAAGCCCACTTTCTTAGGATTTTATGGTTAGGGCACTCTTCTGGGAGGTGAGATGTGGTTTCAAATAATGTCAGGCAGAAGACTAAGGTCTTCTATAACTCCCTAATCACTGGGTTAAAAGGAGAAAATCACCATCTTCTCTTCTCTTTACACCAGTTTTTGTGAATGTTGCCCAAGTCCTCTCATTTCTTTTGCTTTGCTCCTGTTAAAAATGATAGATAGAATCACAACTTTTGCTAAGGGCCAAAGTAAACAGTTTCTTTGATTCAATGTAAAAATTATTAGTTTTGTTTTGGTGAGAAAAAGTGAAAAACACCACTGTAGGTTAGATATGAACTGAACTGTTGCTATTTTTTAAATTGCTTTTTTGGTTTGGTAGCCAAAATAAAACATCAATTATTTGCATATGTTGCCAGATACCAGGTTGGGAAAGGCTTGTGAGGACAGGTGATGGAGAAAAATGATTCTGTGCCAGGACCAAGGAGAGTGGTATATCAGGAAAAAGTTTGCTGTGGGAGATGTTGACATTTAAGAAGACTTGACAGTTTTCGGAACAGGGGAATGATAATATTTTAGTGGATCCAAGACATGTTCCTTTTTAAACCACACACCCATTTGGGGGGGGGGGGGGGGGAAGAGAAGAAAAAACCCAAACAAATATGCATCTGGGGCAAGGAATTTTGAAAACTCTGATTAATAAAATTCCTCTAGCCCTATGAGTCAGAATTCTACTTCAAGCCAGCACATGCAATCCACATTTCCATCCAAATTAAAGTTTGGATTCATAAATGTTTACTAGTATCCAAACAACAGAGCTGAACACTGACATTCTGCCCTTGGCAAACCTTTGCAGGTATTTCAGACACTTAAAATTACACACAGATTGAGAGAGAATTAATCACTTTATTAAACTTCTTCTATAAATCAGAAAAATGAAACTTAAGATCCTCCATCTGCTTCCCTTGGAGATACGTGGAAATATTTGGTCATTAGCTTTAGCTAGAGTTTGTAACATGAACACATTTTGCTAAAAAATCCCATTTGCTCAGATTTTATGCTTCCCTGATTTTTAAGTTGCATTTACTTATTTGAAAAATACATGCGGGGGTCCCTAAGGTATTGTCTTACATAAGAGGACAAAAATTCATGATAACAAAATTCCTTTTAGCAGGTGACATGCCTGTGAGTTCATTATGGCTCCAACAGGTGTTATGAAAACTGAAGTTGGCACTAATGAATATTCAGTTTCTCAACCTTGTCTTCTAGAATACATACTGTTCATTTTTTTCCTCACTAATCTTTAAGGGATGTTACATGCCACCTACACAAGGTCCTAAATTACTGCATTTACAGTTGTTTTCCTGCTGTATGCTTCAGTACTACTTTGCAGTCATGAAAAAATGATCTTGGTGAATGTATTTCATGACAGTTGTTTAAGAGCACATGGGCCAGCTGAAAGAAGTAGGATTGTATAAGAGTAGTGGTTCTCAGTCAGGGCGCTGCAGCATCCCAGGGTGCCATAAGATCCTTCAATGGTATCACAGGGTGCCATTGAATATTAGCACTGT
Organism: Alligator sinensis; assembly: GCF_000455745.1. Classification (NCBI taxonomy): domain Eukaryota; kingdom Metazoa; phylum Chordata; order Crocodylia; family Alligatoridae; genus Alligator; species Alligator sinensis. Next base: position 2,836,504 of record NW_005841957.1, on the reverse strand, counting down.
TAGGTGCATAAACATCTACACATGATTCACAAAATAAATCCAATTCTAGTTCCTGGCATAGCACTGCACAGCAGTTCAGAAAAAATGTAATCCATGGTAATCCATAGTATCAAAAATATTCTGACATATTACGATCTTTCTGAGTATTTGAAACAAAAGAATTTCTTTACTATTGTTCTGTAGTCAAAAAATGTGTGAAAGCTAAGACCTGGCATTTTCCAAGGGGAGTCTTGAGTCCAACAAGGTATACCTTGAGTCAGAATCTAGGCTGCATTTTACTAGAAAGTGTACAGACAAGCAACAAAGAATACAGTCCCTGTCCTAGGGAGCTTATTGCCTAGGTCTCAGGATTTGATAGGTAGGCAATACAGATAAAAGGGTTAGAGTAGGTTGGAAAAGTGCGTGAGCGAGATATAGAGAGAACATGCAAGATAGAAGGAGTAGCAGAAAAGCAGAAATCACAGTTTATCAGTTGCCCACCAAATGCCAAACAGAAGTGCTCTGCAGGCATTGTAGCAAGGGGATTTTAAAAACATGGATAATCAAGTAGACTTTGTACTTTTTGATGAAGCCTTATAACTCATCTAAATCTTATCATAAACCTTGAGCATGGAGTTGCATGTTGCTCTACTGCCCCAGAAGCTGCCTGGAGAAAATACAACTTAGTCACAATCCAGTCATTGATTTGCTCTTTGCTCCATAATAATATGTACCACCCCTCTACATAGTTCAAGTTGCTGTACCTAACTCATTTGTGCTAGCTAAGCTGTACTGACCAGTGCAGTGGGGATCAGGACTGACCAAAGACTCCATATTGTCTCTAGACCATCCTGGACCACCTTCATAGGAGAAAGAATTGTGACCATGTGACGACTCCATTCCTGGCTGTGCTCAAACTGGTCAAGCAGGGGGGGCATGAGATGGAGTGGGAATTTGTGTTATATCCCTTTACTCCACTGTTGAGAAATGTTCCGAAGCAAGGTCCAATATGACTCCTGTTGAAACCAAGCGCGAAGCATATTTAACTGCAGGAGCAGAAGAGAACAAAGTTTTTCAGATGGGGCCTCTGTGGTCCTGAACAAGGGGACTATAATTAAATGAATCCTGTCACATTTAGCAATTTGGTTCATGGAAAAGTTTATATTACTGCTTTAGGCTATGCATTGTATTGCTGTCAACACTTCAAAGCAATTGAGCAGGCATTTAAATTTGTTCTCCATTTGCTGCGGTTTCTTTGGCCTTTCAGCCACTCCTTGAAATGCTGCCCAACAGTACATCAGTGTCACCAGTAATACAAATGTTGCTATCATCAGGTGGCTTTGGCACAGAGGAAATACTACTGATGACCTCTTGTCTCTGCCACAGTGTGTGTGGAATTAAAGAACCTATTTGGTGTATGCTGTTTGGGAATATAGTCCCAACAATAGTTTGTTTAATATGACCACTGTTATAGAAGTACCTTAAGAGAAATCAATTGCCAATTCTTTTAGAGGTATTACATGGATGAGAATATTTCTGTTTATGCCCACTCACAGCCCACTGCTTCATCAGAATGTATCATTATAGAAGCAAATGTGTTTTCAGAAGGCTTAATGGGTAGGGAAGAAGGGATGAAGCAATTCTGTTTTATTGGCTGGAATGATTGAATGGCAATGCACTGATCTCAGCAAAAGATCTTAAAAGGTAGAATGGACATTGCCTATTGTTATAAGTGGTACTTCTCATAATTGGTCACAATAGGTCACACACCATATTTACTCAAATCTAAGATGAGGGCTCCCCCTCACCAGCATGGGGGGAAGCCTGTCTTAGATTCACATACAAAGTGGAAAGTGGGGCAGGCAACTGCTGCAGCTCTGACAGGCCCTGAGCCCAGGTTGGGACCAATCAGACCCACAGCAGCCTTATTCCTCCCTCACCGTCTGCCCTTGTAGCTTCTTCTCTTCCTCATTCCCTTGGCCCCTTCCCCCTTTTACTGTCAGGTGCAGCTCAGCTCAGGCTCAGGCTGGATTCTTTCCTGGGCATGGAGTATGTGGAAACTCTGTCCCCTGTCTGGCCAATAAGCAGTGCCAACACTGCTGCATGGCTGGCAAGGGCTGCGCATCCATGTGCTGTGCTCCAGGAGGGAACAGAGCCCAAACAGTATCTGACAGTAAGGCAGTGGTGATGGGGAAGGGGTGTAGTGAGGGAAAGGAAAAGGCAGAAACGGGAGTGGGAAGGAAGGGGCTAGGGTGGCCATCATAGAGGACAGTCCAGTTGTCCTCTGTCCTCTCTTGATACGACACCAGACGCCTTTATGTCCTCTATTTTTCTCTTGAAGAGAAAAATAGAGGACATAAAGGCACTGAGTTTCTTATCAATAAGAGGACAGAGTAGCAGAAAACTGGAACGTCATCTATGGTGGCCACCCCAGGAAGGGCAGAGGCCATGGAGAGCTGGGGGTGGGAGGTGCTGGTGATGAGGAGGGGCAGGAAAGCTTCAAGGGGAAGAAGTGGGAGGGGCAGAGGGCAAAGGGGCTACCTGACCCCCCAGTACCTACATGACCCCCCTGACCCCTGCTTTCCCTGCTGTACCAGTCATGGTGGGGAATAGATTTAAGAAATCCCTCTGCTAATTAGATCCTACACCTGGAAACATCATAATGAATTTTAATTTTTTCATATATAGAATCTAATTAGTGGGGGAGGGAGGGTGACTGTAAATTCAGGGTCAGTTGACTTAGCTTCAAGTAAATATGGTATTACCTAGCAAAGTCCAAGGTAAAGCGTTACAGACAGGAGCTAAAAGCATGTACCTTGAATGTTGAAATTGTTATGCACTGGTATTGAGTATTACTTTGGCAATAAAACTTTGCAGTGTGTGTTTGTATATTGGAAGTGATGAGTTTTATGCATGTAAGGTTAGAAATGAAGAGCAGAATGTGGAGTGCAGGGGAATATGACTGCACTACTGTGAATGGTGCTGCATGTCTTATAGCAGTAGCAAAGCCAGAAGTACACAATATGATGCTGTCAGTCGATAGACACCTTAATGACTGGTTTGAAGAGGCATGAGCTTTCATATGCAATAACCTGTTTCATCAGATGCTTCATTAGCTGATAATGCTAATGAGACACCGAGTTTGTCAGATACCTAACTTGGTGTCTCTTTGAACTTGCTTAAGGAAGAGGCTGAGAAGCCTGTTTTCTTAGGTATCATTATTGTTCAACCATGTCTGGTCCTTTTTTATCTCACCCAACAGAGATTAAAGGGGCTGGACATATAAAATAGCTGAGACTTACTATTCTTTAAAGCAGAAGACTCAGCCAAGGACCAGAATTTGCAAAACTAGGAGTAGAAGGTTCAGAATCAAAGAGTGTTAGCTTAGCTCTGCTTTCATAAAAATAAACAGACATTTTAATATTGACTTCAATGGGTACAGAGCTAGACCAATGCAGATGCTTTAGAAAACCTCACTCAGGAAGCCTAGCATTAGGTATTTAAGTAAAACAGACTGAACATTTTTTTTCTGAATTGCTGTGCAGTGCTATGCCAGGGGCTAGAATTTCCACCCTGGGCTCCTTGAATTCAAAGTCAGTGGGAACAGTGAGAACAGTGCCTGCTTAGAACCTCTGATAATTAAGTCCCCTATGGAGGCAACCAAATATACAGATTTATATTTAGAGACTTCATATTGGGTGGCCAAGTACTGAAATATGGGCCGGACTCTAATAGCATCCAAATATTTCCCATGTGGGCTGCACGTTGCAAAGCTTTTCAGTATCGAGGACTTTGCTTGATAGATTACTCAGACATGACAGGGGCTGTGCAAAACAGTAAATTTAAACTTTCCATTACAGTCATTTCAATGTCATATAAAGTCTCATTAGAATTAATGGGCCATGCTTTGAACTGCACCAGATCTCTTTGCTTCTCTGCTATCCTGGGAAAGGGATGGGAGAGGGGGGTACCCAAGTCCCTGGACCCTATTGCAACAGCCCGCTGGGGGCATTCCTCAGTCAGAATCTACCAGGATCCAGAGATGCTTTGGCCAGGCCCATTTCTGCTTAGTTATACGCCATGCTCCCCTGATGTGACATGGCATAGCACAGGCATGGCATGGCTACAGCTGATCTAGCCTACCTGAAGGTTCCCTGAAGGTTCACCATCAGGGGGCATCTGGGAGTCAAAAACTTGGTGCATGTCTTTCCCTCAGAACCAAATAAAACAAACAAAAAAGAGATTTCCATTGTTGACTAAACCACCAGTCAATATATCAGTGCAACTCCTGTTCTCATTTCCTATAAGCACAGCTTGTCAGCATCTTTTCTGGGTTACTTGAAGGCTTCATTTTACTGCCTGTATCTGGAAATGGCAGTAGTTAAGACCAGTGGACTCATTTGGAGTAAGGGTAGCAAAAGCAGACCATCTGCCTATAAACCAGGCATATTTCTTTTATTCATCTATAAAGAGCCATGTACATGCATGGCACTTGATAATATAAATGAGATTTTACAGAAACATCTCAGAGTACAACTTATACCAACATGTTACAACAGAAGCCATTTGGCTCTAAAATCAGCATAATGAAAATCCTGGAGTTATATAACACCTATTTCTCATTGGGCAACATTTTCAAATGAGCTAGGGTGATCTCATACCAACTGGTTCCACTTGTACCTTACCTGCAGACAAGCACTGGGAATCTCCTGGCTCTGGTGTCTAACTGAATTGGGGCAGATGGTGACTACTTTGCTGCCTGAGTTGATAATGATTTTCCTGCTGGAAAAGCATATGCACACTGGTGTGCTGTTATCAGTTGCAGGCTCTGTACTCATAACAACACTTCATCCAGCAAGATGAGCAATCTGTAGTCCATGCTAAAGTGACAGCTACTGGCTGGGAATACTGATATATGTTTCCAAAGTGAAGGCTGAGGAGACACAATACAAGATACTGTCTTTTGGACTAGTGGTTTGTCACAATAAATTTAACGCACAAAACAGTATGATTATATAATAAGATCTAGTAAAAAATTCCAAAAATCAGGGACCATCTTTTAAAATGGAAATATCCTTTATCAGTGTGACTAATATGGTGCTTACATTTAGACAGATGCTTAATAGCCTTGCTGAATCAGATTCTAAACCATCTCATAAGGAGTCTCTCATTCTTCCAAGGGAATTGGGCACAACTCTTACAAATTAAAGGCATGAGAGACAGATGTCTCTTGCCCAGACTAACTACTATGCCATAATATTGTGAAAAGGAACAGCACCATTTGGGTTGGCAGAAAGCCCTGACATCCCCCGATCTTTATGGGCATATCTAACTTTTTCTCAGCATTGTGCTTTTTTTCAGTCCTTCTTTACCTTTGTTCCCAGGTCTTCATACTTTAAGAAGATTCGATAAAGCAAACTGTTAATTTAGTGTCTGGATCTTGAGCAACATGCTATAATCCAACATACTATAATCCAAATGGCTACCATTTTCTTCATTTCCTGTCCTAAACTGTTGTGGGTATTAATGGACAATAGCAAATGGTGAGACAAAATGTTGACAGTACTTCAGCCAGCCCCTCAGGATTCCACAAACACTACAAGGCAAGATGTGCAGCTCCTCCAAGTGCTCGGAAAGATCACATGGGGACATCTCTCCCGATGTAATCTTTTGCGTTTAATCCTCATCTGAGATACTGTACCTGAACATTTTATTATTACATAGATCTTGCAACAAATCAGCTGTTCTGCTCACAGGTACGTACTCTAGGTTTACAAAATGCGAGGTAACAAATACAGAGAGATTGGGGGCTCTAGCAAAGTTAATGGATTTCACTTATATAGCTCAACATAGTTCAAAATTAAGACTGAAATGTCTGATCAGCATGTTTGAGTTCAAGGCCATATTCTATTCTGGTATGACGTTTTTTCGTAGTCTTTGCTGGCTAATTTTGGGCTAGGGGAAAAACCAGCTTGAAATCCAAAATTTTAGTCTTTGATCAAAATATTGTTACAAAGAACAACCAAAGATTTTCTTCTCTTTGGGACTGAAATGTATCAAATCTTTTCCATGATTGTATATTAAATCATGAATTTGTCAATCCTTTTCACCACTAATATCAAATATCACATCCTTCAGCACTTAACCAAACACCTTTCTAGGCCTTTATTTTATTCACCAGTTTCTTTCTTTCGTAATCCATCTTTTTAGCCACTAAGTTATTTTATGTGTAATTCCTTAAGAGATGAAAATATATTATTTACTTTTGATTTATTATACCATTAAAGCACATGCTAAAATAAGGTACACTGTCTGCTAATCCTTCACACACTGATCAGTAGGTCTAGTAAGTGTGAGAGTGGAGGTGCTGAGTGATACCATAGTCCTTGTAACTAAGGTGTGCCTGAGAATGTCAGCAAGAGCACTAGGAAGCTGAGTGATGAGAGGCAGAACCACATCAAAAGGTGTTAGCTGATTACCATTTAAGCTTAATGAAAGACCTTCTGCCAGAAGGGGAAACACTACAAAAATGGGTGCAGTGAATTTCTTTGTGTGTGTTTTTACCATGTATGAGACATAAGGATAGTGGAAAATATGCCCCGCGTTTTTGGGTTGGCATATTTGAGAGTCCATTCTCTTGTACAAGCTTACTGCATAAAGCAGGGCAATGTCATTATGTCACACTAGCCTTGAAAGATGTAATCTTTTAAGGCCTAACTCTTATTTTACCTTTACATGCCTAAATGTTAGTTACACAGTTGTGTAAGCGGCATTTTTGGTATTTATACAGTTTAGACTGTATTTCCATTTGCATAGGTTTGTTTGCCATGCCCTTTACCCTTCTGAACATGTTGGAAGACTCCCCTATGGGTCTGTGGTATAATGGAATTTGTGGTCAGAGAAAAACTACAGCTAATGACTCTGATGTCAGAGGACAAGGAGGAGGTGGAGGCAGAAATGGTGGCTCTGTTCCAATCACATTTCTTTACCTAGCACCTGATATTCATTGGCTAAAATGTATAAAAGTGGTGAGATAGTTTATACTTCATTGAGGAAGGGGTCATGGTGCCCTTTCTTGCAGGATAATGCCCATTTTACTGAGGCCTCTTGGCTTGCTCTCCTCCTGCCTTCCTATATTGTCTTTTCTTGGAGAGCTTCAAGAGAAGACCTGGAGAGGCTTCTTGTCATTATTTAGATCATGGCCTGGAGGTTAGAGCACTTTGCTGGGAAGTAAGAAACACATGTTCAAACCTCTGTAGGTTGGAGGGTCTAGAACCCAAGTCTTCTACATCTTGGCCAACAGTAACCATTAGAGCTATTGAAGTAAAACATAGAAGGATAATGGTTCTTCTCTTTTTCTATCCTACCACAGATGGAAATAAAATCTAAAATTTGCCTAAGTGCCAAAAGTGATACTTCTGTGGCTATGTTGGTAGCACTTAGACCCATAAACATGAAATAAGTGTTGGGCTTAAATGTCCAACCCTAATCTTGGAGGACTCAAAAAACAGCTGTGGCTTTGGCTTCAGCTTCAGCCCCAATTCTGGATTTGAGGCCAGAGCTGTAGCAGCTGCCTGTCTTCCTCATCCCCTCCAACTGCCTTGTGTTTAGTTTTAAGGCAACCTCATCTTCTAATTGAGTAAATACGGTCTATTGACAAATAGTCAAATAATAAAAATAACAGTAATATTATGAAAATCTGCAATTATTCCATACCAAATGTCCCATGTTACTATAATAGCATGGTGATGTTTTCTGATGAGGTTTCATTTGGTGGGTGGGACAAGAGTTCAAACATTCCTATAATTTAAGGTGAGAAAGCTTCAGAATTATCATCTAATCACACCTCTTATACAGCACAAGCTAGATCACTTCACCAGTAATTTCCATATCAAACCTGAAACTTTGGTTTATTTAATTTTGGACAATAACTTCTTATGTCTATGTAGGATACATTCCAGTGTCTATGCCACTGTTAGAAAAAACTTCAGATAAGCAAGCTCATCATTGTGTGCTTGGATAGCCAGCATAAGATAATAAATACGCACATCTATATCCACACAAAATAATTTGTTACAACTTTTATCCCTTGCCTTCTTGTTGGTTAACAAATGGGACATATAGGAAACATATAGGAAACAGGTTTTAGACCATGGTTGTCTCATCTAGTTTAGATTTGGGGCTCTGGGTTGGGTATGGACACATTACTGCAGTGATCACCAACCAGTCGATCTTGATCTCGATTGATTGGTCAATTGTGAAGCCTCTGGCAGTTGATCTCAGTTTGTCAGAGGCTGCACAATTGGGAGTGGCAGGACGCAAGTGGCTGGGCTGAGTCATGCCCCCTGCTGGGCTGGGCTGGGTGAGTGGGGTCAGCCCAGGCTGGGGGTCAGAGTGGGGGCCGGGGAGCGGGCGGGGGTGGTAGATTCTGGGGTGCCCTTTACTTACAAAAAGGGATCTTCACCATAAAAAGGTTGGAGACCACTGTATTACAGGATGATGGAATGTGTGCCACACTTTCTTCCTCAAATGTTCCTTATTTCTGCGTCTGCCTCCCTGCTCTGTATTCCAGTGCATCCATCCTGTTCTTCCAAAACACAGTCCTGCTGCAAAATATGCACTATGAATTCTCTCTACAAAAACTGCATCATTTTTATTTAAAAAACCTGCACTGTTTGGCAAGTTTCAGATTACACAATGCTCTGTGCACCTATGTTGTGCTTAACTCCCTAGTTTGTAAGATAGCTGAGACAGACTATTTTGTCCACTGTGTTCCATGCTGATCTACATCATATCATCAGTCAGGAAAAAGTAGCAAACAGTGAAGACAGGGAACGTTGGAAACTAGAATGCCTGTTCCAAACAAATAAGATTCTTATAGTCACAGTGGGCATATCTACATGTGTGTATTTACTGTGCAGTAACTGAAATTACTGAACAGTATGGGTGCACATCTACACATGCATGTCTCTACTGTGCAGTAAATATGGTGACTTATGCCAACTTCAGTGTAAATGAACCATGCAGGTATCAAATTTATGCCTGATTAGTTACTGCACAGTTACGCATGTGTAGAAGCCTTACTGTGCAGTAACACTGTGTGTGTGGACTGACTTGGGACTAACTTTAGTCCCAAGTCAGTCCACACATACAGTGTTAATGCGCTTTAACACCTGCATGTGTGGACGGCAGCCTATCCCCGCTTACTGCGCAGTAACTGGCATAAGTTCATGTGTAGACACACTCAGTAACAGTAAAAAAAAAGTGCTGCTGCTCCTGCATATTTCTAGAATGTTGTTATGTTAGGCACGTGTGCCATGGACAAACAAGGCATCATGCTGATGAAGGAAATATTATGGCACATTTTCTTTATAAGAATTAACTATTGAAACATGGATGGGGGTCGATTTTTTGCACTGTTTGTCCTAACTTCTTTACTTGTGAGAGAAGAATCAGATTCCAGATAGAAGGATCAGACACAATTTCTTTGGACTGGGCAGACACCTTCACTTTATTTTCTTTAAGACCTTTAGTAATACTGTAGAACTACAAAAGGTCTACAATGGCTATTTCTGTTTCAGCATACAATATCCCACGGTGATGAATCATGCTACAAAATTATGTCAGTTTTGTTTTGGATTTGCTTTCTGTTCCACACTTGGGTGTCTTAGAATAATGGAAGTTGCTTAGTAATTTTCCAAAACATTACTGTTCTTAATTTTGAAGAACATCATTCCTAGTTTTCTTTAGAGTGCTATGAACCTTTCTAAATGTGCCCATTAATGTGCATGAACATTAGCAGAACAGAACTCTGTGGCCTTCCTGGCATTCAAAGTGATGGCCAGACTAGACTGAGGCAGCCATGAGAGTGGAAGTTGCTTGTGAAAAACCACATGAGCTGTCATCATTGCTGCTGTTGGCCTGCTGCACCTTGTAAAGTTAAGGCACTGTCTCTTTGGTGAACACTGTGTGATATGCACAGTCAGCATTAAAACTGCTACCTAATATGGTTAAAAAACTTGAAGATTAACAAGCCCTGTTTGACACTGAATTTGAGTACAAAGCCAGATTAATGTCACCTAAATATTAGAGCTCCCTTTTCTGCCCAGAGGCTCTGTGGGTTAATTAAGACATCTGTGAAAACTAGAAGGTAAGTTCTGCTCTGATACCAGCACCTAAACAGAGTAGCACCATGTAAGTCAACAAAGAATTGATGTAAGATTAAAATTTTGTTCAAAGAGTCTTGTAGACTAGACTTTTATTATTAAAAGCATTTGTTTGTGGTACTGTTCAGATGAGGATCCAAGATTTTGCACAAGGGTGTGCGTGCAGCAGTAGCAACTGATGCTGCAGGGATGGCTGCACCCTCTACTCCCACTCTTTCTTCTCTGCACAGAGGTGGCCACAGTGTTGTTGGGGACTTTTTAAAGTTCCAAAAACAGGTAAAAGATGGGGATAAGTTCCCTACCTTCTCTATGCTCAGAGGCCCATCCCCTCCCTTTTTCCCCTCCCCTCCCTGCAGCTACTGCTGTCTCCACTGATTCAGGGGTGAGGGGAGCTTAAGAGCCACGTCTGCCTAGCTTCATCTGTGCTGTGTGGGAGCTGGGCTTAGACCAGAACAGTGGTGGTGGTGGCTGGTTGGTTCCTCTGTGCCTGCTCCCAGGCTTGCAGGGAACATTTGGGGGAACCAATCAAGGGCTCTGGGGTGTCCCCTACTCTCGGATCAGTGGGGGGCAGCAGCAGTGGCAGGATGGAAGTGGAGGGGAGGGGGGTGGGGGGGATGTGCCTCTGAACATGAGGAGAAAGCATTGGGGGGCGGGGGGGAGGAGCCTCTTACTTGCTTGGGGACTTAAAGTACCAGGGGTAATACCAGCCTGCTGCTCCTGCAGGGTGGTCAGAAAGGAGGCAGGGTGCAGCCATGCCACTGTCCTCTGGATCTGCCCTGGTACTTTTTAAAGAACAAGTCTAAGTTCTGTGTTCACATTCACATGTGGATCTTCTCTCAACTTCAGTGGACGTTGAATGTGGGTGCTGAAGACAAAATTTTGCCATGAACCTGGAAACATAAGCCTGACCCAGAGACCATTAAAGTCAATGGAAAGATTACCTTGAATACGATTTGGGTCAGGCTTTATATTCTATGAAATGAAAACAGAAGAACTACTGTGTGCTCAAGTATA
>NW_005841957.1:2824469-2825314 GCF_000455745.1 Alligator sinensis | reverse complement strand
TTCCCTACTGGAACCACTGGGAGTTTTGTTTCTAAAAAGACAAAATTTAACAGCAAGGTAAGAGGTGTACTTTTGTTAGAAATTCCAATTAGAAATATAAACTGATACCTTAAGAATTCTTTTAAAAGCCATTTTAAAACTCAAGCTTCATAAAAAAAATTGTGTAGTTGGCAATGCATGAATAGAAGCCTTTGGAATGGCTATATTCAATAAATATCATGCTCTCTCTTTTATTGCTTTTATAAATGGTACAGTTTATCAAAGTTTGTATAGAAGTGTTGTTTTATTTTGGCTTCAAGTGGATTGAAACTGATTGTATCTACTGATATACAATATTTAGTCCTTCATTACATAGCTCTAGCTCATTTTTTAATGTTTCTAATCATTACTTCAGGAAAGTGACATGGATTGTTTCTATTATTTAAGAAAACAGAAAAAAATAGCAAAACAGAAATAAAATCAAAAGATTTCCTTTGAAATGTTAGGAATGTCTGAAGTTATTGACTCTAAGAAGAGATATTCTGCTTAGGGCACAGTGAAGAAGTGCGTTTCTTCTACACTAAATTCCTATCATTTTATTATATAATTTTGGAAGGACTTCAGAATCTGATGGCTATAAAATATCTGACACATGAAACAATATTATGCTTGTGATACATGGGGGGTGGGAAGTCAGCCAATTCCAAGGTGACAGAGGAGGAAACAGTTATGTATCTTAAATAGAATGGATAAATCCATTAAAATACAATCCCCCTGTAGATAGATCATGTCTTTACAGGATCAGGATTAAAAATCTGAAAATCTTCTTTACAGGAAAACTAGACTAACCAAATATGTCTCTTTCC
>NW_005841957.1:2772407-2823660 GCF_000455745.1 Alligator sinensis | reverse complement strand
TTCCCTTGATAGGCCCTGGCTCTTTTGAACAGGTCTCTTCCTAGGTGTCTCTTCCTTGCTTTGATGGTAGTTACGACTGAGGAGGGTGGATACGGAAATCTCAACACCTCATTCCAGTTGTGGGGTCTGCTGATAACCAGCACTGGCTATGTGCAGGCTGGTCTATAGCAATTTAAAAACTGTTTGGAAGGAAAAGAGATTGCCCAGTGAATGGTCATTACGCTGCCAAGCTTATAGATTAATTATCTTGGTTGAGTAATGTGACATTCTTTGCAAAGTGGGAACAAATGGTGCAGATTTATCTTCTTAATAAGGACTGGAAGGCAGAAGAGTGTCTGAATGCTGCAAATACCAATGAGTTTAAAGAACATAGCGGTATTTAAAGGGGATGAAAGCTGAAACATGCTTGACTTGTTTTGCTGTGGAACACTGATGTGGAGCAACATGATGTGGTCCTAGGTTAATGCTATACTTAGAAATTTCTGGTTTGTTTTCCTCATTCCTTTTCTTCCTTCCGCAGAGAAACTATTTCCTTTCAAAGAGTGTTTAAATTGCTATAGACTAGCCTGCACATAATCTGGGCTGGTTATCAGCAGACCCCACAACTGGAATGAGGTCTCTAGATTTCCTTATCCACCTTCCTCAGTAGTGACTGCCATCAAAGCAACTGATTCAAGAACAGAGATGAATGGCTTCTCTCAGAATACAATTCTACAGCAAGGTCAATTGTGTTCAAAATATGTTGCCCAACAGCAGGAAATTCGCTCCAAGACTGCTAAATCTTGTTTACAAAAGATGTTTCTCCTCAGGATATACCCCACCCCTATACTGATTTAAGAGTTTCATGATATTTTGCCAACTTTTCAATGGTTCCCGCTCAGAAAACATGCTGATTTCACTAAAATCAAAGCTAAAACTCCCATTGACTTCCATGGGGCAGAATTTCACCTATACAGAAATGGTAAAGACTGTTTACAACAAAACATGTTGTTAGATGTCCTTACTCTTGAGTAGGTAGACAAATAGGGAGATGGCACAGAAGAATCTGTTCCCCTACAGATTCGAGGAACACGGTTTAGTGCAATGCTATTGGACAAACACTGTGGCCCTAAGAAAGATTGTTGCACTAAGGTAGCCTGGCAGAAAGTTTCTCATAAAATTGGAATGAAGATGGGGCCACAGGACCCAGGTACCATGTGACCAAGTGACTAGCACTCAGAAATACAACCAACATTTTGGATTTGAAATAGTAAAATCCAGGGTGAACAAAGTATGTGAAATCATCTTCAAGACTTCCTCATGACAGGTATATTAAAAAAAAAAATTATGATGTGCTCATGGACATTTCACAACTATACAGCCAAGTGTGGTTGACTAAATTGCCCTTATATGTTAGCCATTCAGCTCTTGGTATTGAAGTCAGCTTTTAACCTACAAGAAAAAGTAAATGTGAAGTGCTAAGGATACTTCATTTAAACTATTTATTATAGGTTCTGTCAATAAATTGGGTCTGACTTCAGGTAGGAATACCCATCGAAGGAAACCCTTGGTTTCACAGGGGTCATAACTTTGAAACTTTGAAACCTTCACTAGCCATTTTCTTAAAAGTTTTGTGTGAGATGTTGGACCAGATACAGACATCTCTCTCTCTCTCTCTCTCTCTCACTCTCAGTCCAATAAAAAGTATTATCCACAAAAACTGATGCCTCTCTTTCTGTAGATGTAGACATAAATAGATATTTCAATTTATACAAGTTGTTCACATATTTTTAGATGTCTGTGCAATAAAGGCTTGATTAAAACCCATTTTTGCAAGGGTGGAGCTTCATTGCCATCAAGCTCCACAGATGGCAATGAGTACGGAGTCAGTCCCTCACAGTCAAATTAAATTGATGTTTGGACACTAAAGAGGTCCTTCTACTTTAAATTACTTCTACTCCTACTTCTACTTTAAATTATCAGCCTAGCACACCCACCCACAACTTAACTCAATCTATTTGGCAGGTAGAGAGCCAGTGGGCCAATGGATGCTCAGATGTACACAGCAAGTGACTATCATCTCATAGACCTTGGATCAATTTCAAAATTGAATAAGAACAGGAGAAGAACACAATTGGATAAGAAACCCTTTTTTCATTGGAAATTACAACATATATCAATTTAATAGAATGTATAGTTGCTAAAGTTGTATCAAACTGCACTCACTCTTTCACTTTCATTTTGGGTTCTGGATATTAATAGCTTATCTTGGGTAACAGCCAAAACAATGCAAAATTGGGCTGGCTACTAATTAATTTGACCTGATGATTTAAAATCCCATTATTTAAATTTCAACATAGCATCACATCACACTTTGTGTTGTAGTAACAAGCTACTGTGCAGTCAGAGTCTCGTGCAGATGTGGCCTTTTGATGACAATCAGACTCTTCATACTATGATGATTGGATTACACATATATTCCCCAATTTTAATTTACCTTGCATATTTTAGGTAACAAGAAAGATAAAAAAATAGTTTATTGTTTGCTTACATTCGATCTTCTCCTCCTGTCACAGTTCACAGGTAAATCAGTCTGCATATACACGTGCTGTTATTATGGTCGAAGGCTGGGATTACTCAGAAACTTTTCTAATCCATTTGACAAGCCAGATCATAAGGGCTCAGACCATAGTGATTCCAGGATTTGGTGGGTATTCACTCATCTTACACATGCTATTTCATTCATCTGCCAAAGTTTATGGATTGACTCCCTTGTGCTCTGTTCCATGACATGCTATTATCAGCCACTCAGACACAACCATAAATCACAAGTTGTGCATACTACTAAGAAAAAATGTGTTACATCTTCTTTTTATCTAATTTGATCAATTGCTTCATTTCTGGGATCTGAATACAAGAGTGGAGAATTTATGTTATTCCTCTATTAAACTTCTTATGAAGCATTCTCCTAAGCATGTTAACTGAATTAACTAGTCTCACAGTTGCACACAACAGTAGCTCCTCCCTGGTGGTGAATGACCATCTGGCTGCGAGTGCACACAGGTGCATATATGCAGCACACAGACATTAGGGGTGTGCGAAACGGGTCGTATTCTATTTGAATTCAGCCCAAATCATGGACAGTGATTCAATTAGTTGATTGAGATCACTGTCCCTGATTTGATTCGGTCGAATCCGAATCTGAAGATTCAATGCTGATTCTCTGAATCAGCGATTCGGACATAAACACAGCTTTAAAAGTTTTTTCTACATATCTTGAGGTAGAAGGCATGGTTCATGATTGCTGTAATGCTGGGGTGCATGGGGCGTTCCACAGGAGTCCGGGAGGGGGCCCTCCATATATTTGGTGGCAAACTGGAAATACTTCCGGTCCACTTCCGGGTCTGCTGGGGAGCGTGAAGGCCCCCCCTCCACGCCCCCCTGGCTTGGTGATTAGCCACAGGGGGACCCCAGGTCCCCTCCCCCAGACCCAGAACCAGTCACCAAGCCAGAGGGACACGGGGGGGGGGGCGGGGGGGCCCTGCACGCTCCCTGGCGCCGGGGGGGGGGGGCGGGGTGGCCCTGCATGCTCCCTGACGGACCCGGAGGTGGACTGGAAGTGCTTCTCGTCCACTTCCAGGTTTGCTGTTGAGCACACTGGGGAGCCCCCCATGCTTCTGTGGGACACTCCATGCGCCCCAGCATTACAGAATTCATGAGCCCCTGCTACCTAGAGGTATGTAGAAAAAACATTTAAAGTGATCTCTATGTCCAAATCTCTGAATCTTTCCGAATCTCTCCAAATCAATTTGGATAGTTCTGATTTGATTTAGAGAGATTAAAGGGCCCTCTGATTCGATTCAGATTTGGAGATTCAGCCACCAAATCGGGCTGAATCTCGGCTGAATCTAATCAGGGACCGAAGCTTGGCACAGCCCTAACAGACATTATTTCACAGACCAGATGCCCCTATATATTAATCACTGCCATACCCACATTGTGAATATGATGGTTTATGTGCAAAGGCTGGGATATGTTGAAAATGTCTGCAGGCAAACCTGGAGCCCTTAACACTAATTCTGCATTCTTTTCCCATCTCATTGACTTTTCATCTCATTCATACATTAATCCTGCACTTACTTATTTTGTCTGAGACAGCCAGTTGTATGACATTCTCCTAATCTCACTGTATCCTTAAACCCTCACTCCTAAGGTATAGACATGTGATAAATACATGAAGTTGCATGCATGCAGATCTGCAATAACATAACTACGGTGGGCTGAAGGGGGCACTAGCTCCTGGTTCCTATTTAGATGGGGCATCCACAACACCACACATTTGTCACCACTGCTTTCTGGTGCTTGGCATCCCTGTACCCATTCTTTCCCCTTCCAGCCTTTCTCTAGCATTTAACAGCATCTCTGTCCAGGATGACAAAATTGCCAGTTACCCCTCTGCCTATACATGCATGTATACATGTTCATATGCAGATAAAAAAGGCACATGGATGGAGGTAGGATTTTGAAAAGGAGGGTGCAGATGGTTTACCATCCCATATAACACAGCACATATTTTTATCAAGTTAAAAAGAAACTAGCATTTTTAGTAATAAGCTATTGGTCTAGAGCTATATTATTCAGTCTAATATCAGAACAAAACCAAATATAAATATATTGGAATGTGCACTGATATATGATATATTATGTATAAAACCACAACAGACCAGGCAAATTAATCAAAATATGCTGTTTCATTAATTCTGCAGTCATTACAATTAAATGGATCTCTTATTTTTGGATTCATAATTCAAAACCTAGCCTCCTTGAGCATTTTGACAGTACATCCAATGCTTCATTGAGACTTATTTCCACTCCTGAGTTAATGTTTTTAGCTAGAGTTAAAAACAGTCCACAGGGCTGTGAAATAAGAGCTACATTACCGGGAACAGCTAACAGACAGCAGAAATGCAGAAGAAAAGCTAATTTGATTAGTGGAACATCAAGACCATTTACAAGTAGAGAGGGTTGTTAACACCTGTGAAATGAAGTGTTTAGAAGGAATCAGGTAGATTATAATGAGTCCTGAAGTCAATTGACTCCCTTACTGCTGCCTGCATAGAAATGCTACTGCCACTGCTAAGCTGTTGGTTTTAAACTTTCAGTGGACCAGGAGTCAAAGGAGGGTGCAACCACAGCACTGTCCCCACTACCATACTTACCCCTGAAATGTCCGTCTAACTTTTATACAAATCAGAAACAAACTGTTGAGTAAATACATGTGAGAAAATGTATAGAAAGGATCATTGTTGGATAATTCAAATTTAAATTTGGCAAAATATGCATATTATTTCTCACTATTGCCAGAGTCTATTAAAGCCCTTGAATTCAGTGAAAGGGGGTGCAGGGGGTGGGGGTGGGGTTCAATCTTTTTTTACAGGCATGCCACAAATTAACCCAACATCCTCCCTCCCCACTCTGATCCTTTTCCTTTGCCCTTGTTGTTCTGCTTTCTGCTCCCATTCCTTGTGCGCTGTGCCTGACCAGCTGCTCTGCTTTTTGCTCCCTGCCCTATCTTCTGCTGTGCGCCTGTTCCCTGCCCAATCTGCTGTGTGACATGCACAGGGTCACTTGTGACATGTGTGCACAGGTTAGCCATCCCTGTACCGCACCATAGCATGGTGTGAAAACTTTCAGTAACTAAGCTAAGTATCCAAGATTCTTCAAAAAGGAAGTCCAAAATAGAGGGCATCCTGACTAAAATATTTATGCTTGATTTCAAAATCTAAAATCTAAATAAAGATAATTTTCCAAATGATGATTATATGTATGTGTTGTAGAACTAAACAACTCTTAAACTTCAGTATCTTGCTTCATGATTCTGTATTAAAAGTACAAGTTTCCCTTTTTCAGCAACCCAAATTTTAATAGCATTTTGATTAAAACTCTATCTGGAAGTTCTCACATCTCACATAAGGCATCTTACCCACACAACCCTTATTAAAATATCAAACCATTAAACTAGTGACTTAATGTCACAATTCTTTTATATTTTAAAGACTTGTTGAGATACTGAAGCCAGCATGTAGCAGATGAAAAACATTAATTGGAAAATGCTTTGATGTTGTCAAACAACAAGGCAAATAACACACTGGATATAAAGAAAACAGATGTACAGACACTGCTGCTGGAGCCAGGGCACCTTTGATCTCCTCTCTTTCTGTTGCTGGCTCACAAAGCACAGTGGCAACTTTGTTGCTCCTGCTAATGAGCCTTTTCTGGTTTATTAGGTTCACTGATTTTGTGCAAACAGGCTAAGAGGGAAACTACATTGCTTTCTAAGAAATCACTTTGATGTCTCATAAATATTGAGCAATAAAGCATTATGTTGCTCACTGCCAGCAAGGAGAATATTTTCAGAAATAGTTGGCATGAAAACGGGTGGTATTTGTTGAATGTGGATGGGAAGAGAGAGTAGTCTATAACAGAGCACTTGTATAAGTGGTACAATTTGCTGCTTCCAGCTTATTGAAAAGTCATCAGCCAAGCTAACAGAATAAATAAAACATTTCAAGTGAAAGCTTTCACAAAAAAAAAAAAAAAAAAAATCAGGATAACTCTATGGAAATCAGTGCAATTAGTGGTACACTTCTATGAGACAAGCAGATTATGCCTTAATACAGTTGAAGATATCCTTTTCATATAAAGCAATAGGGTCATATGCAGTCTTGCCTGTTATTCCAATGAAGTCACTTCTGAATTTATGCTGAATTTTTTAGGCCTACCTTGTCCTGTAATCTGAAAAAGTACTATGTACAATATATACAATCACACTCTGGGAGTCAGATGTTGGAAAGTCCACATGTAGGAGTAAAATTGTTTTGATGATTTTTCAGGGATGATGTTCTTTTATTCTGAAATGGAGGAAAAGTAAAAAGACCAGACTATTTAGTTGTGCAAATCATACTAAGTCATACCATTATATAGGTTATCACTGCAGTGCCAGGGAGCTGATTTAAAGAAGTTATTATGAAGCCCCATGGAGGTTATAATTAGATTTTAATTATAAACTTGATCTTGACCCTGCTCTAATTTTTTTCAAAATGATTAATTTCCATTTATAATTTCTCATATTTTTTCTCTGACCAAGGGAGGATAAATACCTTCATAGATTTCATAGATTTCATAGACATTCAGGCTGGAAGGGACCTCGGAAGATCATCGAGTCCAGCCCCCTGCCCCAGGGGCAGGAAGTCAGTTGGGGTCATAGAATCCCAGCAAGACAAACATCCAAATTTCTCTTGAAGGCGTTCAAAGTAGGTGCTTGAACCACCTCCGATGGCAGGCTATTCCAGACCTTGGGGGCTCGGACAGTAAAGAAATTCTTCCTTATGTCCAGCCTGAAATGGTCTTGCAGGAGTTTTTAATCGTTCAACCCTGTCATCCCTTGGGGCGCTCTGGCGAACAATTGTTCCCCCAGATCCTGATGAGCACCCCTGATAAACTTATAGGTAGCCATCAGATCACCCCTGAGCCTGCGCTGTTCCAGGCTAAAGAGTCCCATAGCTCTCAGCCTGTTGTCATAAAGTCTGTTTTCCTGACTTCTGATCATGTGTGTGGCTCTTCTCTGGACTCTCTCAAGCTTCTCCACATCCTTTTGGAATTGTGGAGCCCAAAACTGAATGCAGTACTCCAGCTGCGGCCTCATCAAGGCCGAGTACAATGGGAGAATGACGTCCTGGGATTTGCTTGAGAAGAATCTATGGATGCAAGCCAGCGTTTTGCTTGCTTTACTAGCTGCAGCATCATATTGCAGGCTCATGTTCATCTTGTGGTCAATCATGACCCCCAAGTCCCTTTCATCTGTAGCGCTAGCCAGTGTAGCACTGCCAAGCCTATAAGGATGCTGCAGCTTTTTCCTCCCAAAGTGGAGAACCTTGCATTTTTCAGTGTTAAACACCATCAGGTTCTCATCCGCCCAATTGCTGAGCCTGTCCAGGTCAGCCTGGATCACCCTCCTGTCCTCAGGTGTGGATGCTTTACCCCAGAGTTTGGTATCATCGGCGAACTTGACCAGTTCGCTTCTGACTCCAATGTCCACATCATTAATGAAGATGTTGAACAATATAGGACCAAGGACAGAGCCTTGAGGGACCCCACTGGTCACAGGGCACCATGATGATTGACTTCTGTCAACCACCACCCTCTGGGTCTGACCACGGAGCCAATTCCCCAGCCAGCCAATTATGGTGGACCTGAGGCCGCAGTTGGCCAGTTTTGCCAAGAGATGATCATGGGATACCAGATCGAAGGCTTTTTTGAAGTTGAGATATACAACAACAACCTCCTCTCCCTTGTCCAGGTGATAGGTCACCTGGTTGTAAAAGGAAATAAGATTGGTCAAGCAAGACCTACCCACAACAGACGCATGCTGGCTATCCCTCAGGATGTTGCCATCAGCCAGTCCATTAAGAATGGCCTCTGTGATCTTTTCTAAGACCTTCCCCAGGATAGAGGTCAGGCTGATGGGCCTGTAGTTTGCCGGATCCACTTTCCTTCCTTTCTTGAAGATAGGCACCACATTGGCTTTCTTCCAACCTTCACTTAAGGTTTAGGTCTTTGTCACAAACCTGTGCTCCTTTCTGGGTACAGACATAATCCCCACTGTTAATTTGAGGCATGTGACAAAGAGGGGAAGGGCTACAGTTTCAGCTCTTTTTGGCCTGCTGCTTACAAATAGGGAAGGATTGGTGAGGAATGTAATGTGGATGGCAACTTGGGCAGCAGTGATCATAAGATGATTGAATTCAGGATCCTGAGGAAAGGAAGGATAGAGAGCAGCAGAGTATGGCCCCTGAACTTCAGAAAAGCAGACTTTGACTTGCTCAGGGAACTCATGGGCAGGATCCCCTGGGAAACAAGACTGAGGGGGAGAGAACTCCAGGAGAGCTAATGGTACTTCAAAGAAGCCTTACTGAGAGTGCAGGAGCAAACCATCCCAACCTGCAGGAAGGCTAGGAAGTATGGCAGAAGATCAGCTTTGCTTAGCAGGGAACTCTTCACTAAACTAAATCACAAAAAAAAAAAAGCTTATAAGAAGTGGAAACTTGGACAAATAATTAGGGAAGAATATAAGAGCACTGCTTGGGAATGCAGGGATGAAGTCAGGAAGGCCAAAGCACAGCTAGCAAGGGATGTGAAGGGTAACATGAAGGATTTCTACAAGTATGTGGGTAGCAAGAGGAGGATCATGGAAAGCGTGGATCCTTTACTGAATGAGGGAGGCAACCTTGTGAATGAAGATGCAGAAAAAGCTAAAGTGCTTAATGCCTCAGTCTTCACAAGCAACGTAAGATCCCAGACTACTGCACCAGGCAGCACAGTCTGGGGAGGAGCTCTGAGCAGGGGGTTGGATTCACTGGGCAGGTGCTGGCGTCATCTGTAGATGCAGCTAGCAGATTCTCACTGGGGATAGGCTACAAGTATGTGGGTAGCAAGAGGAGGATCATGGAAAGCGTGGATCCTTTACTGAATGAGGGAGGCAACCTTGTGAATGAAGATGCAGAAAAAGCTAAAGTGCTTAATGCCTCAGTCTTCACAAGCAACGTAAGATCCCAGACTACTGCACCAGGCAGCACAGTCTGGGGAGGAGCTCTGAGCAGGGGGTTGGATTCACTGGGCAGGTGCTGGCGTCATCTGTAGATGCAGCTAGCAGATTCTCACTGGGGATAGGGGCATCCACCCAGGTCTGCAGGTGATGCTGCTGCATCAGTGCATCAGCTGTAGTCCCTCAGTAGTGGAAGAACAGGTATGGATTCACCAGGGTCAAGTCATGCCTGACCAACCTGATTGTCTTCTATGATGATGTGACTGGCTCTGTGTATGTGGGGAGACTGGTGGATGTGGTGTACCTTGATTTTAGCAAGGCTTTTGATACAGTCTCCCACAACATTCTTGCAAGCAAACTAAGGAAGTATGGGCTGGATAAATGGACTGTGTAAGGTGGACAGAAAACTGAATGGAGCACTGGGCTCAGAGACTAGTAATCAAAGGCTTGATGTCTATTTGGCAACCGGTATCTAGTGGGGTGCCCCAGGCATCAGTATGGGGGCTGGTTTTGGTCAATGTCTTCATCAGTGACTTGGAAGATGGCATAGAGTGTACCCTCAGCAAGTGTGCAGATGACAACTAAGCTTTTGGGAGTAAGTAGATAGGCTGAAGGGTAGGGCTAGGATTCAGAGTAACTGAGACAAATTGGAGGACTGGGCTAAAAGGAATCTTATGAGGTTCAACAAGGACAGGTGCAAAGACCTGAACTGAGGACAGAACAATCCCACGCACTGGTATAGGCTGGGGGCTGACTGGCTGGGCAGCAGCTCTACGGAAAAGGACCTAGGCATTACAGTGGACAATAAGCTGAATATAAGCCAGCAGTATGCCCTTGTTGCCAAGAAGGCTAATGACATAATGGGCTGCATTGGTAGGAGTGTTGCCAGAAGGTCGAGGGAAGTGATTATTCCTTTCTATTCAGCACTGGTGAGGCCACATCTGGAGTACTTTGTCCAGTTTTGGGCCTCCCACTACAGAAAGGATGTGGACAAATCAGGGGGCTGGGGCACATGACCTCTGAGGAAAGACTGAGGCAACTGGATTTATTTAGTCTAGAGAAGAGGAGACTGATAGGGGACTTAATAGCAGCCTTCAACTATCTGAAGGGAGATTCAAAAGAGGATGAAGCTAGACTGTTTTCAGTGGTGGCAGATGGCAGAACAAGGAGCAACGGTTTCAAGTTGCAGCAAGAGAAGTTTACGTAGATATTAGGAAATTTTTTCTTATTAGGAGGGTAGTAAAACCCTGGAGCAGGTTACCCAGAGAGGTGGTGGAAGCTCTATCCTTGGAAGTTTTCAAAACCAGGCTAGACGAAGCTTTGGTTCAGATGATTTAGCTGGGGATGGTCCTGCTCTGAGCAGGGGGTTGGACTAGATGATATCCTGAGGGCAGCCCCTGCATGGACTCCAGGCAGCCAGACCCACCACCAGGTCCTGCTTTTGCACAGCAACCAACACTGGCCACCATTGCTTATCATGCGCAAGGCCACCTCTCTATGTCTTCTCCTCCCCCTTCCTCCCCCCAGTTGTCTTGCACCTATAGCACATTCCTGGAGCTTACACCAGATCCCAGCTCACGCGCCAGAAGCAGCACTGGGCAGGTGCTGGCATCATCTGTAGATGCAGCTAGAAGATTCTCGCTGGGGATTGGAGCATCCACCTAGGTCTGCAGGTGATGCTGCTGCATTAGTGCATCAGCTGTAGTCCTAGGCCGTCACCCCGTCCCCTAGCAGGAACCTGCAGGCAGCATCCAGAGCTGATGCTGGTGCACACCCAGTGCTGCTTCCTGTGTGCAGACCAGGAGCTGTTGTAAACTGCGGATGGGGCTGGAATGTGCCTGCCCGCCCCACACAATGAAGCAGCCAAAGTGGTATGCTCTCCATGGCCCAGGTCCTATGACTTTGTGGCCACTCAACCCACAGGCTGGATAAAATTAGTTGGTGGGCCAGATTCGGCTCATGAACCATATTTTGTCCATCCCTGCCCTAGACCTTAACATTAGGTCCTTGAAGTAAGAACTTGAATCTTAGCTTAATGGTACATTTGACCTTAACTTCAAAACAAGTCTGAATCTTATTTAGGCTAAGATCCTATTGTGCTGTATTTAAAGGGGCCTTAAAAGAAGTTAAACTTACCAGGACAGTATTAAGGGGTTTTAGTGTAAATGCTAATCAGTCTCCTATTCTGCAGTTGTAAAATTGTTCAAAGGGTTAAGTTTAGAATACTACTTTTATGATATTAGTAACTGCAATTAACTTAAGTGAGAATTATACATGATAATTGGGAAAAATGCCCTTAGATCTTTCTTAGACTATAAGCTATTCTAGGCAGGGGCTGTGATTTATAACATCTAGTACCACCCTGCTCTACCTTCTATCCACCATATAGTTATCCTTATTAGAGCTGCATGAAGATTTTTGGCTGATACTTTTTTTTTGGCTGAAAACTGCAAATCCAGATCAACTGAAATTTGCCACAGATTTGCATAGATTTCAGCAAAATGTTTAAAAATTCTAAAAAAAGGAACTCATTAACATTTTTAACAATGTTTCTTAATTTATTGATTCTAAAATTAAAAACATGAAAAACCCTGAAAAACAAATTAAATATTGTTGAGCAAAATGTTTTGTTCAGTCCAAATGTAAATTGTTTACAGCTTTCTAGTTCTCCAAAAATTTGAAAAGCTTCCATTTTGCTTCAACCTGAAACAATTCTTTTTTTCTCTTTTATTTCAGAATGGTCAGGGAACTAAAAAAGCATCATGTTATTTTGTGCTGCTCTAGTCCTGACCCTTACTGGGGGTCCTTTAGATGCTACAGTATTAATAATATTAAATAATTTTAATAATAATTTATTCCTTTGTATCTTATGGCTGGAGAGATAATTTAGTGGACATAAAAACTTATCTGAAATAACAGCAGCCATTTATCATATTTAGATAGGCACACTAAAATGTTCATGCAGTTCATTGCATGGGTAACCCTCAGAAGAGACCTTAAAAATAGAGCCCTTGTTGTCTAGTGTGGACAGTGTGGCAGTCATGAATGATGCCTTTTGAAAATGTAAGTGATTTGTGTTAGCATAGTGAGATGACTCAAACTGCTTTCCTTCCACAGATCTGTAACCTTCTACACTCTGTTAGTATATTAATGACAGGACTAAAGGATATGCAAAGCGCTAGCTGTCTAACATCTTCATGCAGATATATAAAAGGTTTGGAATACTGATTCTTTTGCATATATTTTGGGCAATTTCTGATCATAGGTACACAGGTATAGATCTGGAGCAACACTGTTAGATTTAATCAAGTTACAATGGTGAAAAATCAGGTTTGGGCGCTTTATAGGTATATACTGAATAAACAACATGCATGCTGCTGGAGATTCAGGAATTATTGCAGGAAACAGAAAATCTATTTTGGGTTAACGGTTCTGTGTTGCTCTATGTGACTGCAAAACATTTAATTCAAATGTGAGTTTGTCACTGTTTAACATTAAATGTATCTATTTTCAAGAAAACTCACTTGATTGAAACTGGTTGTTTTGCATCTGAGAAGACTATTTTTAAGCCTATTTCCTGCTTTTATAAATATCCTGGTTCACTAATTCCAGGCATTAATTATCCTCTCTCCACACAACACAGTTCTGGCACCACAGTTATTTCCTGCTGTCCGTCCTAATTTCCTACTTTCTGTAGTAATTCAGACCATTTGATGTAACAAACACAGCCAAAAAATGGATTCACTATTGAAAACTTGACAAAAACCAGGAGAGACATTGATTCACATATTGTGGATTATCTGTACTGAGCAGAAGCAATGGTTTTTCAATTAAAAAAAACATTCCATAATTATTTTCTGAAAAGTGACACATTTCTGAGAAGTGACTGATGGGTGAGTCCCTCTCATTTGTCCATCAGGCACATGATAGCCAATTTCAATGCAGGAATTTTATTTTCATTTCCTCATCTTCAATCAGGCTTCTCAAGGTGTTCTCCATGTTATAAATAGCTGTAGCTTTTCTGCTAGAGCATCATTTTTTTTCCAGCCCTCAGCAGAACACACAGGTGTTTTTCATCTGCACACTGAGAAGCTTTGCATGGAAACAAGGGATCTGAATTTGCAAATCTGGATTTTGTTTAATTACTCAGGGGCTTTTCTGAGACTATGGAGGAAACCGTTACAGAATGTGGGGACCATCACATTTCTGCTCCGTCTGCTTCTTCAACAGTAAAGTGTTGTGTTTGACCTTAATTTCTCTAACCTCATACCATACCAAGGTGAGCAGCCTCAGTCAAAGAGCCCACCAAAATGTAATCCTGAACAGGCAATTCATTCCCTGGAGAGAGGTTGACAGGAAAAGCAATCACATGTGATGAATGTTAGTCATGTCACTTAATACACTAAACCAGTAGTCCTCAACTTTTAAGTGGCACAAGGCTGGTCCACCAGATGGATGGTGGACCAGCCACCATCTGAACCTCACCTACTGGGATCAGGCCCTACAGGGCCTTTCCTGGCCCCCATGAGAGGTATTTGGCCCTGGGGCCCCAGGCCACCCCTTCCCTACCCTGAGTGCTAGGATTGGGCCTTAGGGCCTGATGCTACCCCCAAGTGCCAGGATTAGGTCTTGGAGCCTAACATTGTCCCTGCCTGGCCCCACATACTGGGATCAAGCACCCAATCCATGCACAGGGCCTGGGGCTCCCATAGGTCTGGAAATTTGGCACCAAGAGAGCGGTGCCACCTTTCCTCCTCCAAATTTCCAGACCTGTGGGGAGCCCCACAGCTTGGATGGTACTGCACTGGGGGCTGGATGTGGCCCATGGGCCGGTGTTGAGCACCCTGACACTAAAAGAAGGTGTCTAGATACTGTGGTGCTGAGGTTGGTACAAAAACCTATAAGCAGTAAATAGAACAAAATCAGTATGGGTCTGCCGTACCATGCTGTTGGCACTGCAGGGGGCACTGCTTTTGAGCCTGCCCTGCTCATCTGCTCCTATTTGCATGTGCCAAACCTGTCAAACTTGATGGAGACAGAAGTCTCAAGAATGGCTATAGAGGGATATTCATTTCTGAGTCTGGTATATATGAGAGGAAACAGGTGGGCAGAGTGTACCCTGGAGCAGGCTACCTTGGGTCTTTTCAACTCTGGGGTAAAGTATTTTTATAGTTTCTCAATAGTCATTGTGCATGTTTCAGTGGTGAGGATGAAAGGTATTAACCATCCTGGCCTAATTTAGCTTGAGGACAAGTCTTCCTTTCGAAGGTCAGAAAGTATTAACAGAAACCCAAGTGTAATAATATAGGCATATAGTACTTTGTAAAGTTCAGTACAATCAATAGAAACAAACAATGAGAACGTAATGTTGAGGAAGATAAGTTTCTATTCTAGTTATATGAAAACTTAACCAACATATTTTTCAGTCTACTGATTTCAGTACATCTTACCGAAAGCAATGTAACTTTATTTGTCTAAGCCAGGGGTTTTCAACCTTTTTGAATCAGTGTACCCCTGGTGGGCAGCCATGGACCAGTGTACCCCTGGCAGCCAGTCACGGAGCAGCGGGGGGAGGTGGCATGGCTGGATGCGGAGTGGGAGGAGGGGGGTGGTGCACGGCCATGTGTGGAGTGGTGGCAGCCACCACGTGTGAGCTTTCCCCCTCCCCCATGTCCGGCTGGGTGGGACGGCAGTGCAGGATGGTGTGTGGTGGTGCTCCATCCCTCCCTGCCTGTGCATACCCCCTAGGGCCTTCTCAAGTACCCCTGGTTGACAGCCCCTGGTCTAAGCGATAAGGAAATCCACCAATTTATCAAAGTGTCAACACATTTCTTTTTTGCTAAAACTTCATTTTATTGTCCCATTAGAATGCACAAGATAACTGCTGTCCTTTTAAAATGCAGTCTGGTCTTAGTAAATATGAGAGACACTTTTTCCTACTTTTTAAATTTAGCTAATGCTTTTCTCTAAATACAGTTACTGAGATGGAATCCATCTCACCACCTGACTGCAGTACACTGGGTAATATGAAGGAATTTAGCCCATTAACAAAAAACACCAATTCTATGCACTTTATGATATTTAAAATTCAAATAAATATATATATAATGCATTAATGTTAGCAATATCTGCACAGCAAGACTACTTACAGCCTTGACAGATGCCACCTATTACTTGCAGCTCTCCTTGGAGAACTGCATGTTTGAATGCTGTAGGTCCCAGGGTCATTTACAACAGTGTACAAGAATTATGTAAGTCATACTGGTCTAAATATATTGTTTTCCCAGACTTAATCAGGATCAGTCTCTATTATGCGAAGTACTATACAAAAACACAGAGGCCACTGATCCCAGTCTTGAGTTTTATAACCTCATTAGTTCATAAATAATATGGTAAACTGGCTCCTGGCTTAAAACACAAAATCGGTACCTCTGAGAATAGAAATGAGACAGTACAAAGGGAGTGTTAGAGTGATCTTAAAACACAAGAAGCAGAGAACAATTATTTCCTTAGGGATATTTCCCCAGGTGCTGGATTGTGAGTGAAAACACAACTCCCTGTGGTAGCTTTAAAGAAATGGAACCAAATGTGCTCAATATCACCCCCAGGCTACCATGGTGAATTACCTTGGTCAAACAGCCAAAACGTAGACCAAGCTGTAATGATCTTTAATTTCTAACAGCTTTCCAAAGGTTCTTATTAAGTGTAGTGGTAGATGCAAGCATCAGAGGGTATCTATGGACATTACATTTAGATTGACCTAACTAGGGCAAGGTTGATCTAATGACCATCCGTGCAGATGTTCAGGGTTTTTAAATTTGGCAAAAAAATGGTGGGCCCAATCTAAATTAGTTCACCTGAGTAGGCTAATCTGTTGAATGTCTGCACACATTTGGAACACAGCCCCAGGGCTGGGAAAGCCCAAGTGCTCACCCCAGTTCTGGGGCTGCACTCTTCCTTCCCCTGACCCTGACCAGGTTACTTTTTGCCTGAAATGAGATTTCTGTGGAAAAAGTTGAAGAGAAGATATTTTTTATGTCAGTCTGTAGGCTGAGGGTCTTAAAAGCTTAAAAATGGCAGCATATGACCCACCAGAGATGAATGACAAGATTCTTCCAGAAAACAAAAGCCATTTTGAAATGGTTTAAACTCCTCCACAGAGAGCTTTCTCAGTCTGGGAGGTAAGCCAAAGAACCTACATTTCTCCAATACTTGTTCTAATGCCAGAGATAAACATTTATGCCACTGCTCTCTTCTGCTCTAATGTCTGCGGGCCTCAGTAGAACACTGATAACCCTATCTTCAACTGGACAAAAATGCATAGAAATCAAATTATAGAAGCTGTTCTCTCTGTGTGCAGATTCCGAGCAGACTGAAACCAAACTACTGCAAGTAGTTTAAGATGGCTTTAAAGTCTTCTATTTTGTATATGATACAGACACAGTCGTTAGAACAATTAATCCAGGGACATACTGAATTCTCCAATCACTTGAAGTCTTTAAAGCAACACTTGATGTCTTTCTGAAAATCTTCTCAGCTTCTGTGTATGGCTTGCAAAATGCAAGAGGTCAGATAAGATGATCATAATAGCATTTGTGTCTTTAAAAATGTATGAATCTATGAATTATCTATGGCAGCTAACAAGGCAATAGCCACATAAATGCTCTTTTATCAGAATTGCCCTACATGACCTCAGGTATGAAGGGACTGCCCCAGTAACCATTAAAGGTACTGGGACTCTGTCTCAATAGGCTTTGGAGAAATCTCTGAATTAGATTTAGAAGTGAAGACAGGTGCTTAAGAGAAAAAATGAAATGAGCTTAAACTATGATGCTCTTTGTATGAGGGACGTTCTAAACCTTCTTGTATGCACTACACTGCATCAAAGAAAACCAGAAAGAAACACTGATCGGCACACAATTGTATATGTCTGTGTATATCAAATAATAGATTTTAAAGGAAACCATATAGAAATATTGTACTCTTTTTTCCTTTCAGAATCCTCCCCCCCTCCCCCCCAAATTTTCATTAAGGGCATCAGATAGATTTCTAGTCACTTATCATTATTGAGTCCCATGTGCTCTACCCAGAAGAACACTGTCAAATACTTAGTACAGTAAGGATAATTACTTTATCAAAATGAATGCTTACTAAAGCCTTTTTTTTGCATAATAAGAGTTTCCTGAATACATTTGCATGTCAGGGTTTTTTGCCTCTCTCATTTTGGTAAGTGAAGCAATATCCATGACTTCTAAATTAAATACTAGCAATGGAAAAAGGCAGTTTTCTACTAAGCTTGTGCAAATGTCCTAACAATTTGTACCTAAGGAATGTTTGCTTTCTTTCCAATTCTGGCAAGTTTTCATTTTAATTAGAATCCACTTCCTTCTGCCAACTGTATCCTTCCAAGCTTGTTTACTTGAAGTAATTCATTTTTTTGAATGACTGATTTCTCTCTTTTATAATCCTTTTGAAAAAAAGAAATCCTTTCTCTAATATATTATTCAAGTCAGATGACATCAGAGGATAGGGGAGCAGATTCTGTTTCCAGTTGTGCCAATGTAAATTGGAATAAATCCATCAACTCTACTGGAGTTATTCCACTATGGAGATGTGT
Organism: Alligator sinensis; assembly: GCF_000455745.1. NCBI lineage: Eukaryota > Metazoa > Chordata > Crocodylia > Alligatoridae > Alligator > Alligator sinensis. The sequence continues at coordinate 2,805,460 of NW_005841957.1, read as the reverse complement.
GAGCCAATGCCCACTAAAGTTAATAGGAATTTCTGAATCTAATGAGATCAGATTCAACATAAGATCAGAATGACTATTTTATTTTCATCCTGTTGCATAAATGAAAGAAGTCCTGAGTTTGGTTTAATAAGAACAGACATATTTACTCAACGACTGTTTATCAGAAATATGACTGATCATGAAGCTTATATGTTTTAAGCTTTAATTTGTCAAGTTTTTAATGAAAGGAGTAGATCTAGAATGTCGAGTCTCCGGATGAAAGAAATTAGTAGTTGTTACAATTGGGATACCAAGACATGCTGGACAAATTAAAAAAAAAACCTAATAATACATGACATACTAGGGATAAAGAACAGAGGGAGAGAGAAGTGTAACTTGCAGTGACCTGTGTGGGAAAAGTCATTTCACATTTTTTTGAACCTTAGCTCCCTGACCTTTAAACTGGGGGGAGGGGAGAGGTAGGAATATTTACCATCTTTATAAAGTACTTGAAGCAGTATAGATGAAAATGTAATTAGGATTCATGCTTTTAAATAAACTGGGACTCATTTTCATTTATGGAAAAGACAGCTCAAGATTACTTCATATATTAAGGAAGGCTTCAATTGCTGTTTTTTCAATGATTACCAAGGTGTGTTTAAGCCATGCATTTTTAATTTGAATAGTGGAGAAGGAATAATATGAATAAAAACATTATGGGTACAATCTTCAGTTTCTTCAGGATTACACTCCTGGGGAACCAGATTGCTCAGGTAAATTAGGCAAAGATGGAATCTAAGACCACGTACAGACATTCATTTCTCCCAGGAGAGTTCCTGCTCTTCCAGGAGAAACCACAAGAGTACATATGTTTGAATTTTTCTCCCAGAGCAAAAATGGCTGCTCCAGGAGAACAAGAAACCTGAAACAACCAGTGTTAAGTCTTTCCTGGTAGAGCTAATGGCTGTACACAGCCTAAGTAACCCTGGGGCTGACAAAAAGGATAAATTGACAAATTCTGTTAAATATTTGTGTTAAAGTGCATTTTTGGGGATATACGATCCCTCCATGATCGAAGAAATTACAAATCTGCATTCTCCACTGCTTGGCAATGGATTAGAGGGAAAACATTTTCCCTCCCATTCCATTAATTCCATTTAGACTGGTATGGCTCTTACCTTCCCCTGAAAGGTATGTGTTACATAACCTTTTCCCCTGTAAGTGGTTGAGAAAATTGTATCATCCCATATCATCACTTAAACTCCTTTGGGGAATACAGCATTACGTATTATATGTTATAGCTATAAGAACCTTGGGTCAAAGATACTAACTACATGGAACAAGACTACTTAACTGAGCAGTCTGGTTGATTGAAATGACTAACCTAAGAACTGCTAAGTTTGATTAGTCTCAGAATATTGGCAAATACCCATATTTTGTAGATTTGCTAGAACTTTATTAATTTTCATAGATAAAAATCAAATACCCCACTTAAGTGAACAATAAGATCAATGAACTCTTTCATTTAATGTTAACTTATTTATTTATAAGACTGATTCCTGCACTGTAGGCATTTAGCATCACCTCACCATTATCTAAAGCCCACTGAAATCAGTGACAGGACTCCAATTGTTTTCAGGGGTGAAGTGCCTATATTGTTAAATTGTTTCCATGCAAGTTACTGAAAAAACTACAAACAACTTTAATTGTGAGGTATCAAGCACCTAGTGAGAGGCAAAGTTAATGATAATAGGATGTATAACAGAGCAACCTATAGCCACCAAATAGTACGGTACTTCAGAGAGTATATGAAAATACCCACTGTTCCAGAACACTTGCAGTTTCAGTTACCATCCTAATCCCATTATTATGCTTGGTTAGATCACTAACCACTATTTAGAGAGTATGTGATGACAGTCTGATATGTACAGCTCTTCCTATCAGCAGTAACACAGGGTCTGGCTAAAGCAATGATCGAGTGAGTATCTTTTGCAAAGATGGGTAAAAAAAACTTCACAGTGAAAGGATACCCTGCGCTAAAACCATTAATACATAGCCAACTTGATTCATGCAGTCAGTTTTTCAGTGCATATTTTTCTTGCGTACATTTCATGGGTTCAGCTGCATTTATCACTGACTCAAGAAGAAAAGGTTGTTACTCCCTTTCTGGATAGCCAAGAATAACATGTACTACCTTTAAAATTAAAATGAAATACACGATGGGCAATTCTATACAAATGACCAAGTCCAGTGTCATTTCACTCATCTCTCAGACTTTCTGTGGATTGGTGCCTATTAAATGTCTAGAGTTTTTCTGCTAAGACAGTCAACAAGCAGAGGCATGTGCTGAAGAGTCCTTGTAGATAGCTAGCACAGCTCAGTTGCTGCTTGAGCTTGAGTGGCAAACCTTTTTCTAAGTTAGTATGCTTGCCAACTTTCAGCTTAAGGACACCCAGCAGTAAAAGTAAGACTCTACAAAATTTATAAAAACACTACTAAGTTTTTAAGTGGAGTTTCTCGAATACCAGGAGATTATTAACAAGTTTCTTATAACACTAATAGGCAGTGACACACTTCCTCTAAGACCAGAGAGCACAGAACCTTGCCAATGCTCTGGATTATTTCCTGTTCCAAACAAATCTCAGGCTTTTGAAGCAATAGATATCTACTTCACTTTATGGAATAGCAACCTTAAAACAGAAGGAAAAGCATCAAGGGATTCTCTTCTCTCCTTAAAGTTTCTCCTTGAAAGGCATTCTTCAGATGGGTTTTCCTCAGATGTGTGTGTGAACCACCAATTGACTTAACTGCACATTTGTTCAACTGTACAATACTGTTATGGACAACTGTTTATATTTATATAATTTAAAAGCTCTAATCAGGATTGGGCCTTCATTTTATAAACCCCTAGGAGGACAAAAAGAGCTTCCAGTCTAATCAAAGATAAATCACTAGGGAGGAGGGCAGAAGGAGAGGGACTGAGGTAATAGTTATCATTTATTGCAGTCTTTGTGCATATTTGGAGGCACTGGATTAAAGTTTTAAAAGAATAACATTAAATATCCTATTAAATAGATGTAATCCCTATTCCTTCCTTAATGTTTCCTCTACTCTTAGAAAATATGAACTATGTGCTAACTGCCTGGAATATTTGTACAACTGTATTTATTATTGGTTGTATGGTTTATTTCCTCTTTTTATACAGATTACTTCTATCCACCATCATTAGATCACTTTAGTGTACCTCTATATGATTATTGTGTGTATATACACACAGACACATACACAGGCAAACACACAATAAATGCACTATTAGGCTAAACACATGGGGCCTGAAGCTCCTGATATCAGTGAGCCATTTGAAGCTACAGGGGAGCTAATCCATGGGAAGAGAGGAAGGGGTGAGTTCTCCTGCTTAATGGCCCACTTTCCCTGGAAAAACAACAGTTCACATCATGCTTCTGAAATCTGGAAATCTTGGCTCTGTGGCAGGAACCAAGAGGTCCTTTTGTGCTGCTGACAGCCACTGGTGCAAACACACACACACACACACACACATAGATGTTACAGTATACTTCCAATGTTGCATACAGTACAAATCACTTAATTCTGACTAAACAAAAGAAAAATCACTAAAGAGCCTCATATTTCTTTTCCTCTTAGATCAACAGCATCACAAAAATGAGACTCCTAATAGTTTCCCAACATTAACTTCGTCTTTCTTCTTTCATATGGCTTTAGGAGCAAGAGCTATTTGTGTTGACATTAACATTAACAGTGCCCCAACATTAACTGTAGCAGTTCAACTGAAAAACAAACACACCATACTTTACTATTATAAGAGGCAACAATGAAAGCATCAGAGGTTCAGTTCCTGTGAGATTTATTTCTGGAAAGCCTCTCTCAAGTTCAAGCAGCTTCACCCAGAATCAGAATATCAAAGCTCAAGAATTTACAGTCTATTTAAAGAAAATGGTTTCATAATACAAAAAAGCTCTGCATCTGACTGAAGGGCCTGGTGGCAATATGGTGTGGCTACTCATGGCGGGGTAACTCCTATAAAATAACACAATGTTGCAACCTCCAGAGTAAGGTAAGTATAGGGTACCTCAACACCCTGGTCCCCATTGCTTTGTGGGTACTCCTTGGTTGGAGAAAAGCTCAGAGACATTACCAGGGATCCTGTTTTTCTCTGTTTAAAATTTGCAAATTCTCTGATAAAAATTTGAAAATTCTTTGATTAAAAAACCCCAAGTCTGTATTTTTCTGTGATTACAATGAAATGTCACTATATATAAAGGTATCAGTTGAACACAATGTTTTATTGATACATTTACAATTTTAAAGCAATTTGGAAGCCTACCAGTGCCTCAATCACTATAATAAATTCAAAATACCTATATATTTTGGCATTTGATATTGGGTTTTTTATCATGGAAAATCAGAGCTCCCCTTTCTCCCTTCACTCACCAGGATGGGGGTCCAGGTGTGTCTATCCTCCCCGACCCCCACTGCTTTGTGGTGCTGAGCTGCCCTGATATGCTGGTGCCCTGCTCATGCCATTGCCCGTCACTCCCCACAACTCCCTAGCCCTTCTGGTACCCCTCATTCCTAACCCACAGCCCCCTGGTCCCACTGGTGTCCCTCACTCCAAATCCACCAGCCCTGCTGGTGCCTCTCATTCCCCATGTCAAGTCTCATCCACTGGGTGGGTGCAGGGCTCCCAGTGATGGCACCAAGCTTCTCTGCTCCACCCCACTCTGCCTTGCTATGTCAGGTCTCATCCACTGGGCTGTGGAGGCCCCTAGAGGGAGGGCAGCAATGTGGGGAGGCCTGAGTCTACAGGAAGCAGCCTGTATCCACCCCCACCCCACACAAAAATATGGGGGACACATGCCCACTATACCCCCTGGGAGTGTGCGCAGTGGTGGGGAGCCAGCTCCCCTGACTCCCCCTGAACAAGCCACCTGTGGCTCTGTCCCACTCTCCGTGCGGGCCCTGTTATGAATGATGTGTGCCCCTGGCAGCTGGGGGTGCACAGAGGTGGCAGGAGAGTGGTGGCGGGAGCGTGGGTCGGTAAGTGGGAGCTCTTGCAGACGCTGCTGGTGCTATTGGTGGTGGAGGGGGAGAGGTGGTGATCACCGACCAGGGGTCAGCGACCACCTGCAGACATCACCGGTAGCATCGGTGACAGCCAGCGGGGATCACTGACCGCCCACAGACGCTGCCTTTGGTGTCGGTGGTGGTGGGGGGGGTGACGAGCGGTGACCACCTATAGGTGCCACCGACAGTGTCAGTGGTGCCTTTTTGTAGGGGGCGCACTGCCATGCTCAGGCGGTGCATGTGCAGCTGCGTGCACCCCCTACACATTGCCCCTGGGCCCTGTGGCCACACTTTCCTGCCCTGGCCCCAGGCCTCAAGCTCCAGGACCCACACAATGCCCTGGCTGGCACTGCCTCCAGCCCCAGCCCTGCCCAACTCCCTCCCTCCCTAAGGGGGGGGTCTCAATTCCTTCCCCCCCACCCTGGACTTACCTGCTCTCCATGCTGCTTGGTTGCCACGTGCCTGTGTGCATGTGCACAGGCATGTGGCGCCCCCTGCCCGATTGCCTGCCTCCCACTCCTCCCAGTCCCTTGTAGCCTGAAACTCTGTCAGCCTGCAAGGGGAAACCTGCCATTTCCCATGTGTTTCTCCTTTAAGGAAGAAAATCAGCGTTTTTCTCCATAAGAATAAAAAAAATCTGAATTTTTCTCCCACAAATGATAAAATCCACATTTTCCTATGTTTATCTGTGATGAACGGAAAATCCCTGAACATCATCCTGACAGGTACACACCCTCGCTGAGGTGTTAGTTAGTCAGCAGCAGTTCTTATCTTTTGCTCTGCCAGAAGCTACAACCCATCAAAGCACTGAATGTCTGGACTCAGTCTGGCCTTTGGATTCTGTCTCAATGGTCTGAAGTGGGGATGGTAGGTCTTGGGCATCCTCAACTCCTCCATACTCTTGCCAAGGCATATGCATTGAAAGTTTGATGTGATGGTCATAGACGTCTTATTTGTACACCATGATCCAGAGGATCAATGGTTGTCTATTACATACAGATGTGTGTGGTGTGTGAGAGAGAGCATATCTCCTTCCTTTGCTTTTCTCAGTGGATGGTGTCATTTTATGTTTGACTTCCAGACTGCAAACTCTCAAAGCAAGGAGTTTTTTCAACACCTGCTTCTTATAAAGTGTTTAACAGTTAAAATCATCAACAGCCAAATGAACTGATTTGCATACAAAATGTTGGTTTTGCAGATGTAAAACCTGAGTGCAAATTTGGAGACTGATTTTGAAAATCTAAGTTGTGGTCTACAGCCAGAAAGACATGGCAGGTTGTTCATTTGTTCAAGTTGTTTTATTTGCAGCTGAAAAAGTACTGATGGAAATTATATGGTGGGATTATTCACATGCTAACAAAAGGAGTTCATTCATGTAAAATTAGCAATCATATGGTGCATATTTTTTCCACAGAAGAGACTGGACAAGCAATTAGATCTATATTTTTTCGTATCTTATCTGCAACTTTTTCCTTTTTCCTTGATTAAAACTCACAATAAGCAGTCATATTATTTTTAACATGTAAGGAAAAGCGGAACTGAGTTCCTTGGTGTATCAGTTGCAGTGGTGACATTATTTCAGAGCAATAAATATTTTCTATACAGCCATTAAAGATTAGATTATAAACATCAAGGAAAAAAGTTTAGAATAGTTTCATTAATATCCTATTTCCTTCAGTTCCTGTTGTCTGGATAACTTAATATATAACATTAAATCTGGAACAGGATTAGCAAATCATGGAGCACATTTTAACTTAAAAAATCAAGTCTGTGAATTTTTTTTATCTTTGTGGAGTTTGGAGCTGATCTTCCCACAGTCTGCATATCCTGTAGCAGAGCTAAAGCTGCACGTGGTAACAAGAGAATTCAGTTATTCTGGGCTGGTGCCAAACTTTAATTTCATTTCTCCCTTCCCACTTTTTTCCCCCCATAACACTCATGTATTAAGAAGTTAGAGCCTGCAAACAAAACAGAAAGACAGCACTGCTTAGAAGTTAATGAAAACATCAATAAGTCATAACATCTGGAACTCATCTTCCAAACTCTGACGTAAGGAAGTCGTCCAGATGTTAGCAGAATTGTAGCAGTTGTAATATTTGTTGAGCAAGGCCTCCAAAAAGTCACATGCAAAACAGTTCAGCATTTTCAGCACTTTTTAGGAATGCTTCAAACCTATAATAATCTTTCAAGTGAGTGAATTGTCCACATAATGCAGTAGGGGAACACAATCCAGGGAGCCAGAATATTGGGGGTAGAGTTACTCATCAGTCCCAGGATGCTAGGAAACACAAATGAAAGAGCAAAGAACAGAAAGTCAATGAGGCATACTTTTTAATGGTCTATGGAGACCTGACTTTGACTCTATCTAACAGTGATCTCGAGATATCTCATTTTTTATACTTAAATTTACCAATCAAACCTAGGGCCATAGAGAAGATACTATTTTTGCCAATCATTTTTGGTCCTAATCTTATAAGGAATACCCATATGCATAGACATGGGCATGCTTTGGAAACCTAATTTAGGGCTTTCCTATTGCCAGGGGTATTGCTTTCTCTTCTCCCAGAAGCAGTTCCTACTGCCTTGCTGCTTAGCTGAACAATGACATTTCACATCTGGTGGCTCATCCTCTTTCTGTTGGGGGACAGAACAGTTTAGTCTCCGCTGGCAGAGATTTTAAGAGTTTCTCTTGGTGTAACCCGTCCTTGGCTATTGCATGTGATATTTATAAACAATGGATTTGGGGCTCACAAAAACACAGTGAATTAATTCCAAAATTTCCGGATTGCAGGAGTGTTCTGGGATTGCATTCCTTATGTACACAATACCAAAAAACTCAAACACATGACTTGGGGCTACGTTTATTTCAATGCTGTAACTGGTTAGAGGATCATGGAAAAACAGAATGTTGAAAATGGGGCGCATTTCCATAATCCATTCCAGCCAGTCTAACTTGTATGCATGAGAAGCTTTTAAGAATCACTTGCTTAAAATGTTCAGCATCCTATGTGCTGCTTATTATAAACTTTAACAAAATAATGCCATTTCTGCCTTCTGATTACAGAAATGACAGAGGAACCACATGAAATAAATATTTAAAATTCAACTGATGGTGAAATATGTCAAAATAATAACTATAAACTTTTCCAACTGCCCACTCCAGGCTGCAATATGGTTGTTTCTCATTTAAATACCCCAAGTGATAGAAAAAGTACACGTTGCCTTGTATGGCTACATGCCTGCTACAACCCCATTCATGTCAGCTTTCAAGTAAGAAATGCAAGGGTGTTGGAAACAAAACATTCTAATAAAAAAATAAACCACATAAGCCCCACACTACAAGCTCTTTTGATCATTCCAATACTCCTTGACATTTTTCTTTGGAGTGTGACATATTAAAAGATCTGGGTAAAGGAAAGGACCAGATCACAATTTTATTCAGAACTTCTTTTAGTACTTAAGCTAAAGATTGTTCTGCTAGAAATATCAACCAACCCTTATTTAAAAAACAAACAAACAAAAAAAAGGATTTTATATTCATGTGCCTGGTTATAATACTACTATAGCCAAACAAAATTTCTCATAAGCATTGTACTCATGTGCAGAAAAGTACATCTAGAACTATTTGAGATTATGCATGATTATGTCTGATTTTTTAAATTGTGACATATTATAAAAGGTCTGCTTTTCTTTAATTTTATAAAAAGATTAGCAAAAACATGCTTTTTTCAGGTCACTCATGATAACAGCATGCCACCTGAGAGTATTTGTAGCAGCGTACATGATAAAGGCTGCAGCTTTCTTCTAGATGACATTATCAGTATTGCTCATGTTCTACCTTAGTACAAGTATAGATTATTTCAAGTGTGATATTGGTAGATGTGACTGTTTTTAATTATTTATATAATAGACTTGGTAAGAGGAGCATGCAGATCAGGAGGCTGACTCTAGTCTAGAATTTATTGTAGCAACTGCATGGGTTTTACTTATTAATCAATAGCTATGTCATTTTTCTATAAGCAATTATATAGTCCAAAAGACAGTCTGTACAAAGATTGCACACTCAGGTACTCAAAGGTATTTACCTTTGGTTTCAGGCTTCCCAGTGCACTCAGTCAGCATGTTTACATGTGTGCCTGACTGTGCAGTTGTTACTGCCTAGTCATTTAGTACTTGCTTGTACTATCTGACTTTAGTACTTTAGCAAGTACTAAATGACTGCTCAGCAACTGCTGGTACTGCGCAGTCCCAAAGCCACATGGGTTGTTTCCGATCTTACTGTGCTCATTGCTACTGTGCAATAGCGGTGGCATCACAGTTCATGCCAACCGCTTCTACGTCACTGTAGCAATGAGCTACATTACTGTAGCTTGTTGCTATGGTGATGCAGCATCTCATGGTAGATGTACCCAGTATGTGGGTATTTTGTATGGCTGCATATTTTGTAAAATATTGCACATAACATTACCTTATCTAAATACAAACAATAAATATATCATTTTAATTTGCCTGAAAGCAGACACTGAATTAACATTTAACTTAAACCTAAGCATGACTTTTTGCAGATAGGTAAAATGCCACTACACTATGACTTTATCTCAGATTATATACACGGAGTCAGCTCAGACTGGTGATTTAGATACTCACTTTTAGGCATTGCTGTATCCAAAAATTATGTGACTGGTTCCAGGAAGAAGCTCCAGATAGACATGGTTAGTTGCCTGGCTCAGTATAGCCAACACAAGAATTAAGCACCTCCAAAGAACAACACAGTGATGTGCCTCAGCTCTGTACACAGAGTATGAGGAAAGTTAGATACCTCCAAAGGATGATACAGAGCCTGAAAGCACCTGGAGGTAGCCAAAAGAACCCAAAAGCTGAGGTCCTGCCCCTCTCAGAAGCTTAGGAATCCATCTCAGACCACACATTAGAAGCTTCCATTCACTCAGGATATAGCAGGCCTTGCTTCGTTGTTCCTTTTAGCCTGAAGGGATTCAAACCCACATCTTCCACCTCTTAGGAGAGCATCCTAGGTTATAAGACAGTTCCTACCCTTTGTACTGAAGCTGTGACACTAGGCATCAGAGAATGAAAGTCACAGGTCCAGAAGAACAGCAAGCTAAAGAGGGATCTTAACTTTGTAACACAGTGAGTAAGGTACTCCTGCTGACAAATGTCCCAGAACTCCCCCTGCCAGAGATTCCTGAGATGTGCATATCGGGTTGCTGCTGGACCCCACCAACTTGGGGCATGCATCTGCAAGCAGAAATATGCCCCAGGAATCACTTTGTAGCATATTCCCGTGATGCAAGTTACTAGGCTGCACCCTCTCTGACTTGTAAGGGAACCCCCTGAGGGTCTACCATAGTCTGCATATCAGGCTGCTGGGCCTGAGTTGGAACATATATCTACAAGCAGAGGACCCCAGGGGTGATCCCTTCCTTGCAGACATAATCTTGCTTGTGGACATAGTCTTTCTAGACTTTAAGAAGGCCTTTGACACTGTCTCTCACCCCATCCTCATCAATAAATTAAGTGACTACGGCATTGATGCCTGCACAGTTGGATGGGTAAAAAATTGGCTGATGGGGCACACCCAGAGAGTAGTGGTGGACGGGTTGTACTCAACCTAGCAAGATGTGAGCGGTGGGGTACCCCAGGGCTCGGTCCTCAGGCCCGCACTGTTTAACATCTTCATCAGCGACTTGGACGAGGGGGTGGAAAGCACGCTGTCCAAGTTTGCTGATGACACTAAGATGTGGGGTGAGGTGGACACACTTGAAGGGAGAGAGAGGCTGCAACTAAATTTAGACAGACTACAAAAGTGGGCAGACAAGAATAGGATGGGGTTCAACGTAGACAAATGCAGGGTGCTGCACCTTGGGAGAAGGAATCCACAGCATACATACAGGCTGGGGAGTTCCCTTCTTGAAAGCAGAGAGGCGGAAAGGGATCTCGGAGTCATTATTGACTCCAAGATGAACATGAGCCGCCAATGCCAGACCGCAGCCAGCAAGGCCAGCCATACCTTGTCATGCATCCAAAGGTGCATCTCAAGCCGGTCCAGAGAAGTGATACTCCCCTTCTATGCGACTTTGGTCAGGCCGCAGTTGGAGTACTGCATCCAGTACTGGGCGTCGCACTTCAAAAGGGACGTGGCCAGCCTGGAGAGGGTTCAGAGGAGGGCCACGTGCTTGGTGAGAGGGCAGCAGGACAGGCCCTGCGAGGAGAGACTGAGGGATCTGAACCTGTTCAGCCTCAGCAAGAGGAGGCTGAGGGGGGACCTGGTGGCTGCCTACAAGCCCATCAGGGCAGATCAACAGCAAATAGGCAGAGCCCTTTTCTCCCCAGCACCACCTGGGGTGATGAGGAACAATGGTAATAAGCTGATGGAGAATAGGTTTAGGTTAGAGATCAGAAAGCAATATTTTACAGTTAGGGTGGCCAAAATCTGGAACCAACTTCCCAGGGAAGTGGTCCTTGCCCCTACCTTGGGCAAATTCAAGAGGAGGTTGGATGATCACCTCTCTGGGGTCTTGTGAACCCAGCATTCATTTCTGCCTGTGGCAGGGGGGTCAGGCTAGATGATCTGTTCAGGTCCCTCCTGACCCTAGCTACTATGAAACTATGACACTATAAATTGAAATCTCTGGATCTACCTTGTGAATCATTATAGTTATTAGTGCACCTAATAGTGCTAATATTTTGTGACATCCCATGGTACCCTTAAAAGAATTGCCTGGCACTCTGATTGAGAATGACTGGTTTAAGAACTTTTTTTTAAATTTGGAATTATTTTAAAGTGAAAATAAACTTTAAAAATGAGGCATAATTTCAATTTAAAACCTGAAAGTTTTTTCCCCCTGAAAACTTTCATTTAAAAATGTCATTTTTTTATAGACTTTTTAAATTTATTTTTACAGAAACAGTTCAACAGAACTGATACAAATCCACAAAATATTTCAGTTGATTCAAATATTGGGGTGGAGGGGTGGGGGAAGGGGGAATGACCTTTTTTCTGGAAAATCTCAATCAGCTTTAAATTATAGGCCAAACAAGATTACTTTTGGAAAGGTGGCTCACTTATTACAGCAAGAATGCAAATTATACTTATAAAATGGAATACAATATCCTTGAGTTTAGTGAAACTAAAAAGAACTTAAATGCCATGGTTCAATGAAATATTTGAACATGAGCTCCCAGTAAGGAAAATGCAGCTAAATACATGGGTGACTGGTGCCTCCTGATTGGGGGGGGAAGGGGGGCACTAGCATCTGACTGTTGACTGGGAGAGGGGGGGTCCCCCAGTAGCCGATCGCCGCCACATTCTCAGAGGGGGGGGTACTGGCCATTGCCCCCCCCCCACTCCCTGGCTGACAAGGGCCAATCTCTGGGGGGGGCACATGTCCCCCCTACGCATTGCCTATGGCCAAATGGATTGCCATCAGGTAAGAGCAAGGAGGTGGTATTGTTTCAGTATATGGCATTATATTCAGTGGGCACGTCTACATGTGGCCCTGACTGCGCAGTTGGTACTGCATAGTCATTGAGGTACTTGCTAAAGTATATTTAGTACTTGTAAGTACTAAACGACTGCACAGTACCTGCTGGTACTGCACAGTCCTGGCAGTGCCTGGTTCGTTTTCAACCCTACTGCGCAGTAGCTCATGCTGTGTCATGGTTAGTGCCTGCTGATGCTCTGTCTCCATAGCTCGTTGCTACAGCAACACAGTGTCTTGTGTTGATGTGCCCAGTATTTATATCATGGAATATAGTTGTTTCAATATATAGCACTGATTAGAACACTACTGGAACCTTTGTGCATGCTTTAAAAAGAACACTGAAAAATTGCAAATGGCTGAGAAAAGAACCAACAGAATGATTTGAGGCATGGAAAATATGTTGCGTCAAGAGAGGTAGTTAGTTATCCATGTTAGTCTTAAGTTGGACATAGCTATGAAGCATTTGACAAAGCAGGCTGTAGCCAATTAAAGCTCATGCATTTTTTAATGAGTTAGTCTTCAAGAAGTCACCCTGCCCTGACTTCTGCTTTATAAAATGTAGCTTAAAAACACTATTCTTTTAGTTCATCCAAGAGGCTAAAAGGTCACAGTCTTCAAGTACTTACATTGGGAAGCCATTTCTGATAGTAAACAGCTCTTTTCATCAAGAAGAAAATAGTCCAATAAGATCTAATGTCTGGAAGCTGAAACTAGATGATTTCAGACTAGAAATGCAGCACAGATTTATAATGGCAGGAATAATTTATCACTGGAGTGGCTAATTTAGGGGCATTGTGTATTCCATGTTACTTGAAGTCTTTAAATTAAGAATGAATGCCTTTCTAAAAGATATGCTGTAGCTCAAAGAGAAGTTATGGACTTGATGTAGAAATTCCTGGGTGAGGTTCTGTGGTCTACGTTATGAAAGAGGCCAGACTAGATGATGATAACGGTCCCTTCTGGTCTTAAAAATTGAGTACCCTATGATATAAGATAAATGCCTCTGCACAGCATCCTTCACAGAAAATCTACCCCATGATGTTTTACATAACTAGATAAAACAGCTAAAAGCATAAGATGCCATCTGTCTGTCACAGAGTAATTGCACTTGCATGGTACTCCATGATATCACGGCTAGACTATTTCCAGTGTTTGAGTTAGCTCAGGTACTTCTATGCTGCACAGCAGTGTAAACATAGTGTAAGCATACCCACATATAAATACATATGTACATTGAATTCATATGTATTTTTACGTTGGTAGATAGATATAGATATCTATATCTCTATCAAATAAGCTTGGTTCTGGCAGGGAAGGAACTTTCAACACTGTCATTCATTTGAATGGGAACCAAACATAGCACCAGTGGACATCTTGATATATTTTTCATTTGCAAAATTAGCCATTTTTTCAGGTTCATAGTAATGGTTCAAGGTCATTTGTGCAAAGTCATCTTTAGAGGAAGAGAATTATTATGTTCACTAGTCACAAGTATTGTGGCTGCCTATTAATGGATTACATCTTAAATACCTCACTTGCACAAGTACCTTACTTATACTGAGCTAAATTCAGAAGTAAATTTGACTACTAAATTATATGTTTTCTTAGAGAATGGTAATAATTTAAAGGAGACAATTCCCAAAGTAATAACTTTTTTCTACACTTCCCCCAAATTTTGAACAAAAATTATCCAGTTTTTGCCAACCCTCTCCACCCCAATTTTTCTGACAACATATATTTATTTGTTTCTAGACTTTGAAAAATGACATTTCCAATCTATTTTCAAGTGCTTGCTCAGCTACGATAAGCACACACATGTATGCACATGCAAATTTAATTTTGCTAAGGCTTAAAAATGACATTCCATTCTCTTCTGAAAATAACACTATCCAAGGAAAAGCTCTTTTTAATATTGAGTTTATACAGGATTTGGTGAAATCTGTTTTCTTCACTGAGAAATTGCAGTCTAAAGACATTCGTATCTAAGAAGAATATATCATAAAATTTTTAACTGTCTCTGTATAACATCTGACAAATTTCAGAATGACAATGGAATTCAGTTTCACCCTTTATTGAAAAGTCAACTTAATTTTAAACATGAGATGTGAAAAGGTGTGTTGGATAAGATCTTCATTCATTTTTATTTCTAAAAAATGTTGGTGAGTATGTCTGAAAGTAAAAAAAAAGCCAACAGTATTGTTTGGAGCACAAAGCAATGTCAGCCTGATCTGTACAATGTCAGCATGGTCATATTATCCACTATCTCTGCATGTGCAACATCCTTCTTATCTGTAATATTCAAACAGGGATGCTCCTGGCTGCACTGTAGTCAATAGAACCATCATCTCAGTGGTGACAGATGACAGAACAAGGAGCAATGGTCTCAAGTTGCAGCAAGGGAAGATTAGGTTAGATATTTGGAAAAACTCTCTCACTAGGAGGGTAGTAAAGCACTGGAACAGGTAACCCAGAAGGATTGTGGAATCTCCATCTTTGGAGGTCTTTAAGACCTGCTAGACAAAGCCTTGGCTGGGACAAACTAGTTGGGGATGGGTTTGAGCAGAGGTTGGGACCAGATGACTTCCTGAAGTCCCTTCTAACCCTGATTTTCTATGATTGTATGTAAAACAGTGTAATTCTTATTGCCTTCAATGGAAGACAAATAAAGATCTGCTCAAAACTTCTAAAAATCAGACAAAAATGTATCTCTCTATAGGTGGATTTGGGTGTTTAGGTACGCAGGGCCAGTTTCTGACCTGAACTCTACTGAAATTAATGGAGATATGTTCATTTATATCAGTTAGGAAGCTGGTCTTTATATCTAAAATGGTGGTCTGTATGAACACCTCTGTTTTTTGCAAACTGGCTTTAAAACTCTTTTGATAAAAGTTAGTTGGCTAAAGTTCATTCTGTTCTGAATGACCATTTCTTCAGTTTTTAAAACTGTCACACTCCTTAACTTAACTGATATTTCATACTGGAACAGAATGAGTAGTGAGTACAAAACAACTATATACTTAGGGTTGACCTATAGATTATAAATGAGATTACAGGGGCTTGTTTATTTATTTTATTTTATATCATGGCCTATCCAGAGGTACCGAGTCCCTTCCAGTCCTATATCCTCAGACCTTAACCCAAAGTTAAAGGTAGCAACTGATATGTTTTGATTTAGCAGATTTTCATAATGTGAAGCTCACATACTATGTCCCCCCAGCAAGAAAATGCTCCATTGTTTTATTGCATAGGTTTTTAATATTGTAAGATCATAAGATATATCCAGCATCCTTTCAAATATAACCAGCATCCACCCGTGTGTATATTTACACATACACACAGAGAAACATCAGATATACTTATAGCTACATATAATGCCTAGAATACTATATACATGTTCATGTGCGCGTGTTAAATTCTAAAGGCAATCTTCTTGTCAAAACCCAAGGTGGGAAAAAAAGGAAGAGGAGCTGAGCAGGGCAGAGCAGGAGTCCAGACAGAAGTGAAGCTTTGCAGGAAACATTCTGAGTTACAACAATCCCCCAGACCAAACAGAAGTTCACTGTTGATTCCAGGTTTCCCCTAGCATCAGCCTCTCTTCCTTGCCAGGCTGCAAAGTGTTAAGAATGGGAGTGGGGAAAGTGAGCAGAGGAAGCTTGTTTTAGGGTGGGGGTGCTCCAACTCACCCCCTGGCGCTGGAGGGTGGGGTGGGTGAGTTGGAGCCCCCCACCTCAGCTGCAGGGGCTGAAGTCCCCCCAGACCAAACTCCCTCCATTCCCTTTCCTGTTCTGAAAACAGTTTGAGGCTGGGAGGCAGCACAGACAGAAGTTATAGAAGATGCTCTGTTTTGAAATGTCTTCATCTGATCCCTCATGCAATGAGGGTTCAGATTTTCATGTGATCGGCCATTTTTGAAGCTGTCTACAGTTGTGCACTTGTGTTTGGTCATAGCTATAAACTGCTTTCTGTGGTCAGATTAGGCAAAAACTGTCACTTCTATCCCTGCCCCAAAGCAGAGGCTCGTTATATATTTGGCTAGCACAATACAAGTTGGCTCAATAACGCAATCTGCAATGCATCTGAGAACTCTTTCAAAAGCAGCAGTCCATGCTCCTCTTCTATAGCTTACTGTCTATTGTCCTATGCATGTAGGAGGGCCCGGCCATATCCCTAAGCCAGCAGCCCATGTTTCCCAGGCAATAGAATGTAATACCCTAACTTCCATCCTAGGACACATAACAATCCTGAGAAAGGAGTTTTTCCCTAAAGACTCATGGTAGTTGGAGACTAGAAGATAGAGAAGAGCACACCAGTATAACATAGCCCAAAGTATGTTAGTTGCCTGGAGTATATTTTAAAACTGGAAATACATATTTTAACACATATTTACATATTTTGGCCATGAACGAGGAGTACATATTTTTGGGTGATCCCTTTTCTTTTCTCCTCAATGAAGAGTATTTTTCCTATCTCTGCTTGTTGGCTTTCCTAGAGCTGACAGTAGATACTTCTGGCTGTTTGAGCCTCCTATCTGAGTATATTTCATGATCTGCCATCACTGCACACAGGCGTACGTCTTTGATAACTTTTTGCCTCTCCAAGCAAAACATTGTTCAGATGATTCCTTGTTGCATATGCTACAAGGAACACATTTTTCACATTTTCTTCTTGCCCTTGTTTGTTACTCAAATCATGTGCTTTCTAAGGCGTGTCCTGCTTATCTAAGTAGATTATTGATTTTAGTGTCATGCACCCTTTTTGTACCCTGCTTGTACCAGTTCAAATATTTTTGACACTGTAGATAAACAGACCAGCATATTTTTGCATGATTTGCGCTTCTCTCTGCCTATTGATTTTATCAAGTATTTTCACTGTTCTTTGCACAAATGAACTCTAAATAACTTTAATGCACTCATATATTGTGCTGCATGTTAGAGATAAAAGCCTGATGATTAATAAAACTATTTGGCTGACAACAGCCCCAACATATTATTGTACCTGTCACCCTCAAATCACCAGCACAGCCTGGAAAATGGAATGCTCACTACTTTTAAGGGCCCTACAACATCTAAGCACCGTATTGATAAAAATCCTGACTGCTCATAAATGTCTGCCAGCAAGAATAAAAACATACACACTCTTATCAGCATATTTTAAGAGGTTAAAGGGTTACATGTTCACTCCTCATTTCTAGGAATGTGACAGTCTCAAGAAATATAATTAGCAGCTGTCTATCCCTCAGATATTTATCAATCATATGCAAGGTTATATACACACACACACACACACACACACATGTGTGTATATTTATATCTATCAAGGTCTTTTTGTATCCTGACAAAGCCTACATAGTAGGTTATACTGCATAAGAAGACTGAAATTACATGGGACAGTATGTCCTTTTTCTGTCTATGTTAATGCTTGGGGTACAATTTTATAGGAGGTTGAGCTTGTTGTTGTTGTCTGATCTGGAGGCAGGCCAGAGATTCTTGGAGCTTGTTCATGCAAATGCCATACTGGTCTTGACTGTAAATTGAAAAGCTTACTAAAGGCATTTCACAAAAACATCTACAACAGGTGGAATGAAAACATGTTCCAGGGTAAACAAGTGTCTTGCTGACCTGGCAACACCCCAATTACGACATAAATATTAAACAGAGGACCCGTTGCATAAGCCAGCAGTCCTCTTTTAGATTGCATATAACATCTTTTCCATGTCATTTAAACTTTTTTCACTGTCATTGATGTTTCCAGTTGCCTTAAATCCACCTTACTTTGACTGTAAAAAGAATCCATTTTATGACTGTTTTACAGTGCTCTTCAGGACTCATTCATGGAGAGAAGTCCAGGACTTTTATACCAACCTGTCCGTATCTGGAAGACAACAGTGACATGGAACTTATTCTATACCTGTTAAATTTGGTCAATCCTGGAGAAAAAGTTGGTGTATTGCATTTAATGACAGTAGCAGCCTTAAGATTTATTGTTGATATCTTGACATGTGGAGCACTAAAATATATTCAGTGCCCATACCTCTATTGGTATATCTCCCCATGTCTGCCTTGTAGAACTCAGAAGTGGAAGGTGGAAGCTGCCTAGCAGTATGGGATCTATGGAAACAGCCACAGAATTAATTCAGCTACCTGAATTAATTGGGGGTCAGGCTAGATGATCTGTTCAGGTCCCTCCTGGCCCTAGCTACTATGAAACTAGGAAACCTTATGGTTAGCATAGTAGGCTGAGAAAGTTGTCATCTACTGAGAAATAAAGCACACCTATATTTCTGTTACTGTATAATGTGGAATATCTCATAATCTCTTTGGCAATACATTGTTATCAGATAGCATAGCATTACTTGGTGTAAATATGTTAGATCCTTGCCCTATTTTATAGTATATAGCAGGGTTTTTCTCCTCAAGATGACTACAAAAATGTATAAAGATTTTTCTTTATAATCCATGCTCATCTTCTTCCCAAATACCTACTGTAATCAGATTTGGCATCTGTATCTCATAACAAAGTCCTTTGCAATATTTAGCTGCCCTTGTTTTTCTTAGAGATAAGAGAATGAAAATGGAGTAAACATTCAGTTTACATTATTGGATCAGAAAGGCTGCCTTCTTGGTCATCACCACCGGGATGATAAATCATAAATCTTGATACTATCATTATGCACCCCCCTGCCAGACATTTCCAACTATAAGTATATAAACAACCCAAAGTGACCTTTTTAACATGCCACACCCCATTGTGTATTTTTGCTGTCTTTTCTAAGGTATTTAAATACAATGCAAATAAAAAGAACAAATGAGAAGCACTCTGCTTCAGGGACAGTTCATAAACAGAAGAAAAAACAAACAAACAATTCTTCTCTCTCCTGGACCTCCATCTTGGTTTGCCACAGATTTTGAGTCTTGCCAGCCAAAATCAGAGCATGTGAATTTTAACTGTATAGTTATACTTAATTTATATCTCAGAAGTCTGGCTCTGGCATACCTGACATTCACTTGGAGCTCACAACAGTGAGATCCTTGCCAGAGGAAATACCAGTAATCTTTGACTGCACAGCCCAGATACTCCAGCTGACACACTCCTTGGCTAAGAAGCAGTCAGACTTGCAACTCACTGAAGCACATCATACCAATAAAGCACGGAAAGTGACTTAACAGTAAAATAAAATATTTTTGCCCTCCTTGATGTAAGGAGCTCACTCCATAACTCAGAGCAGTTAAATGTGACATTTAATAGCTGTTCTTTAATAAATACATATCTCACAGCACCATAAGCAGAGAATCGTGCACAGTCCTATTGAAGGGGGGGGGGTGGCACGGAAGTGACATGACACAGAAACAAAATGACAGGTAAATACTGAAAGGAGACACTGATGCACCTTATACAAATGACACCACTAATTATCCTTATTGAGTCTAGTCCCTTGTGCATTTCAAGACATGTTTAACCCCCCCCTCCTCACCTGCCAGCCGTCTGTCTCTCGTATTTTTCCAGATAACATCCAGGGCTCTGGCAGTAGAGTCTCTGATGTGATCACTAAATGATCTTCTCAATGGGGCTTTCACTGGGTGATCCATAATGCAGAGCAAAGTGTCACACATCCACAGTAAAACAGCTGCAGGTTGGCCCCAGGGAACTGGGCATTGTCTGCCTTGCGATCTGTCTGAAATCCCCTTGACAAGGCAGGTTGTTACTTTGTAAAATTTGTTGTCAGCCTTGTGGAACCTCTCCCTCAAGATTCAAGCATTGCAGTTCTCACTGCGGACGCAGGGAAGCTCAGACTGCAGGCAACATCCTGGAAAGCTGCCAAAGTCAGAGCTGCTGCTACATCTGGAATGGCTTACAAATGAGCTAACAATACCATCCTTTAGATTGGGAGCTTTATTCATGGATATCTCTATGATTTTAGCTTCCTGTTTAATCAAATCATTTACTGGGCACATGCTTGCCTGCTCATTTATTAGGATAACATGTCTCTGCTTAACTGACTTCTCAGGTAATCTTTCATTTTTTTGAGAGGAAAAAACAGAAATGGGAAAGAGATAAAGACATTTTTTTCTCTGCCTGTGGCTCATACATTTGATTCTGTTAACTTATTTTTCCTACGTTTCATTTGGTTTGTGGGAGAAGATAATTTAAGGCTGGATTCTGCCCTCCTTGTCCATCCTGGTACCAGCTTACTCTACAAGCAGGCCTGTAGAGGGACAGAACTGAACCTTTGCACCTTAGCTGTAAGGAAATATAAGACCCCACACTCCAAAAGGTTTTTTCAAATTAGATTATCCCAGTAACTCTGTATATAGTCACAATAAATGAAGCCATTTGACCTAGCTCACTCTTGGTTACTATGACCTATGACTTCCCCAAGGAAGGAAGGCATGAAGGGGTTGTTGATATCCAGCCCCCTTCTCCAAGTCTATACCTGAGGTATGCATGGTTACATGTGAATAGCTCAATGATGCCGGAATACAAACCTTACATGTGTCTATTTTTCCTTGAAATCAATGAGAATGTTGAATGGGTCAGAAGTGTAGGATCAAGTTGTCCTGGAGTTAATTCAATCCAGGGCCCTTTATTTTTACAGCTTCAATTGCAGTTTGAAAAACAAATAGCATTAGTTTTAAACATATTAAGTTATCATTAAAATTAATTGATTAACTTCATTGAGAAGTTAGCACACACAGAGCCAACTGCAGGATTGGGATACTGATTCTATCCAGATACTTTCTACTTTCTTTGACCTGGTTCTCAAATCTAAATAGCTGTTTTTATGAAACTTTCTTGAATAATTTATTTAAAAGTTTATTTGTTGTTACTTTCCATTTCTATTACTTACTTTTTGTCATAATTTCCTTTGGAGTAAATTATGACCTCATTTGGGCCGATATAAAATCAGGAATTACTTCACTAACCAGAATTAAGTTCCTTTGGGAGTCACTCTAAGGTAACTTAGAACAGAAAGTGGTCACATGTGCAAACTGCAACAGGATGAACGTTCTGTTGTTAGCATCATTTTAACTGATAATCTTTTAGAGTTTACGTGAAGAGTTTTAATTAAAAGTCAGTTGATTTTTGGAATGTGCCAAAAACAACTATGGAGTCATGAAAACAAATAATAGGATATAGAGAAAGCAGATATATGACCAAGAAACAAAATAAGATTACTTTGGAAAACTGTAAACTGATATATTCTGAGGAAAAATAATCCAAAACAAATATACACAATTAGGGGAAGAAATCTGAGAAGCTTTAACAGAGATATAAAAGGTGACAAAGGATAGGAAATTAGCTATGAGGTTGCAAGGCAATATAGAAGCAGAAAAGGCTTTCATGATTGTATTTCACTTAAATATGTCATTGAGTCAGGGCTGAGTAGAAAGTTGATAGTATTTTCCTTGATTATTATGCAATTCTAGCAACACCACATCTGGAATGGTGTATTCAGTTATGGACTGGCAGCCAAAAAGATGTATTAAAAAAGTAGTGGAGCACAGAGGAGAGAAATAGATTTATTTGAAAAGTGGTAGAGCTAATTTATGAGGAAAGATTAAAAGGTGTTAAAACAAGCAGCTAAAACAGAGTAATGGGAATAAAATGAAAGAAAAAGAACATTTTGGCTGTATATCAGTTGACACTTTCTAATGGCCAGATTTGCTAGGGAGGGAAAGAAAACACTTCCAAGGGTAATGGCAGAAGACTCCTTGCTTGTGATATTTGACATTAGACTGGAGAAATTGTAGCAAAACCCCCAGTTTTTGGTTTTGTTTTTATTTAAAAATGCATTCCCTCCCCTTCCCCAACCATTTCTGACTTTTTCTCTCCCTCTCTATTCCCTATAGATAAGTATAAGTGAGCTAAGACATAGGATAAGCTTCAGCATTTTATTTTGGTAGCAAGTTGTATTTGTTTTGTTTTTTCTCCTTTATATTGTATAATTATGTTTATATTGATTTTTACTGTTCTATATTACTGTTTTACTGACACTATATGATTTAGGCCTACATATGTAAGTTAGCGTAAGTCATGTCCAGTTTCCATTTTGTTTGTCAAGTCTCCATCTTGTCCCCATTCCCCATTGTGTAACCTATGACTCATACCTACCCCTCCAGAGTAACTTGACTCCTGAATGAATGGGGATGAATGAGGGTGCTTGAGAGACAATGGCAATAGGTCTAAAAATAGCTCCCTCTGAATGAACAAACCATCAAATCCAATACCTGGACCAATGACCCAGCCCTTGGAACCACCCTCAGCAGTCAAGAAACAAAAGATGAGGCAACCCACCGTTGTGCCAAGGCTACACATGCTCAGTAAGAACACCTGGAGCCCTCAGGACTGACCTTGCCTGGACAGGCCCTCCCCATAGGAGATCAGAGGTAGTCTGCCCCAAAGAAAGGGGTAGTGAAGACTGACTACTTGGGACGCCCTCTCCATCTGGACCAGCACCATGCCACACCACCTATCTACCCAGAGGCCCTGCCAGTGACCCCCCTCTGGACAACACCTGCTGGACAAAGACCCCTTTCCAGCCTGGATAGGTAGTTATCACCCCCACCCTCTCTTCAACCAAGGACTTGGACTCTATTTGTCTTCCCTACCTGGACTCCAACCCTTCCACTGAGTCTCTTTTTCCTGCTGCCACTGTGAGTGCGTTTGTGTGTGTGTATGTGTGGGAACCAATAACTTCATGGGGCTGTGTAGTGTGTTGTCTGTTTAATAAAACTGTTATTTGGACCTCTGAGTTGGGTTTTGCTTTACTACGGTTCCGGCCCTGCTCCAATCTCTGCTCCTCACCCCTCTAACTTCTGTCTCATTTCTCCCTCTCCTGCTTCTGGCTCACTACCACCTCCAACACCTTTCCCATGCTCCTGTGGCTCCAACTGTCCTGAGCTCCTCTCTGCCTGCAAACCCCTGTTTCTTTGCCACTGTCTCATCCCCACTGCCTTTTCCCCTGATCTCCCAGCTTTCTGCCTCTGTCTCATGGCTGTTTCCTCTTTGCCACTGGACTTTTTCCATTGCTTCCACCCTGGCACCAGGTAAGCCCGAGTAACCCTAGGGCCACTTGACCTTAAGTAACCCCAAGCCTCAGTTCCTCAGCCAGCTTCTCTCTAGTCCACTGGTTCTAAGCCTGGTTCCAGCAACTTTTACTCCCTACACTTTAACTCTCTCTCACCTGAACCTTCCCCCAAGTATCCCAGGTACCCCAAGCACACACATACATACACTGTACCATCCAAGTTAGGAACTTACTTGTATGTATGTGTAGGTGGATTGTATGTGTGTGAACTGGTGAGTGTGTGTGTGTATATATATATGTCATTGTGTGCATGATATATGAATTAGTGATTCATGTATGTGTACAGTGTGTGTGGGTATTGACAACTGATTGTTGTCTAATTTCTGGTATGTAGTGTATATGTGCTTGAATTGGTCATAGGTATGCACGTGCCTAGGCTGGTTTGGATGTGTATGTGCCTGAGTTGGTAGTGTGTGTGTGTGTGTATGTGCACACGCACACCTAATTGATTTGTGTGTTTGTATGTGTGCAATTGTGTCACACCCTCCTGTCTAATGGCACAATATTGAGATCCTGAGAGTTGGCCTGACCCCACAGGGCAACAAAATCACTGGGAAGTACTCTGAAGGGAGCCAGCCTGCTTTATTTGGCAAATGGCCTAGTTATTCTCAGAGCTCATTTCTGTGTCTAATTCTTACAATTCAACCAACTGTGCACATGAACTGCAGCAAAAAGTATATTTGATAAGGCAGCCACTTTTCTAAACTACCTTCAACATCTAGCAAGCATGAGTTGAATTTATGATGTAGGTCCAAGTCAGTTTTTGAAGAAAGACTATTCACATAAATACAAACATATTTTAAAAGTAATTTTAACTTTTATAGCTATGGTATGTAGCTAGAATCCTTTTGTTTTCCACAATACTTTTGTTTTATTCAGTATTTCTGATTAACTGGATATGATCAAAAACAAAGAAATAGTTCTGGTCATGTGTAGGCTGGATGGGGCAATGAGACAGCATACCAGTCTCAAAATAAAGAGCTTTGAGGGGGAGGAGATCATTTGTTGGAAAGGCAGGAAAGGAGAGGACAAAACTGGAGTAGCGGAACATAAGAATGTAATATGCTCCCAGGACTGAAGCTGCAACATGTGCATGCAGGACAGGAGCTTACTTCTGAGAATAGTTTTTATTGTTGTCTTTGAATGCAGCCAGAAAATAATTTTTATGTATCAAAATTCTGCTCAGCAGGTGTAGGTCTGGACTGGAGTGGTATAGCCTGGGAACTTTGCATGGGTGAAGCCCTACTGAAATCCAGGAGGAGGAAGCTCCCTTTTTCAGCGGTCACAGGGCTGCTTTGTAGTCCACTGAACCTGACCTTATGCAATGATGTAACAATTTTTTCCCTCCCACGAAATAATAAAAGAACTCTTCAGCTTTTCCCAAACTAGAGGTCCTGACTCCAAAAGGGGTCACAGCCCTTACAGAACATGGTCACAAGCTCCACAGTCTTTCAATTCCCTGACCTGGAATGAGACTAGAAGGGGTTGTATAGGGCCAGGTGACTCTAGGTTGGGTTATAATCCCCAGAGTTATGCCATAGCCTCAAAATATTGGGGACCACTGCCGTACAAAGGACAAGTATGATTGTGGGCTTAAACTCACAGTCTTGTAAAAATAAATCTGCTGTGTGCATACTGTATAGCCAGTCACCAGGTCATATCTCAGCATATGTACCCTTTAACTGATTCTGCCCTAGGGTTGCTTTGACACCCTCTTGATGTCTGCCTTAATAGTGACCAGCCTCCTGCCTCTCAGGATCTTTCCCTGATGTCTCACCTGCCATGCCCTGAAGTTGTTAATGTAGAGGGGAGGCTGCCCTTAGTAGCTGGTGAGTTCTAGGTCCTCTTCCTAGTCCCTTTTGGCTACACCATGGGCTCACCCTGGCCTGCTTGGCTTGGCATTCAGACCGCAACACACACAGTTTCTCTACCTCTCTCTTTCTTCTTGTCCTGGACTAATGCTGGACCCCTCAGACCCCAACCCTTATTTGGCTTCAACCTCCGCCCTTTTTCCTCTAGCTGAGGCTCCTCAGCCCAGGTCCACTGACTCAGGACCTGGCTTTTCAGGCCTCAGTCTTGCAGGGTGCCTGCCAGGTACCCTGCTTGTGGCCTTCTCCACCCCTACATCCACTTCCTGTCTGGTTATTTAACAAAGATAAACAAATGTACACTGGTCACAACTGAAATATAAGCAAACTGCTTCCGCAAATTTTGTCCCTGCTGTTGCTTCATATCCTATCATAAACTATAATTCCCAGGGCTAAGTTTGCTCTCACCCTTGTGAGGGCCAGGTCTGGTATCCCTGGGCACTGCTTCCTATAGTCAGCTTCCCCAGGGGAGCTCCTCTGCCTGAAGCCTGCACGGTCTGACTGCTCGCTCTGGCGCAGATCCTGGGCTTATATGCCTGGAAGCCCTGCCTTCTTTCTGTCATATGCCTTCCCCAGCCATGTACAGTGGTTTTACTTTCTTAATTAAGGGCCAGACTGCACTCCTGTGGCTAGGGACCCACACAACTGGCTTGGCCTGCTGCATCCCCTTAAAATGACAAGAGCCCCCTGCTTTAACCCCCATCCCCATCCCAAATGTCCCTTGCAGTTTTTCTCTCCTAATACTGTCTGCAAGGTTTCCCACCTTCACATAGACTGCTTTTGCACATGCCCCAGATGTACTGATTGAGTTTTCCTCCCCCTTCCATTCTTATCTTAGTAGTCCCCACAATCTGACTCCCAGCAAGGGGCATGTTCCCCTCCATCATATCTGAGTAACAGGGTTTGAGTCTTTTGTTACATCCCCTTTTGCAGCTTGTAAGAACACAGTGCATGAAAGACCATTTTCCTCCTTCCCTCCCTCCTTCTCTTCCTTGACAACACTGAAACACAATTTTAGGTTTTCAGATTGTGGCTCAGCCAAGGCTGTTTTCTAATAGAAAACCTGGAACTATACTTCTAAACAGAGTACATGCTCTAGAATAGCAGTTCCCAGACTCTGACAGATGGCACACCACCAATTCAAAACAATACAACTTCAAGTACCACCAGGTGGGGTGTGGGGGTCTCTGTATGGTAGGGTGTGAGGGGAGGGTTATGAGGGGGTGTGGATGTGTGTGTTGGGGAGTATAGGGTATGTTGGGGTTGTGTATATGTGGAGGGTTGTGGGGGCAAGGTGTGGGTGTGTGGAGTTTGTGGGGTGTGAGGGAGGGTGGGGGGTGTGGTAACCCCCACATTCCCCCCATGGCCCAGCAGCAGATGGGGCTGCTCAGGGTACCCAGCAGGACATGGCTCTGGCCAGCGCTGCATTTTTCAGCAAGAGGCACATCCTCTGTCGGGCAGTTTGTATCACTGGCGCTCCCCGCACTCGCTGGGCATGGGAGGGAAGCCCTGCACACTGGAGCTGGTGTAGCAGAAAGCCCCCTTTTCCTCTTGCCTGCAGTTGCTCTCCCCTCCTTGGATATGTTTTTCTTCTTCTACCTTTTCTTCCTTCCTCTTTCTTTCACTTTAAGATACGGAATTGAGTTTTAAAATTTGTATGTGTGCATTTTGTATCTCCCCTTGTATTTTGGTATTTTTATCTATTTGTGTGCCATGGCATTACTTTTGTAGCTTATATTTTATACTCCTCACCTTTCAACTAAATGTGTTTAGTTTCAGAAGTAAGTTATACATTGTAACAATGTTAACAAGGGCAGGAGTCAAACTGCCGCTTCCCTGTATCAGGCTGGTCCCTGAAAGAGCGAGTGAATCAGTGATTGAATGCGTAACACAGTAGCAGACAGAAATTAACACCTAGGGAAACCGCAGATCAACCAACGGAAGAAATCAATAGAAGACAATGTAGCAACCGGGAAATCTCTAAACGTCACTGTTCAAGGGCTAGAAGCCCTGGTCTGAGTTAATCAACGCTGGGGACCAACTTTTGAGATGAATATCTCCAGATTGACCACTCCCAGAGCCCTATTCAAAATTCATCAACGGACTCCCAAACCTGCACGTACATGCGGGCGACCCCTGGGGCTGACAGATGCCATCCAGTAGCCAACAAGGGGGAAATCCCATGAGGGTCAACGACCCCTGGATTGGGCAAACCAGACACCTGGGGAGTCACCAAAGTCTGCCAAGGACAGATAAAAAGCAGTGATAAGTGACCCTCAGCAGTGCCCTCTTGATCTCCAACTTGACTAGCACCCGACCTGTCCAGCCAGAAGGACCAGCCGGCAACCCGCTTCTGGAAGATAACACCATGCTGAAAGAAGCCTTGACGGCAGACTCCAGCACTTGTGGGATAGGTATACCTGACTCTTGTAGCTTGCTACTGTGTGTGTGCATGTGTGTGTGTGTGGGGGCGGGGGACCAGCCCCAAGGTTTATGATTTAACCTCATTACAGTGCTTCAATCCACCTAATAAACCAAAATTTTAAGGATCCCGAGTTGGACATTTGTAGCCAACACTGGCTGCCTTCTCCGCTCCCCAGGTGAAGGCACCTAGGGCTTCCCTCCTGCATCATGCAGCCCCAGTGCGGAAGGCAGCTGGCTCCAGTGCGCAGGGCTTCCCTCCCATGCCCAGATAGTGTGAGAGCTGCATGTGCATAAGGGGAGCCTTGGTGATACAGATGGACAGACAGAGGCTGTGCCCCTCGCTAGGATGTGCAGCACTGGCTGGAGCCATGCCCCACTGGGTGCCTGCGCTGGGCATGAGTGCTCCCGCCTTGTCTGCATACCACTGGAGGTACATGTACCACAAATTGGGAACTGCTGCTCTAGAAGTACCACTCAAAGCAGATAGCATTTATATTTTTCTCCAGGCAAAAGGCCTGGAAAATGTGCTGACAGTCACTGACAAATATTACCCCTATATTTAAAAGAAGATATAACTTAAGAATAAAAGATGCCAGCATGAAGACAGACATGCAAGCAGTGTGATCTTTTCAAACTTGACTCTTTTGTGTAGAAAACTAAACAATTAGAGGCCATTACCAGACTGATTCACTCAGATGGTGTGTGCAGTCATTATGGACATGGGGCATCAGACCCCAGCTGCAAACAGGATATATCATCGCAGGAAGAATGAGATAGACAATTTAAAGCACAAGGTATGGGTTTACTCATTCTTTGAAGAAATAAGAGTAAAATGAATCTCTTTATTGCTGGAAAATTTTAAATACTGGGCTAATGAAGAAAAAACAGCCTGGCTCTTGTCTAATAATTTATAGTATATACTCCTTAGGCATATTTGCATTATTTGCACAAAGAATAAGAGCCAAAATCAAAATTTGCTTCTTTATTCTTTTATTCTATTATTGTATATTGTTCCATTTTATCTGTTTTTTGTAATCATATATTACATTCCATTTTAATTTAAAATTGGTAGAATTTATGGAAATAGGAGACTCTTTCCTAGCTTACTCCTACAGCCATACAGCCAAGGGCAAATCTTCTATGCTTTTATACTAATAGCCACACACGATATAATTTTATTGCAGTGTTACTGTGTTATTTTAGGGAAAGCTGTAAATAAACTACTACTACTTCAAAATGAAAATTGATTGAAAATTTTTTTTTTTGAGAAATTCTGACTTTTTGTTCCAGTTCAGAATGAAAAGTTTCAGAATGTCAGAGTTCTTATGGAAGAGAACTTCTGTTATCTCTCCAGGTCTATCAAATATTGAAACACCTGGGGTTGTTGAATCCAAGACTTGAGATAAAATAAAAATAGAGAATACAATGTCAAGCAGTGCCTCCTTTTTCATGCCCCAGCCTCCCATTTATACTTTACTGGGGTAATAGCTATGAAAGACCACTTGATACTGTCTCATGTTCAAACTAGAATATGAAAATGAAGCTCAAACATGATGATAATATAAAATGGGGATGAAAAGAATGGTTCTTTGAAAAGCACAGGGATATTACTATGAATTATTTTACAGCTTTGATCCGTGAGATAAATTGTGAGACACAGGACCCTCCTTTGGCCTAGAGGAATCTTCCCAACAATCCCAATATAGAGCAGGAACACACAGCATATTCCGTCTGGAGCACCCTGCAGTACCTTGGAGCACCCTGGCTTGCTGTGCAGGCCAATGTGGCAGAGGGGTAAGCATGGCAACACTTCCAGGGCAACATGAACCACTTCTCAGTGCACAGGCCTTGTGGTTGTTCTTGGCCCTGCATGGGGCATGCAGTTTTTTATCCACTTGTCACCCTTGTTTTCTTGCAGTGGTTAAGGATGGCTTGGTCCTTTATTGCTGAACATTATAGTGAAGTTAAAACACAAGAAAACAAAACAAGCCTGGACATTCCATTAACAACATTTTGAGGTATACCCCAAGCTCACTGTGGTCTGCTTTTCTTTTCTACCTAGACAACCGCACACCTCTTGGCAAACTGCTTGGTGAGAATCCTGTCAAAACACTCCACCTGGGCAGACTCTTAATTGCCTTTTGTTGTCTGATAAATCCACATAACTAGATGTGCAAAAGCACAGCAAAGAAGTTCAACCATTATCATCTACTTGTATTTTTTCAAATAAAACAACAAATTACACATACAATGCAAGCTGTTTAATAAGATCCTCACCCAATGCACATTATAGCCCCCACCTAGCAAAGAACTTCAGTGTATGTTTATTTCTGAGCACATAATTGATTTTGAATATGATTTTGGATATGAACTGACTTCAGTAGGACTGGCCAAGTGTTCAAAATTAAGCATGGGTTTAAGTGATTCTTTTTGTATCTCAGTCTAGGTCAAGTTATGTTTACACAGCATGTAGACTTACCTTGGCTGGAGATTTTTTATTGGTTTTTTTTAAGGAAAACTTTTCGTGTCACAAGTGAAATCAGTTAAATCAATTCCAAATCTGTGAGCCATTCAAGAACTAACCATATGTGGCCCTACTACCAGGAAGCATCCTCCACCCCTGCCTAGGGCTTCAGAAGCTACCAAATCCTTTGGCTGGCATCCTATGTTCAGGCCCAAGCCCAAGGCTTGGGGTTCGGATGCCCCCAAGTTTTGCTTGCCCTTGGCTGTATGGTTGTAGGAGCAAGGTAGGAAGGAGTTTCCTATTTCCATAAAGTTGGTGTGTAGCTGAGATCCTCCCACTGGAAGCTGGCCAGTGGGAAACTAACTATGAGGCTCCCGTAGGGAATCCAGTCTGCAAGCAGACAAGGGCACAACCCTCCACTACACAGTGCCATTTTAATTGTATTCCCTTGGTCAGGTTACTTCCCCTACCACCATTGTGGTCATGGTATTTCCCCTGCCATCATGGTGTCTCCCTGTAGAGACTCAAGGCAGATCTAAATAGCTTGGATACCAGAAGCAGTAAGCCACAGTAGAAAAGTGCTCTAGCCTGGCTAATACCTTATTTCTAACTAGTGTGGGCTGCTACCATATCTCTATTGCTTCTACTTTTTGTTTAGAGCTAGCTTGGGTATCTGTACATGGTAGTATACTGTGCTGTCTAGACATACCTTCTGAATAACTGTATCTTCTGAAAGTTAAAAACAGAATTAAACCCACAGTAAGATCCTAATACTAATGACAAATCAAAGAATCATGGAAAAGTAGGGCTGGAAGGGATCTTAGGAGGTCATCTAGTCCAATCCCCTGCTCAAGGCAGGGTTGTCCCTATGTAAATTATGCAATCTCAAAACTACAAAACAACCCTGTCACACAACTACCAGGTGCATTGTCCCCAATATCAAGAACATTTGAAACTGCTGTAGGTTACACAGGGACACAAGGGCACTGTCAATATCTTGCCAACAGAAGGACAAGAAAGGGGTTGTTAAAACAATTTGAGAAATCCAAATCTAAAGCAATAAAGAGGGCAGAAAACAAGACACTGCAATATCTATCTCTGGCTTCCACTCTGCCCTGCTCACTGGTGGCCTCACCTGCTTCTCCTCCAATTAGTTGTAAACTACCCTTAGACTATTAGAATACTTACCCTTGTTCCAAATGCTGGCAGTTGCTTCTGAAATAATACCTAATAATGATGGGAAATGGGAAAACTGGTGCCATGGTTTAGAACTTAGTTCTTGAAACAGGAAGGAAGTTGTTAAAGCTCTATTCTGTTAAGCCATATGTATTGCACTAGGCTAGACAGGCTTCTGAAAGCATTAATCTACAGCAATATAATAACAGTGTCAAAATACCTCTAATGGCATAGCTGGGGCTACCCTGTTATACTTGTATTACCTTTCACATACAATCCCTGCTGTCAAGGCAGCTGTATGACTAGGTAGAGTTTTCAACAGCAGGGATTTCTTGCTCAAATCTTAGTATCTTAGTTTCAAATTTAGTTCTTGGTTCTTCCCTCACTCTGACTTGATGTACAAATCTGAGTTCACAAAGAGCCAGGCTGAGATATCCTTGCTCATGCTGAATAGTACATTTCATGTTGACTGGTCCCATTGACATCAGTGGGATTTCTCATAGGGTAAAGCACTATTTAACATGATTTACAATCTTACAATCCTCTTTTTTTCAAATCAGTGTACTTATGCATATAATCATATGTCAGAGATCTATTTTGTATAACCATATGTGGTCCACAGAAACACACACAAAAGAAAGTGAAAAATCCCACCAAGCAAAATATGAAAATATATGACTGCTTGACTTCATAACTTTCATAATATCCTTTTAACCTAGTTGCATTTTTATGTAATCTTTAAATAGAACAAACAGCCCTTTATTGCACAATTGTTGTCCTGGATTTGAATAGAAGATCATGCCTGTTCAGGCTCTTCACTGTAATTCACAGATTTTCTGTTGGTGCTGGCAACTATTACACCACACTGCTTTTTAAAACCACATTCCCTCCATCAGTCTTTACACATTCATCTACTTCTATTTTTAGTCTAAATTATCTTTCTTCTTGGCCCTAGTATTTTAACAAAAACACTGTAGTAACTCCAGATTACAAGTTCTAATGCCTAATTTTTTAAGAGATAAACAATCTAATGTTTCACTTCACCTTCATGTAAGCTTATTGTATCACAGATGCACGATGAAGCATTATAGGGAGTGTCAAACATAATTATCCTGAAGATTACAGCAATTATCATATCAGATGAAATATATACTTTCTTATTCACAAAAAAGCAATTGTGAATAATGAATATATACAGCATAGTTTAAAGAGCATACAAAAGTAATCTAAAATTGAGACACAACAGCAGCTAAGGCTATTATTAGATGGTAATGTTCCACATGTACTGTGTGGTGTTAGCCAAGCTACTAATGAAGTTTTCATAAAACAGTCTGGTTTACTGCTCTAGGAATTGGATTTCTTCAAAATTTTGCATGCTTTTCCTTAAATTACTTTGCAAATTATTGGCCAAATCTTCCAGTGGCTACTTTGTAATCCTAGTCTTGGCATTC
>NW_005841957.1:2768318-2772397 GCF_000455745.1 Alligator sinensis | reverse complement strand
TTCCTGTCTCTGGCTGTAAACTGACATTGCATTTGAGGCAGTCCTGACTGATGTGAGCCAAAACCTGATACAAAAGAGGGCAGACACAGCCCTACACAGACACAGCCCTTCCAAGCTGCATTACTGATCAGTGGCCAGGGAGAGCATACAGCCTGACAAAACTTGTCTGTGGAATGATTGGCCATGAACTTGAATGAGTCACAGAAGGGGGTGGAGAGTGCAGACGTGTCAGGATTTGGTTCAGGAATCAATTCCCCATTTATAACATTATTTCCTTGGAAAAATTGGTTCTGAGTTACAATGTTTCGACTTCAGATGCGGTTTTCAGGAACCAATTGTGTCGTAAGTCTGAGGACTGCCTGTACTTAATGAGACAATGGATTGGTAGGTCTGTAGGATCCCCAAACAAAAAGGCATTCTCCTGGGAGATTTGTGATGTCTGTTCAGATCCACTAGCTAGGGACAGACATTACATATAAACCAGTTTAAGCAATCATAAACTGGTTTAAACCTGTAATGGAACAGATGTTCAGTGCACATAAACCAGTTTGAGAATGGCTGAAACTGGTTTGAGATAAACCTGGTTGAATGCAGTATCAGACTTAACTGATTTGGCTCAAACCATTTTATGCAATGTCTGTTCCAGACCCCTTGCTGGTTTAAGATAAACCAGACACTCCTAGTATCCCGTCATGCTCTCTGGGCTGGGTGGGGCTCTCTGCTCTACAGCAGGGCTGGCTCCTTCCCTTGGCTCCCTGGCTCCAGCTCCAGAGAATGAGGGCTGCTTCCCCTCCCCCCCACCTTCACCACTCCCTGATAAGTAGGAATTCCCCCCTCCACTCTGCCTTGCTGAGGAGGTGTCTGTGTATTAGCTACAAGAGGACATGCTGGCTAGGGGCCTGTGCTGAATCAACAGGTAGAATCGACAGGCAGAATCAACAAGTAGTTGTTAATGTTCCTCTGTTCTTTTCTTAATTGGATGATAAACACTGTTGTCAATTCCCTGCCAGGCTATTCACAATGTCTTGTGGGAGCCTGGCCACACCCCCCTCACCTCCATGCTGTGGAAGGAAGGGAGGGCTAGCACCCCCTGGATTCTAGCCTGAGCCACTGCTGGTATGTGCCTGCATTTCTGGGATGTCTGTTACAAAACTGGTTTAGCTTAGTCAGGTTAGAATAATCTGTAAAAATTGAATCAATTCAGGCTCAGGTTTTTGAATGTCTGCCTCTAGCCTCTATGAGCATTACTTCAGCCTAAGGAGAATTCTCCAACGAAGAGAACTCTGCTGTTGGAGTGTAGAGGAGTAGTCAGGATATTCCTATACTTGTCCCAGTCTTTGACGGTAGTTTGAGATCCCGGGGTGATTAGCAACTGGCATATGCCCTCAGGCTACTCTTGTTTGTTTAGGGAGGATGATCCTGCACTTTGTAGCCCCAGCATCAAGGGAATGAAAAAGTTGGCTTTATGCCACAATTACATGTACACACACTGACTTTCACTGCAGGGAGTTTTGCTATGGCTGAGTCTGTGACTCAGTATTGTGTTATAGTTAATTAATTAAACTATTTGTTTGTAGAGGAGAATTGTTACAGATACCAGAAACATTAGCTGAAGTGTAGTAGTAGTTATAATAATCTGCTTCAGTTTTTTGTCAGTCAGCAAAATACTCTGGTTATCTGTGTTCACAACATAGTACCAAACAAAACAGAAACCATACTCTATTTTATGTGTTCTTAAAGATACCTCATTTTCAAGTCAATGTCAATGGAGATTTTGCACTGAGTCTTGGGGATCACAATTTCACTTCTTGAGAAAGAAGAAAGAGGCAGACAGACAATGGAAGCTTGGGATATGCCCCAAGGAGGACTATACAAAAATGGCCCGCACTTGTAGGGAACAGATTAGAAAGGCTAAGGCAGTGACTGAACTAAAATTAGCTACGGGAATCAAGGACAACAAGAAGTCCTTTTTTAGGTACATAGAAAACAGGAGAAACAAACAGGAGAAACAGGAGAAACAAATGGGAGTGTGAGGCCACTACTCAACAACTCAGGGCAGCTGGTTACCGGCACTCAGGAGAAAACTGAACTCCTGAATGACTACTTTGCTTCAATCTTTCACTGGGCCAAGGGGAGAATCATGCCAGATAGGGTACAGAATGAGCAGGGTAAGAATGACTGCCTTCAGTGAAAAAAAAAATTAGACATATATAAGTTAGCAGGACCAGATGAACTTCATCTGAAAGTGCTGAATGAGCTGGCTGAAGTCATTGTGGAATCCCTGGAGAAACTCATACTCTTCCAAACTCATAGCGCTTTGGAGAGATCTCTAAGGACTGAAAGAGGGCCAATGTTGTACCCATGTTCAAGGAGGAGAGAAGGGAGGACCCGGGTAACTATAAGCCAATTAGCCTACCTTCTATCCTAGGGAAAATCCTGGAAAAACTCATTAAGGAGTCTATGTGCAATAGGTTTGCAGAAGGTAGGATTCTGAATGACAGCCAGCATGGCTTCATCATGGGCAGGTCTTGTCTTACCAAACTCAACTCCTTTTATGATCAGGTAACTCACCACCTGGATAAGGGAGAGGAAGTTGACATTGTATACCTTGACTTCCAAAAAGCCTTTTATCTGGTATCCCACAATGTTCTTGGGAGAAAATTAGAGGATTGTGGGCTTAACTGTGAGGTGGGGATGAAGCTGGCTGTGGGGTAAGACCCAGAGAGTTCTAATGAATGGA
This sequence comes from Alligator sinensis, assembly GCF_000455745.1. Classification (NCBI taxonomy): domain Eukaryota; kingdom Metazoa; phylum Chordata; order Crocodylia; family Alligatoridae; genus Alligator; species Alligator sinensis. Next base: position 2,769,657 of record NW_005841957.1, on the reverse strand, counting down.
TGTGTCTCATCTTGGTGAGAAGTGCCAGTGGTGTCCCTCAGGGGTCCGTTCTTGGTCTAGCGCTATTCAACATCTTCATCAATGATTGAGATGTAGGAGTGAAGAGCTCACTGGCCAAGTTTGTGGGTGACACCAAGTTATGGGGAAGCGTGGTCACACTTGAGGATAGGTTGCAGATACAGGTGGACCTAGACAGGATGGCAAGTAGGGCAGATCAGAACCAGATGTAGTTCAACATCAAGAAATGTAAAGTGCTCCACCTGGGGATGAACAATCCCCTACATATCTATAAGCTTGGCAATGCCAATCTGACCAGCACTAGGAATGAAAGGGACCTGAGGGGTAATCATAGACCACAGTATGAACATGAGCCGGCAGTACAACACTATAGCCAGCAGGACAAATAATACTCTGGAATGCATCAATCAGTGCATCTCCAGCAAAAGCAAGGAAGTGATTCTTCCATTCTACTTGGCTTTGGTGAGACCACAGCTGGAGTACTGTGTCCAATTCTGGGTGCCGCATTTTAACAAGGACGTGGTAAAGCTTGAGAGAGTCCAGAGGAGGGCCAGCCATATGATCAAAGACTTGCAGAGCAAATCATATAAGGAAAGGCTGAGGGACCTGAGACTCTTCAGCCTGGGACTCTTCAGCCTGAAAAAGAGAAGGCTGAGAGGGGACTTGGTAGCAGCTTACTGCTACATCAGGGGCCTACATCAAGGGCTTGGTGAACACCTGTTCACCAGGGTACCCTTGGGGAAGAACAGGAGTAATGGTCACAAACTCCTAGAAGACCATTGAGGCCCAACATTAGGAAAAACTTCTTCACAACTAGGTTGTCCAGACTGTGGAATAAACTCCCTCCAGAGGTGGTGCAATTGCCTACCCTGGAAATCTTCAAGAGGAGACTGGACAATCACCTTGCTGGGGGTCACCTGACTCCAGCTGTCTTTCCTGCTTGGTGCAGGGGGGCTGGAAGGGATCTTCTGAGGTCCCTTCCAGCCTCACAATCTATGAATATATGAGTCTATGACTAGGGACAGACATTACACATAAACTGGTTTAAGTGATCAGAAACTGGTTTAAACCTGTTGTGCGGGCCGGGAGCGCCCCGAGCCCTTTTTCGCGCTGCACGCGGGCTGTGGCCAGCAGCCCGGGCACGTGGGGGCGGAGAGGGAAGGCCTTCGCTCTGGAATTAGGCACGGACGCGTATCGGTAGTTTAAAAGATTGTTTACTTACACCGAGATGGCAATGGTGTAGGCTGGAAAGCTTGATTAAGTTGCAGTTACAGAAAGAGAAAAGAAAACAAAAACTCGAACCTGCAGAACACGAGGGTAC
>NW_005841957.1:2761477-2764817 GCF_000455745.1 Alligator sinensis | reverse complement strand
CTGCTCAAGCCTCTTATACGGCTAACAGGCCAATCGCTAGCCGCCACGTGTGAATAATTTAGCACTAGCCAATCACGGGGAACAAATTTGCATACCGGTGGCGGGAACTCTTTTGCACTGTGCATTCCTCTTGCAACTCAAGCAATGCACTCTGCAAAAGAAGCTGCAGAAAAGGCGGGAAACTGGTCCCTGCACCGGAGTCTCCTCTTGCTACAGGAAACTCCCGTGCAATGCTCTGCAACTTAACGTGGATAATTCTGATGCCAAAGCACACACACACAATCATGCCTTTTGGGTCATGACACCTGTAACAGAACAGATGTTCAGTGCAAAAAACCAGTTTGAAAAATGGCTGAAATGGGTTTGAGATAAACCTAGCTGAATGTAGTATCAGACTTAACCGATTTGGGTCAAACTGGTTTATGCAATGTAGAAGCCTCTCAGCATTAGCTAGCATACCATGTGCTGCCTATGGTCCACGCTGTGGGAGAGAGGACAAAGGCAGACAGTGTTGGCTTAGGGCTTTTTGGAGCTAATCAACAGGTAGCTGGTAATGTCCCTCCATTCCTTCCTTTGAAAAAGGTGTTTAACAAGAGCTTGAACTTATGAGAGAGGCTGTTGTTTTGTTTGATGGGATGATAAATGCTTACAACTCCCTGTGTAACTCCCTGCTGTGTAACTCAATACTCTGTTATCAACAGCAACAGCAGGAGGGGAGGGAACCCTCCCTAATCAGAGTATTCTTCTGGGGCCTCGCCATGCCTCCCCTCAGTTCAGCACTCTGGAAGAGAAAGGAAGGGAGGGCTGCTATAGCATCCCCCACAACCCTCTGACTTCTAGCCTGAGCCACTGCAGACATGTGCCTGCATTTCTTCAGTCCAGAGGGGATGTCTGTATGGTTACAAACCAGTTTAGCCTAGCCAGGTTGGACAAACCTGTAAAGATTGAATCAATTCAGGCTCAGGCTTTTTGAATGCATGTCCCTAGCCTATAGGTTTAGGGGCGCACAGTTATTAAGTTATTAAAGTATTGAGTTTATTTCTTTATTGAGTTTCGTGAAAATTGAAACAAAAGTCTTATTTCAACATTTTAATGGGAGCCACGGGTGGCTCTACTTTTTAATACCAGGCTTCAGAAAATCAACCTGAGAACCTGAAAAAGAAATAGCCAAAATATATCTAGAAAAAATCATTTAATTCATTACAAGCAAGAGAAATTGCATCTGTTTCTTTAAGCTCTTTATATCAATGGGGGAGGGAGTAATTAAAGAGGCTGGTAAAGTAGTGAAGGAATTAGATTAATATTTTGTAACAATCTGCTGAAGTGAATGATGTGGAAATTTCTGTTCCAAGACCACTTCTGAAGGCGAAGTGATTCTGATCGCTAATCCAATTGTGGTTTCCCAAGCCAAATTTTTACTAAGTTTTGGACAGCAATTATGACGGTAGGAATCACTGAAGTTCACTAGATTTTTTTCCTAAAATGTTTTGTGTTTTAAATTAAACAACAAAACTAAAAAACCAGGCTTCTTCCCAAAATAAAAAAATGAATTACTCTTAGAATGAGCCACAGAAATAAGAGTTGTAGCCATAATTCTTAAAACAAAAATGGTATATGTTTCATATTTGTTGGCATGTAAAGACGTGTAGATTGGTGTGACAAATATATACCAATAGTAACAGTTTATTTACAGCTTTTGCTAAAACAGACAAATATATATAATTTTTTTATCACTGCTATTTTTTTATTCCTGAAATTGTAACCTTAGTTTTCATTTCTCTACTTACATTTATAATAGAATACAACAGCCACATTTAAATACTAGTTATATTCAACAAAAAATGGAATAGGACATGTAACTGGGCACAAGTAAAACTTCACCTATGTTGTATTTAAGCACTCAGTTTTAAGCACTCTAATACCACAAAGATGTCAACAAGTTGGAAGGAATTCAGATAAAAGCAACATAAATGATGAAGGGCTGGGGAGTATGATTTATGAAGAAAGATTAAAACAGCAAAACATTTTCATCTTTGCCAAATGACAGCTAATGGGGCAGAGGGAGAATAATGATGATAACAAGTTACAAGTATTTAAAGGGTGAGCATACCAAAGAGACAGTTGAATTGTTTAAGGTGGTACAAACTCTAAAAATACTGAAATAATGTTCAGGTTGATTTTTGGATGAAACTTAGCAATGTCAACAACAACAAAGTCAATGGGCAACATTTGTCAAAAATGTTCATGGTCCCCATAAAAATATGGGCCTATTGGGTCTATTAATAGATTTATTTATCTGAGACGATCCATTAAAGCCACAAAAACCCGCACTGCACCCTTAGGAGAGAGGATTTACACATCAGGTATGAAAGGTAGACAATTTTTTTTGCGTAAATCCAATATCTTTAAAGATATTGGATTTACCCAAAGAACCTTGTCTGTCTAAGTCCTTAGACCAACATGGCTACAACCTACACCCCTGAAGTATAAAAGGTATACATTGAAATATATACCTTCCTTGAAACTGAAGGTGCCTAAGTGCACAGGCTATGTTCTTGATTATAACAGTATATACCAGTGGTTCTCAACCTTTTTAGACTTAAGGTGCCCCTCAGAAAATGACAACTCCTAGCTTTCACTCTTTTTTTTGGACTACAGAAAAATTATAGAGCAACTTTTCCATTGCAAAGTAAAAAATCACAACAGCTCAGAATGTTGTTGCCACTAAATTATTATTTGAAATTTCTGTTTTTATCTTGTTAATCTTCTGTACATGTTTGCACAATTAACAGTGCTAATATTGTACAACACCGTGTGGCACCCTTAAAAGAATCTCACATCACCCTGGTTTGAGAATCACTGGTTTAGAATGACAGTAACTTAAAGATAAGTGAGGGGCTTGAGTCTATACTCAGAATGCTTTGACATTCAAAATCCCCTTATCCCCACAGTGGTCCAGCCTTGATCAAGACTCATTATAAGCATAGTAAAGCAAAGGCAGGACCCCCCACACATTTAAAAACCATTATCTCAACCAACTTACCAAATTATCATATTTCAACAAGCACCTCCCTTTTCTTCCCCGCTTGACAATTACATGTCTTGACACTGCCCACCTGGGCTTGGAGAGGGATTGCAAAAAAGGAACTCTCTCTCCCACAATCCCCGTGCCTGATTCAAATCATGGCTGTGATACTTTATGAGCTCAGCAGTCCTTCCCTTGCCCCAACTTCCTATCCCAACCTAATTTCAAAGCCATTACACTTTTCTTCCAGTTCTTTCATTACCTCCTCTTAGCTGGCCTGAAGATGATTCACTACAAGGCAGATGATCTTTCTTT
>NW_005841957.1:2755564-2761446 GCF_000455745.1 Alligator sinensis | reverse complement strand
TTCCAGTTTCCTTGCAGCCTCAGTGTCCCCACATGCTCCCCTGACACAACATTGTTGCAATATTTCTGTTGCCTACTACTCCTACATCTTCCATCTCCATGAAATCCATAAATACAGGCCCTTCCTTCACAAACTCATAAGAAAATGTTTTCACCATGGGGCACATGTATTCTTCCTTTCCCCTTCCAACCAAGAACCAGATGTCCCAAAGCAGGCCTGCTCTTGAGTTAAAACATGGAAGCCCTTAAGTCCTGACACTTCTCCTAGAAGTTGCAAACGACCTTGCCTCCCAATTTCAGATCCTAGAGGGAAAAGGAAAGACCACCCTGATAGGCCAAAATAGTTTAATAAATCCCAAGAGATTAGAATCAAATATTAAAATGTAATTCAGATGAGAATTATTGCAAAATTTGGGGCATAAAAAGGCTAAAACTGACACAATATTTTTCATCTCCATTTAAAATGAAGACTGGAAAGAAAAACAACTTTTAATGTACAGATAAATTCCATATTTCCAGGAGAATTAGCAAAACAATGCAGTTTGGCTTTAGTATCTGACATTTACTCAATAATTGTATATTGACCACCTTGGATATACATTCTTTCACTTCTACCTACGAAAAAGATCTTTAGGACACAGAAAATTAGAAATCCTGTCTAAGATTATTGTTAGACCATATTGCTGCTTGGACATGCTGCGTGATGCAGTATGCCAATCTACTTTGGTTAAGGATCTTCTGGGATATTATATACATAATACGGCACTATATTAAAAGAGGTGGGCGGGTTTCTGTGGCATTGGAAATATGCTTCCAATTGTTTTCAGAATTATTAGACAGCAGCTCTGGAAAGTACTGGAGGGTAGGTCAGGTACTAGTGGCTGGGGTCTCTGGGGCAGGACAGCACTGGAAACCCTGTGAACTTGCTGCTCACATGACAGTGGGGTAAACTGCCTGAGTGGTGGGCAGTGTGGAGGGTGGGGGTGGCCGGATTGTAGTTGGGGGGAGTGAAGGGGCTTGTGTTGCTCATGCAGCAGCATCAGTGGGGTGCTTGTACTGCTTACATAGTGGCGGGGGGGTCCCGTGAAGTCTATGATGAGCTCCCAGCAGCTCTGAAGTTGGACTCAATGGTGTTATATCCAGACTAACAGAGGGTAATAATAGTTTACAATTATAATTTAAGATACAGTAGGTGAACACATGAGGAAACAGGAAGGGGAGACACTGGAACAGTAACACAAGGATGTTTCTTTATACACTGAATTATTTTGGTCCCTGCCTAGTCATTATCAGTGACAGTGTTTTTAAGGCTTATAAATTAGTTTTAAAAAGGCATGTGAAAGAAGATAGTATAGTGGCTTCATTAAATCTGGAGACATTTCTGAGGCTTTAAGGCATTCCTCACATAAATAGTGAGGAAGTGCTTGTAGGGAAGTTAATAAAGGATGGCATCTGTACTAACAACAGTGATGACCAATTCAGTCTAATCATATCATTTTATATGCTTCCAAAATATTATGCCTGTATGGGCTAAAATGAAGCATTGTTTCCAAATTCTATGATAATGTCCACTCAAAGGATATCTAGGAAAGTACTGTATTCCATACAGATTTTCCTAACTTCTCTGTTCACTTTAAAATGAAGCTACTTCTTGCATGCTGCTCATCCACAATTGGATCAGTTGCTGGACAGAACAGCTGACAGGATAGCGATAAAAGTTTGAGCTCTGGTTTTGTCAGAAAGGAAACAAAATACAGTTCAAAAGGCCAAAATTAAAATGTTTGTCAAAAAAAAAAAGGACAGACGAAAAATCAATGGGACTGCTGATCTAAGGACTTCAAGATCAAGTCTTAAAATATTTTTTAAAAACCTTCTGAAACACACTGCTTTGTAAGCATTATAACAGCACTGCATCTTCATTAATTAAGTTAAAGTACATTATCTAATCAACCTAATTCTGACCTGGGGAAAGGAGAATGTAAAAATCAACCAGAACATTTTGGCAGCTTGGTTATAATACTCTTAGCTAGCAAGTTTTGGAAGCTAGTAGTGAAAAATTATACCAACATTTATACTAATTTTCAAAAATAGTTTGAAATACTTTTTTCATGAGAGGTGGAAAATTAACTTTAATTATAGAGCTATTAACATTTGTAAGGCATTCTCTCTGCATTTGGGCTTCCAAGACTGAGTCTCTTTTGGCCTTATTTAATACTAGCTCAAATTTGGAGCAGTCACATGTTAGGCCAGTAGGGGCCTGGAGGACTGAAAGGTAAAAATCCATTCTTCCTTTCTGGTTTCCCTCTCTGCCTCCTGGGGCTCCTCTGGTCCTTCCCCATCCCATTTCCCTCCCTAACTTACTTGTAGCTGCCCATGCTGTCTGTCTTCGGAGAAAATGGTGGGAAGGGTTAACCTGCCTGCTTGGCCACTGCTACTGCTGGGCTGCTGCTCTCCTCTGGACTGAGCAGCAGTGGTAGCCAGACAGCTAGGTTAACCCTCCTTGCCAGCTTCCCTGGGACAGGCAGTGTGGGCAGTCTATAACAGGATTACCCTTGGTGGAATCCCAAAGTAAAGCCCCTACACTATGCTAAAGAAGACTGAACTCTCCCAAAGTTTGTTGGCTGTCATTATTTGTTAAAATTTTAATTAATTGTTAATTGTTTTCAGCGCAGTGTTTCTTCATTCACTTTGGTATTGTCCTCCATTGGGTAGGAAGGAATTAATTTCTTTCTCGGAATAGAAAATAAGCAATGCAATGACTAGGTAGGAACATTAGGAGTGATATGACTACTCTCTCAATAATGGTCAACTAGCCCCAAATATGTGAATGGATGACCAATAACTAGACATTAACTTTAAATGTCTGTCAGAACAGTGGGAGAACAGTGGTACTAGAACTTGAAATAAAGAACTGAAGTGTGCATAGACTGTATTAAGAAGGCTCTTGCCCAGTGCAGTGGGGGTTTTGAGTCGTGCATTTGGGCATGTGAGACAGGGTAAGCTGGCAGTATGCGCATGCATATTAACTTTACTGTTTTACCCTAAGGACCTCAAATACTGAATTCCACTGGAATGCCATCTTCTTTTTAAAAGGCTGTGTTGTGTCACTACCAATATTATATGGTTGTACAGCTTGTACCAACAAGGTTTCATGCTCTGTGGGAAAAATTCTAGGAGACCTGTTAAGAAAAAAAATGCTGCAGACAGTAATCTACACCCTAAATCCAGGTTGTTAACCTGAACTTCCTCCACCATTTGCTGCAAAGAGAAAAGATGTAGGGACATGGGGCCAGAAGAGGCCCCATGGACCATTGAGTCCAATGCTCTACATCTGCAGGCAACCATTTATACAGAATTCCCAAAATAGTCCATTTCAGCCACTTCCCTGTATCACAGCCCCAAGCCACCTCATCAAAGCAAAGCCCAAACCAACCTTATAACATGCCACAGGAAAAAAGGAAGGAGACAGGAGTGCCACTGCCACTGCAATAGCAGTGAAGTTATTACATTAATAAGTTTAGCTGATTGTAGGAAGAGGACCATGCCCTACACTACAGAGGAAGCAAAACCCTACAGTTCCTGCTAATCTGACCTAGGGGAAGAATTCTTCCCTGATTCCAAATCTGGTGATTTGTTCAAGATGAAAACACACAATTGCCTGAATTACAACTTACAGTATTACACATTACAGCAGCAAATATTTCCATATGAATCTATAGTGGGCTTCAAGCCACAAACATGCAAATATTCAATTATAACAGCCACTTTTTGGGGGTTTACATCTGGCCCCAAAATTTATAGCAAGGCACACAGTTTTGAGCCTGAGGCTAGATATACACAAGTGGATTCTGAAGAATGCTAATTAGTCTAGGCAGAGTGTGGGGGGCCACCATGGCTATGTTGTTCTAGTACCAGATCTAACTTGTTCAAAGCTAGCTTGGGTATCTTTATGTTGTACTGCATCATGCGAGGTGGGACATGCCCTGAAAGTATATGACTTGGGGAATCCATGTACAACATACTGATTGTGGTTGATGTTATGGAGTTAGGAAATGGATATATTTTCAATGCCTCTATGTGAATGTATATCTGCCCTTACTGGCAAGGGCTGTATCACATCTCTCTCAGGCTATGGACCATAACCAGTTTACTGATCTTACTGAGCAACTTTGGACACTGGTTTAACTGAAGCTGGGATAACCTTTTTTTTTTAACTTATCTGTTGGCTGGAAAGGAACTGGTATAACAGAAAGTCACCAAAGGCAAAACAAAGATGCCAAATGTTGGAAGGAGAGGCACATGAACTCAGGAAAGCTCAAACACAAACATGGGAAGCTTTGGGCAATAGAGAGGAAAAGACAAGCATGCTCTTTGTGGCAGAGTAGCTTGATTTAGCCATCAGAACAAAGAAAGTTAGAGAAGGTGAGCTGAGCTGGAAAGACTTTTTAGTTCAGAAAAGGCATGAGCTCCCCCAAACTGTACTGAACTACACAACAGACTATAAAAAATGCTAAAGAACAGTTTTCTATGAAAACTTAAAAACATAGACCACCTTCCCAGAAATGCTTTCCTAGCTACCATGGATGTTACCAGCTTATATACCAACATCCCACACCTGGATGGCATCCAAACCTGCCTTACATATCTACAAGAGCAAGATTTCAACTCAGAGTACACACCCAAAGATATTACTGAATTTATACACTTCATCCTCACATACAACAACCTTAGTTTCAATAACCAACACTTTCTCCAGACCATGGGCATAGCAATGGGCACCAAAATGGCCCCAGAGTATGCTAACCTTTTTATGAGCTACCTGGAAAAAGAAGTCTTCAAGGACTGCATCACAAAACTCTTGCTATACTTAAAATATATCAATGACATCATCATCTGGACTGAAAATCTGTAATCTCTGATTGATTTCCATCAGAAATTCAAGAATTATCACCTCTCCATCAGACTATCTCTTGAATACTCCAGAACCAACATTTCCTTTTTTAGACATGATGGCCACTATCCAGAATGGTAAAATACAGACCACCATATACAACAAACCCACAGACCAACATCCATATCTGCACAGAACCTGCAATCATCCTAAACCCACCAAAAAAGCTGTAATATACAGCCAAGCCCTCTGATACCATCAAATTTGGACTGAGGAGGACACCCATGATCATCACCTCACAAATCTTAAAAGGGCTTTCAGTCAACAGGGACACTCCTCCAGAGAGATAGATCACCCTTTTGAAAGAGCTACCCGGATACTACATGAAGAATTGCTGCAGTACAGATGGAAAACCCCCATGAATTGCATACCACTGGTTATGACATATAATCCCTCCCTGGAACCTATGTGGAAAATCCTCAAACAATTGCAACTCATACTAGAAGGCCCAATTCTTTAAGAGATCTTCCAAGAACCACCCATCCTAGCCTTCAAACAAGCACCAAACCTCACCAACCTCATCACCAGAAGCAAACACCAGGAAAGCCAAGGCTGTGATGGAACTCCAGCTAGCTACAAATATCAGGGATTATAAAACGTCCTTTTTTAGATACGTGGGGAGCCGGAGGAAAAGCAAGGGCGATGTTGGACCCCTGCTAAACCAGATGGGACAACTGACAACCGATGCCCATAAAAAAGCAAACTTGCTTAATGGGCACTTAGCATCAGTTTTTCACCAGTCCCATGGGACGCCCCTGCCCACTATGGGTCAGGGAGACCTAGGTGAGGGAGATTCTTTGCCTTCCATTGAAACTGACCTCATGAAGGAAGACCTTGACACCTTCAAGTCAGCCGGCCCTGATGGTTTACACCCAAGGGTACTCAAGGAACTAGCAAGCATCATAGCTCAGCCCATGGTTCAGACTCTTTCC